>NC_064874.1:92946901-92956901 GCF_943734745.1 Anopheles darlingi
ATGCCGGCTATCAAGGAGCTGTACTAATGTTGCTTTAATATCCAATTCTAGCCGTTTCCGATGCGATTCGCACAAGTTTGGGACCGCGTGGTATGGACAAAATGGTATGTGTTGATAGAGCCCCCTGCAGCATGCAGTTCTTCACTGATTCATGTTCTCTTGTTTTTTTTTTAGATCCAAGCAGCCAACGGTGAAGTGACCATTACCAACGATGGTGCGACGATTCTGAAACAGATGAATGTCATTCACCCGGCGGCCAAGATGCTGGTGGAACTGTCCCGGGCACAGGATGTAGAGGCTGGCGATGGTACGACGTCGGTCGTAGTTGTTGCCGGTGCACTGCTGGAGGCCGTCGAGAAACTGCTGCAGATGGGCATTCACCCGACTGCGATTTCGGAAGCATTCCAGCGCTGCTCGGCGAAGGCAGTCGAGATTTTGACGGAAATGTCGCGCCCCGTGGAGTTGAATGATCGAGAGGCGTTGATGAAGAGTGCCTCCACATCGCTCAACTCTAAGGTTGTCTCGCAGCACAGCAGCCTGCTGGCCCCGTTGGCTGTCGACGCCGTGCTGAAGGTGACGGAACCGAACTCGCAAGGAACGGTCGATTTGAAGAACATCAAAATCATCCGCAGTCTCGGTGGTACCATCGAGGACACTGAGCTGATCGATGGGCTTGTCTTCACGCAACGTTCGTCTGGTATTAACGGTCCGAAGCGCGTGGAGAAGGCCAAAATTGGTTTGATTCAGTTCTGCATCTCCGCCCCAAAGACCGATGTAAGTGGTTAATGATCGTACGCTCCATGAAAACCCTCCTATTTTGAATTGTGCTTTGTGCTTCGCCAACAGATGGATCACAGCGTGATCGTGTCAGACTATGCTGCAATGGATCGCGTGCTGAAGGAGGAACGTGCCTACATCCTAAATATCGTTAAGCAGATCAAAAAGTCCGGCTGTAATGTGCTGCTGGTGCAGAAATCGATCCTCCGTGATGCAGTTTCGGATCTGGCACAGCACTTCCTCGACAAGATTAAGGTGCTGGTCGTGAAGGATATCGAGCGAGAGGACATTGAGTTTGTATGCAAAACGCTCCGCTGTCGTCCGATCGCTTCGTTGGATCACTTTGTGGCCGAGAATCTGGTTAGCGCGGATCTCGTAGAAGAGGTAGCCAGCGGTACGACCAAGTTTGTGAAGGTGACCGGTATCCAGAACATGGGCCAGACTGTTTCGATCGTTGTGCGCGGTTCTAACAAGCTGGTGCTCGAGGAAGCTGACCGATCACTGCACGACGCTCTGTGCGTGGTGCGTTGTTTGGTGAAGAAACGCGCTCTGATCGCCGGTGGTGGTGCTCCCGAGATCGAGATGGCTCTCCAGCTGGCCGCCTATGCCCAGACGCTACAGGGAGTGGATGCGTACTGCTTCCGTGCCTTCGCCAATGCACTGGAAGTGATCCCTTCGACGCTGGCCGAGAATGCTGGACTAAATCCGATCGCCACCGTAACAGAGCTACGCAATCGCCACGCACAGGGAGAGAAGAATGCGGGCATCAATGTGCGCAAGGGCGCCATCACCGACATTCTGGCAGAGAATGTCGTGCAACCGCTACTCGTGTCCACCTCATCGATCACGCTCGCGTCCGAGACGGTGCGTTCGATTCTGAAGATCGATGACATCGTTAACACTATGCAGTAGATGCACATCTAGCGCTTGGCGCACGGTACGCTACTAACGTCTTAAGTTAATCACATCCAAAACCATCTCTTCACAACATGCATCTTGCTGCATTTCCTCATCTACTGCACAATACTGCTGCTGCTGCTTTGCGGATACGAACGAGCAGGATTTGATTTGAAGCCTCCTGCCTCACCCCTAACACAAGTCCCCCATACCAGCATTGATCATTTGTTTGTAATGTTCGTATTCTTCTCTTAATAAACAAACAAGTAATATGTGAAAAAAAAAACGATTTATTTCTTCGCCATCGGCTCGAATGCATCCGGCATCCGCTCGATAACGTAGCGATTGAGGGCAACGTTCATAATCGGAACACCCGGAATTTTGCGTATGCGTCGTTTCAGGTCCTTATCGTTTGTGGCCACGATATAGCATTTGTGCTGGGTTACACGCTGCACGAGACAGTCGTCGGCGTACGTACCGCGGTGCATGCACGGTAGTCGTTCGAACCGAGAATCCTTGATTATCCGCAGTGCCAGTTTGTACTTGGGTCCCAGCTTCTCAAGCTCAGCCTGCACGCAGTCCGTGATGTACGGGATGCACTTGGCGTACAGACAGTCCATCATCGTCTTGATAATGTCCAGCTTGTTTTTGATACTGAAATTGACGAAATTCGTATCCACCAGTATGTGGTACGGTGGTCCCAGCTGCGTGTTGTACTGGAAAAACATTGCCGAGCTGACCTGCGTGCGCTCAATCGTTTTCAGCTCATCGGTGGATTTCTTTTTCGGCTCGGTCGTCTTTGCACGATCCTCCGGTTTTAGCCGTTTGTCGGTAGGTTTGATCATCCGCTTCAGCAACGCGCTCCGCTGCTTCTGCATCCGTTTTATCTGATTCTTTCTAGCCTGCATCACAGAGAAAAGACAAAGTACCGGCGTTAGAGAGGTTCGGATTTTGAGGATTCCCTTCAAACTTACCATTTTCTAAAAATCCACAACACGAGGCCAGAAATCCAAGGTTTTGTTTTGGAAACAGGAGGCCGCATGTGTATCTTGAAAAGAGTCGAACAAGAAAAGAGTTGCTTGCTCTGCTGAGTGGGAAAATCCAGCGAACGTGTATCTTGAAACGAGTTAAGCAACGAAAGACTTTCTTGCTCGTGTACGTACACGTTGTGTATAGAAGTGTGTGTGGGAATTGCGTGGTGTGCGCCTCTCCTCCGTTGTTTTGGTCTCACGCGATTGCAAAAAAGTCTTTATTCTCGCTGCCTCCTCTTCAAGTGCGACCAGAGCCGTATTCGTCACCAACAGAAAAGAGATTAATCATCGGCCGCGGCCAAAGATTGCGTGTGTCGTCACAGTAAACGGTGGTGAATAAGCAGGAAGTGTGATTTGGGCGCTGGCGCCCTCCGTGGAACCGAGAGCTAAAGTTTGTTTTTCCCCTCTTTTGCTTCCCTGTTTTGGGTGCGGCCGGGTGTGGCGATAATTTTTGCTGACTCGTGCAGGTTGAGGACAGGATGGATGCCGGGTTGAGCGACCAGTTGAGTCTGCTTACTAAACAAAGAAGGGCAACGAACGGAGCCACCGCCCTGGAACAACAACAGCAGCACCAGCAGCAACCGAGGCCGTACCACAGTACTGGATTGCCCGACTGTCCACCGAACGGTGCCGGCATACCAGGTACGGTGATGGTGGGCAAGAAGAGTGGACCGGCGGTGCCACCGAAACCACGCAAAGGTTCCCAGCAACAGGTCCCACCGCAGGTCCCTAAAAGCTCCAACGTGAAGCAGTATTGTGAGCCCTCGTTCTCGACCGTCCTTCAGGGCCAGAGCAACGCGCTACTCGATGAGCATGCGTACACGAACGTAGTAGGCAATGGTGCGACGGCGGCGGCCCAGGCAACGACTGGAGCAAGCCCCATCCCCGGTGGGCTAGTGGGTAAGATGGGCGTACGGAAGGTGACGCTCGATAATGCGCTCGAGCTGCAGCAACAGAAAGAAGCCCTCGAGCATCACAAGCGCGTCATGGAGGACAAACTAAAACATGCTTCCTCGTCGCAGTCGCAGGGCTCGTCGGCAACTGTTTATGAAAATGCGCAGCAGGCGGCGTACGTTAGTGGTGGCTATGGATCGGATGCCACGTACTCAAACCTTCCACCTGGTGGTGCTGCTGGTGCGCGTGGTAGCGCGAAAGGCACGATCAACAACGATGGTCTTATATATAGTAACATCCTGCACAGTAGCAGCAATGTCCCATCGAAAGCGTTCCCACAGCGTCAGGTATCGGAAGAACTGCCACCACCACCGCCACAGGACATGCAGCAGGGCATTCCATTAACGCTGAATGCACTTACTCTGGAGGATAATGACGAAGAGTTTCCACCCCCACCGAGCCCAGTCAGTTCATCGTACAGTGAGCTACGGCGAGCGACCGATCCACCGGTTGGCCATCACCATCACCACCATCTGGGACGACAGGCACAGCCAACGTACAACATGGTTGGCCCCGGTGCCGTTGGTGGTTGTCCACCGGGAGGGGCACAGAGTACGTACAGTAATTTGGGTCCCGGAAGTCAGATTTATGCCAACAACATGCCCCACCATCACCACCTTCATCAGCACCAGCAATCGCTGTACGGTACTTATGGTGGCATGAGCTCGCAAGGATCGACCACGTACGAGTCGATCTACGAACCGATCAATCCACGTCCACCGAGCCAGATGTCCGGTCGATCGAACTACTCGCTCTACGCACCGTATGTCAACTCGCACGGAATCAACAGCTCGAACGATAGCATTATCACGAGCGCCTCGCAGCAGCAACCACAATCGCACCATCTCGGGCACCATCATCGTGGTGGTGTACCGAAGGAAACCGAGGTGGACACACTGACCGATCTGTTGGTGCAATCGATGGATGGTACGCAGGATGTGGACTCGTACGGAACGTGCGTCAAGTGTGGTGAGCGTGTGGTGGGTGAGAACACGGGCTGTACGGCGATGGACAAGATCTATCATATCACCTGCTTTACTTGCCAGCAGTGTCAGATTAATCTGCAAGGCAAACCATTCTATTCGCTCGATGGAAAGCCATACTGTGAGGAAGATTATCTGAACACGCTCGAGAAGTGTTCCGTCTGTCTGAAACCGATCCTCGAGAGGATCCTACGAGCCACTGGTAAACCGTACCATCCGCAATGCTTCACCTGCATCGTGTGTGGCAAGTCACTCGATGGCATCCCGTTCACGGTCGATGCGACCAATCAGATACATTGTATCGAAGATTTCCACAAAAAGTTCGCTCCACGTTGCTGCGTATGTAAGCATCCGATCATGCCGGAACCGGGCCAGGACGAGACGGTACGGGTCGTGGCACTTGATCGTAGCTTCCATATCAACTGCTACAAGTGCGAGGACTGTGGGCTGCTGCTGTCATCCGAGGCGGAAGGGCGTGGATGCTATCCGCTCGACGATCACATTCTCTGCAAAAGCTGCAACGCCAAACGGGTGCAGACCCTCACTAGCCATATGACGACGGAGCTGTAAACAGCCATTCCAATCCGCGTTCCAATCCTATTATTGCGGCTTCGCGCAGAAAAACAGAAGATCAGAATCAGAATAGCCAGGCAGGCAGGCAGGCAGCCAGACACGAACGAAAACGAAACTGCAAACGAATAGTCAAATTTTAGGCGCACGAATTGAGTAGCTTCAATCGAAAAGTCAGCTAGCGTATTCTACTAGCCACGTTATACGCACACACATTACCATGCACTTAATCGCGCATTTTAATCATTCGCTATCATTCCGCGTTTTGCGAAACATTCCCACGTTTTTTCGCACTAGGATAAGATTATTCCATCTCGTTAGCATAGTTATACCGGATCGAGGCCACCGGGGGGCCCGGGATGATTAGGCTGTTTTAGCTATCTGTCGTGTGTGTGAACTAGTACCGCGTGATAGCAGTAGTAGTAGAAGTAGGGGTAGTAATAGCTATAAAGCGAGATCGAGACTTCAACGCACAAATGGTTTAGTACGCATATTTAATGCGCAACAAGCAACGATTCGTAATCCACGCCATTAGGGATAGGGTCGCCGGGGGGTTCATTTTCGCTCATATGCTAGAACCGGAACAATGCTTGACTCAAGAGCTCAAAATTCGATCGCTTATTCGTTACCCCCCGCCAACCGATAAGACGTTAATCAGGGAGCCAAACCAACTCTCTGTCTGGTTCTCGTTTTCTATGTGCATTTGTATGTGAACGGGCAAATAAAGCATTTAAAAAAGGTAAAGTCTGTGTTACTGTCGTGTTAAAGGTAATCGCTATGCCGGAGGACTTAAGGTAAATCGCAGTCGACACCTTGTTCTGGTTCTGGATTTTCATGCTCGCAATACACTCTTAAAAAGAAGGATACATGTTGAAGGGATCCCATGGAGTGTGAATTAGCATAAACGGAAACGATAGAGTGTTCGTAAACTGGCCGATAATGTTCAAACGAGGTATTGTATTGTAATGGCTTCCGGTTTCCATTAATCGATGTGACACGGAGCTCTGATCAAAGTGTGCGGTTGTGCGATAGGCAAAAAACTCAGTCTTTGGCCTACTAGCACCACACAGCACGAACAGGAAATTTGATGTAACCGAATCTCTGTCTATGTGACACATGGGTAAATTGAAGGAACCGGGGGCAACGCCGTTTAAATACATATTTAGCGGACGATTTTCAAACGACAATCAGAAGGAAATAAGAAAGTTCAGAGTGCGCCCGTTCTATATGCGTCCATGTGACTACCACGTGCCATCTCACTCACTTCTTGCTAGATCATCCGTTTTTTATCTCTAGGAGGGTGTATGCTAAACATGGGTGCTGCTGATCCTTTTACATAAATTCGAAAGGGGTTAGCTAGGGAGGGACTCGTTCGCTTTGCTCGGTCACAAGAGCAAGGGGTAACGCAAAGCGTATGGGGTGAGTATGTTTTTTTAGGTTTTTGAGCTCGTGCCATTATGTATATAAAGCGAAAGGGCTAAACCACCCCTTTTTCGGGTATCGCGGGGTGTGGATTGTGTTGGTCGGCTGTTGCATTGTGGGTTTTTTACGAAATCAGTTCCTCAAAATGAAGGGGTTAGCCGGTTCGCAAGCACCGGCGATTGATTTAGTCTTTCGCCAGCCAGGAAAGTGATTGGAGAGCCTGGCCCGTCCATTGTAGGCCTCCGTTTGTTCAGAACTCGTCTGGTTAGCTCGTCCCGGTCGATCAGGATGCGATGAGGAAGAACGGGTAAGCTATCATGAGATTCGTTGCCATAGCAATCCGGCTCTTGCCGGTTGCTGCTTGCATTGCGCATGTGTTTCTTTAAACTCGGGTATGCAAAATAGGAGGCCAGGAATTTAAAATGGCTTCGCACACACCGCAGGAATGCGCTGTCCGAGAGGATGTTTCAGTAAGAGCGTCCACCGTGTTGGATGGATAGCTGTGAAGTCCGTGTTTTTGTTGGGAGTTTGATTGTTTGAGAAAAAAGCGGGAAATTCAATTAAGAAAATTCCAATCGAACACCAACTGGCAGAGGGACGCACATCAAAGATGGTTTCGGATAAGGACTTGAGCTGGAAATTTAATTTCAAATCGTGCTACAAACGACGCCAACGGCTCACAATATGTCCACTTGGTATTCGGACACGTTTCGTCTTAGCAGCAGGTAAACCAATCCAATCCAATATATCGCCCACCAGTGCCGAGAGCGGAGCGGAGTGGAGGGACTACGTTACAAAACAATGCAGCACCCAACGGCGGCGTGAGTATCCTGTTGAACCTCCGCCTACTGGAACACTCCAAAATTTGAACATTCGGAAGTCGATGAAGTGAAAAGCAACCCGGCAAGGACGAAGTGTGTAGTGGGTACAACGGATCAGATCCTCGGGGCAATAACATGTCAGATTTGCCAAGCAGGCAGCGGGGATAAATCTGGAGAGTACGCCAGTTCCGGTAATTAGGAAATTAGAAATGTGATACCCGGGAGAAGAACAAAAAACCCGAGTGTCCGAGACCGTTCGTTATCCTCGAATCCCGTGCCTGTGTGTATGTGTATGGTCCTGTGGACCGTTAGTGAAGAGCTAGTAAAAGTTTCAACCGTGGTGCTCCAACGCCGGCAAATGGACTGATGGCCCGAAAAGGTGAAGGAAACAAGGGGACGAGCTGTGAGAGGAAACGGACTTTCGCTTCATTCACGTCCGACTCCACTGATGAGGGATTGGTGATGGTGGTTCGCTTGGATTGGAATTTCTAATAAGAACGAGCGGACGAAAGGAAAATGCTTGTTAGTTAAATTTATTTAGCTACCGGCTACGCGCTGCTCCGCCATTGGCCCACCAGGATGGATTCGTTAAGGGTCGCTGTCAGGCTCTCGTGACTCAAGAGGGCCCACGACGAGGGAACCATTTTCCGCTTCACTGTGTCTCCTCATTCCCCCCCCATATACCTGTTAAAAGTTGAATGTGAAATTGGAATTGGAATAACGACGATTGGTAGCCGGTGCTGAGGGCGAGGAGGGCCAACAAATGAAAACTCTCTTCAAATCAAATTGGGGAATTTTCATCAAGACCTTTTTTTTTGGCAATTTACGGGTGCGATACATAAGTGGCCAACGGGCGCCGGTGGATTTGATTTAGGACCTGAAGTGGGCTGGCTGAAAGTGACTTTCTTTCCACGAAACAGGATCGTCAGGGCTCGCTCGACCTGTCTCCTATTGGTTCTTGGCAAATATCGTGGGGGCCGTTGGCCTTTGAAAAGGACTCGTTGCTGTCACTCACCAATCGAACACACGCACGCACGCACGTACGCACAGGTGCTTTTGCGGGGAGAAGATTTGGCAATCGAATTGCGTATTTCAATTTCGCTGATTGTGAAGTCCGGGGCCACACCAAATTCGGTCCGATTGTGTGTGACCAACGCACCTAACCAAACAGCTCCAACAACAACAGAGTATACACCAATCAGGATTTCCAATCGAAGCAACCCGTAGCAGCTGCAGACCCTCCTCGATTGCCCTGGCAACGACGATAAATTGTCAACCTCCCAAGAGCGAAAAAAATGCCGAGAGACGGATAAAAATGGTGCAGGGAATTTGAAAGAAAACACGATTTATTATCATAAACCACCGGGGGTCAACCGCAAGACTAGTCTGTGCCGGTGGCCCCTGCTGCTGCTATGTGCTCCCGGTGTTGAAAAGTTGAAAATCCTCCCTCCCTGGGGGAAGGCCGGTGGCAAATTTTTATGCGATTTCCAACGGCAAACCGGCAGACTCCCTATTTTCATATTTATGACAAATTCAGTCGACAGTCTATGGATGACAAAAAAATAAATGGAACTGGAATGGAAAACGCAGTAATAATAGCAGTAATAAGCATGGTTCGAACCGTAAAGCGTACCCAGTGGAATAGAAGAAAAACACGTTTTTCTTCTTCACAAACAAAAAAGGAACGAAATTTTTGACCAAAAGGACGAAGGCTGGACGAAATCGAATTTATGTCAAATGTTGCGTGACATCACCCCCGGGGTCTGGGTGTGTGTTATTTTTCTATTCCAACCCAACAGCCGCAGCATCGGGGTGGTGTCGTCCCCGAAATCCTTGCTGGCCGTAGGGAGTGGAGTCGCCACCGAGGGAAGCGCCAGCAGCGAGATGGCAGCTTATCACAAATGTATTTATTTTTTCAAAGCATTAGCAAAACATGTTCTTCAAATTATGTGCATGTACTTTTTACATCTTCACCGGATGCGCACTGAGGACGCCGTCCAGTTCTAAAGCGTGTCCTCGAGAGGATGTTCTGTGTTCGCAGGACTCAGGCAGCAGGACGCTGACACGTTGTTTGGCGAAGGGGATTAAATCGACTGAGAAGGGGGAGGATTTAAATTCAAACGCTCCGAGCTCCGAGAACCTATTGGATATGGACGTGATTCCAAGCGAGTTTGTTGCCGAGAGAGCAACGTTACTGTGTGCAGGTTGTGGCAGGGAAGTGCGCGGGGTCATCTTCTATAATGAGCATGACGGACATGGGCGATAATGGGGGTTCATTATGCGTCGTACCGGAGGGAGGTGGATCGGGCCCGGTTGGTCACAGTATGTATGGCCACGGCCATGTGACCTCCACACAGAGAGCGTTGCGAGAGTGTCCGTAAAGTCGCACTGGGACGTAATGAGCATTCAGGACACACTCATTACTATGTAAATTGGATTGGACGGACGGAAAGTGACCGCACACACACACATTAGATACACGACACGCACACACACAAGGAGCACACATACAGCATATTGAGAGAGGTGGTTTGTCTAAATGTTA
>NC_064874.1:92964401-92971901 GCF_943734745.1 Anopheles darlingi
GGAGACACAAACACGCACACACACTTCGTTGGCCAGGACATTCGTTGGCTCTACCTCCATCCTCCCTTCCCTCTCCGCCGTCTTCACCTCCCAAAGCATGCGAAGATAAAACCGGATCCAATTACCATAAATGGAAAAAATAACAAACCCAATCAAATCAGAAGTGAAAAACATTGCCTGGGAAATTTTGCTGAAAGTGCTGGAATCAAACGGCTGGCTTGTTGGGGTTGGTGGGGTGAGGGGGAGGGGAAGGCGGCGGGACGGCTGGCAGTGATGGTGTGCTGGATGCTGGAATGTCTCATGTCGCAGCATGGGCCCCGGCTCGCTTTCGATGGCAATAAGGAAAAACAATACCGAACTGTTGGGTGGGTGGGTGGACTGGTGGGTAAGTGGGTGGTGGAGTGACGCCCTGAGGACGTCTCGAGGAGACAAAAAAGATGAGAAGCACAATCGAATCGAATGATAGTTAGCCGTTGCGTTGTCGTTGTCGTTGTCGTCGTCGTCGTCGTCGTCGTCGCCACTGTCGCCGTTCTAACAGCGACGCCCGGGGGAAGCGGGTGGACAACGGAACCGTTCACATTTCGGCCCTGTAATGGCCCTGCCCCCCCCCCCCCTCGGTCTCCTCTGAACACACGGCCAGACGGAGGGCGGCATTTTTGGGGCAACGATAGGAAATTCGATTCCAAAAAGATCGTAACGAGACGGGCGGCGAGCATAAATGCGAGCAATTTGAATTGTGACGCGAGCGCCCGATAGTCGCACTGTTTACTCGCGAAAGGCGAAAAATCAGGGGAAAATACTCCTCTGGAACACCCCCTCCCCCTCTCTGCTTCCCGAAAGCAGAATGATGGGAGCGCGATCTCGACGCATCAACCTGGGATCCGAAACGCTTCGCGTCGCCATTAAACGTAATGAAACCGTACGCATGGTTTGGGGCTGTATAGTTATCGTAAAGGATCTCCACGGGCCGAAGTAAAAGTAAACAGCCAACAGCGCAAGTCGGCAATTTTCTCCCGAGAGTTTTTCATGAGCATGAAAGTGCGCTATAAAAATATGAGCATTTCCTGTTTCCGGTTTGAAGTTCCGAAACGAACGAACGAATGCTGCCGTTATGCTCGGTGCCAGTGGCTTTTTGTTCTGTCACTATTACCCTGAACCTAAGCAGGCACCTAAGCATGGGCCCCCTTTTTGGGTGCGCACTAATATGGCTTTTGCAAATCCCTAGCAACCTGCTGCTGCTGCTGCTGTTGATGCTATTGATGCTAAATGCGTCGCAACAATTCAAGTCACCCTCGGCGGCTGCCACGTGTTTGGAGTTTCTGCCAGACGACGAGCTCGGTCCGGTGCTGCGCGCCCGATGAACTCATTATTTCTTCCAGAAACTATCCCGAAAAGTGGACACCCCCTTCACCCGTACTCCCTCGCCGTTTACGGGGCCGTGCCGTTGACCTTTCCTGGCTGACGGACTTCGGAAGCCCGGCTGCCTGGCTGGCTGGCAGGAAGGAATATATTCCCCATTAATTACCGAAATTCCGAATATTGCCGGCATCATAAATTTACGACCAATGCTGCGGGAAGATGCGGAGATGCTGGAAAAATCGGGAATCGGGTGTGTGTGTGTGCGCCATAGCGCGGGATGGGATGCGAAGAAGAGGCTGGATGCTGGATTTGAATGTGCGGTTCGGTTTGCCGAAACACCACCACTATCGCCGTCGCAACCGCGCTTCGCCAACAAATCATTAATATCTTGGGCTACTTAACGGTCCTGCCCCTGCCTTCTGCTGCTGCTGCTACTGTGCGGCTCCTTCCTTCCGTCTCCAGCGTTCCGTGTCCGTTCGCTTCGGCTCGGTTTCTTTGTCATTTCCTTATTTCCTCCTTGACACAGACACACACGCACACATCGTCACTCAGGCGCGGAAGGGCAAGGAATTTGCAAGGAAATGAAATAAAAATGTATATATGGAAATGGCGTTGGATCCGGAAGCGGCTGTGTGTGTGTGTGTGTGGATGTGGGTGAGGCAACCCATGCCAAGCCAAATGTCGGCAAGAGTAGCTAGCGAGTGTCGAGTTATGGTGTGCTAGGGAGCTAGAAGCACGGAGACACCATGCAGATAGAGAAGGTGAAGATGCTGAAAGGGGCTCTCCACACACACACACACACACACACAGACACACAGGCAGACACACATCTCGGAGCTCATTATGCTCGAGACGCTGGCGGATGCGTCATGCGATATGTTGGGGGATTGGGTTTGATGTGCGTGTATATATGTATGTGCGGCGATTGTGTGTGGAAAGGACTTCACGTGCGGAATAATAAAACTAAACCCCGGGAACGATGAAACTCGAGTCCTTCTGAGTGTGTGCCCGGACGAATTATTCATCCTTTTAGTTTAGTCGGTTTAGTCGTCGTCCGGACTCTCCGGTCGTCCGTTGGTCGTGATGGACAACCTTACCGACTGGGAATGGGGAGTGATATTTGAATAAATGGTTTACTGCGATGTCCAGGTTGCTAGGGGTTACCGCTAATGACAACCGTTGCACGAACGAGGGGAACGAACTTGTTCCCTTACTCATTAAGGATCATCGCGACGACGACGACGACGACGGTGAATGTCCCTTGCGCTGGACTCGGCTTCCAATTAGACGGACACAGCAATCACGCTGGCGCATCGCCACTGTCACATACACACCGACAATGTGCGATGCGCTTGCCTTGGGTGCCGTGTTTGTGCAAATCCTCCTCATTATGTTTCAGTTCTAATCGAAAGCAGCTACGTCGGTCGGTAGTTGCTGACAGGTCCACCTTTACCTACGGTCCACAGCGAGTGAGGGAGCCTTTGTTATGCCGATGACCAGATCATCGGACGAAGTCGAGTTGTTGCTCGTCCCTCCTCCCCAGGCCGCCAGGACCAGTGCTGCGCGAGCTTCCACTTCATTATCCTTTTCTTCGATCGCCAGAACCAATCGAACGAGAACTGTGCCATCTCGGGGTATCGATTTTGTCGCTCACAGCAAAATGGACGCAACCCCCGTCTCCCCCATCCCCTCCATGGTTGGATCGCAAAAAAACACTCCAACAGAGAGGCAATGAGCGAGATAGAGAGACGGCGAGTGAACGGAGCAGATAAAAGCGATCGATGGCGGTAGCGGATCAAAGGGAATAATGCTAATTTAGCTGCTGGCACACACACACACACACGGTCGGCGGCAAAGCACTTTTTGTTACTCCACCCTTGATGCCGATACTATACTCTTCGCAAAGCGGTCCCTAGCCTGGTTGCGGCATTGTGACACCCAGGCGAGATTCGGTTTGTTCTCAGTAGCTGGAAGAGGGGAGAAGCCTCCCTTTCCGCGAGGGAGGCCACCTTGGCGCGACTTTGATCTTGACGACGCCTGACAAACACACGCATGCCGCAAAGGCTCGTCAAAGGATTCTCGCCGGACACAAGCACCGGGGAGCACGGTGCTCGGGTAGTTACAGTATTCCCAATCTGTGGCCATTGGGCCATTGTCCACTGGGAGTCAGATTGTGAAACCTTCGAGTACAACATGTTTGGCTAGGTGTGTAGTAGTGTGGCAGGTTCTGGTATTTCCATGGAATTGGAGAAGGGAAATTCTTTCTTGTTGAAGCTTATCACTAGGTCCGAAGTGCAGTCAATAGTCTCTGACAAATGATTATTATTTGAATTGTTTAAAGCTTCCTGGAATGTTTGACAATGTTGTATAGCGAAAAAATGGATTTTGAGTTATTTTTACAGTATCCTTAGCCCAAGTCTTGTTAATCTTTAGAATGTTTTAGTAGTAGTAGTAGTAGTAGTATGAAGGAAATACCAACTTAAGATATTGTTTCCTTAATTCTCTCAAGATACGAAAGATTATGGTCAAGGTTATAGACATTCATAAGTAGTCCTCTTATTCTATTTAATCTCAAAATTTATAGACAATGTATTGAAGTTCATACATCTAGATAATGCTTTGGTTCAAAAGCTCTCTGCTGATTGTCGGATAGGTAGACATCGCCATTGGAAAACATCTACGAGCTTATACGAGTGCTTTCCAGACGAGCTGCGAGCGAGAATTGAATCCTCGTCGTACCAAGTTACATAAAAACAAAGCGACATTCCATGGACATCCACCAACATACAACACGAATTCCTGTCCCTCTGCGATGGCAACATCATCAACCATTCGCCATCCAACTCCTTTATCTACCCCTGCGCATAAACCCGTCAACGCATCTGTCGACATGGCGTCATGGCCAATCTGTGTGTTGCGCTCTTTGCAAATGAAGCATCTCTCGCTCGCATGCTGGTCTCCCTGCCTGCCTGCCTGCCTGCCTGCCTTCAGCATAAATTATGCTTTTTTATGCTTTTTACCCCTATTGGACTTTAAATTTGAATGGGGCGTGGCATCCGCCGGCAACGACGACAGCGACAACGACGATCCGAGATTGCGTCAACCACGGCGTCAACACACACAGAGCGTGGTGTGTGCGTAAACGGTATGCTTTGTATTCCGCTTTCCACTCTTTTATAAGCGCCATGCTCCCCTGGGGCGGGAAGGCCAGCATAATCCGTCGGATGCGTCAAGTGGTTTTGATTTTGTATTCGTCGTTGGTCGAGCGACCGATCAGGTTAAGTCGTTTCTTTATCCCAGGAAGGTGGTTGTATGGGGAGGGCTTAAGCAGTAAAATATGTCTTGACGGTGACCTCGTCGTCCGGTGCTGTCGGTCCTCGCAGCAGCAACGAGAGCACTTTGACTAATCCGATAAGAAGACGGCGACACTCGTGAGGTGCTCCTGAATGGCTGGCTACTGGGTGACGGATTTAAAAACAGAGAAGTAACCATTCCTTCTTGGCCACCTTCTTGGAGTATCGATTTTCCATCAATCGATGGGTGGTAGCCAAGCCAGGGATGCTGCTACTGCTGCTGGGAGGCTGATTGCTTGAATATGCGCGCCACCTTTTTTGGGTAGAATTTTTTGACTACCCCCACTTGACTCAGCAGGAGGGAGCCGATCTTTTTCGCTCATCCTCAACGCGCTCATCCTTTCTAATCCAATAATCTCTAAAAACATTTCGGCCTGACCAGGGGGCGACGTTGCCCCATCCTTCATCCAATTTGTGTCGAGAGACCCTTTTTGCAAGACGGGATCCACACACACACACAGCCACAACAGAGAGAGAGCGTTGTCGAAGCGACCACTGGAGCCACAAGTTGGAAAAGAAGGTACCACTCCCACCCACCTTCTGAATGGTGGCCATACATAAGGTGGGCATTATTCATTCCGAGAGTGCCAGAGTAACACGAGCACGCACGCACGCACGGACGCACGCACCAGGGAGGCCCGGGTTCGATGCGGTACTACTTATTCAAATGGAATAAAAATGGCCGAGCATTTCTTTTTTTCCATTTTTTTGTTGTTGGGGGAATCCTTCGTCCTTTCCGAGCCAGCAACGAGAGTGAACGCTCGTGACGCGAAGTGCGTGTGGAAAAGGGAAAGAGGGAAAAAGGTTTCCTCGTCTTTTTAACACCATCTCAGGGGATGAATATATTTTCATCACACGACGATTTGGCCTCATGCTCGTGCACCGTGGGGTTGACCACCGACCACCGTCAACGTCACCGGCGTCGTCGTCGTCGTCGTCGTCGTCGTCGTCGTTGTCGGTGGTGGAAATCTCTTTTTCCTTGTGGTCTGAGCCACTGAGTGGTTGGTGGCTAGCCTGTGTGTGTATGTGCTCGGATGTTGTGTGTCCGTGTAGGGTGTCTCTGGTCCCCTGGTCGCCGGGAAATGGGATATTTTTTAAGCAACTGAACAGAACAAAATAAGATTGAAAGCATTATCCTTCCCGGGGCATTCTGTTTTCCGGCTTTTTCCTTTCTTTTGCTCGAGTATCCCCCTCCCCTTTGCACCCCGATCCTGTGTTACGTCTTTCGGTATTCAGTGCGTGTGTGTGTGTGCGTCGGTGCTCACGTGGCACCGTGGAGCTGAAAAGCGAAAGCGGGCGCCCGCTGTCAAAATCCCTTTCCCAGGAAAAGCAGCTCGCCATGACTCGTCCACGGGATGTGTAATCGGGGTGTAATCGGGAATCGGAGCCCTGAGGCCGGACATCTACGAAGAAGACCCTTATTTGGGTTGACCAATGGAAAGGGTCCTTTTTTTTTGTATTTTCCATTTTCCTCGTTGTGTGTGCGTTCGCCTGCTTGGCCCACACATTCTTGGGCATTGTCATAATTTCGTTGCTACAGTGCTATGTGCACCCCCTTCACCTCCTCTGCCACCTGAGAGGCGAGGTTGTTAGCCGACCAAAGGCCGATGTTTGTGTCCACTTGGTGGGCCCAGGAACCAGGAAAAGCCGCAACGAAGGCGAAGGAAATGTTTCGTTTTTTCTCACAGGCACACTCTCCATTGTTCCCCTTTCCTCGACCGGAGCTAAGGACGGCAAGGAAGACAGATAGCACAGAGCTGCCCCTCCGGCCCGGATTGCCTGCCACCAACACACTTTTCTCCACTTTCTGGCAGGTGACGGCCACTCTCCGTTGTGTGAGTGTGTGTTGTGCTGGGTTGAATGTTTCTTTTTTAAAAATCTCCAGAGAGATTGGTCTTTGGTCGCCCCAAGGACATTCCAAGAACGACCAGAGCGACGCGACATGACGACAAACGCGCGCACGCTCGTTCCGGTGTACGATGCTGGAGGCTGTTGGGGCTGCTGGAGCGGAGTTTACTTAGAAACGAAAGAGGAAGAAAGAGGATAGGGAAGATGGAAGGGATTTTAACATTCCTCGGTTCCTCCTTCCTTCCTCCGTTCGAGACTTGTATTTATTATTTATGTTTCCGTTTGGCCAGAGTGCCCGAGTGCAGAGAAGCAATTTTGTGTTTACTTTCCACGGGGGCCCCGAGCATAGGAAAATGGCGCCGCCGGAACCGCCAACAAATCCATCCTACGAGCGAGCGGATGGGCAATCAATCCTAGGAACTCTGGCTCCAGACTCAGCGGTTTGGGGCTTGGGGAGTGGAAAAGTTATAATTTTCCTTCGGCCTCGTGCGCTCCAACCTGCTGAGGAGCTGAAACATCGACCAATCCCCGGCCCGCGCGCGATATATTATATTTATATTTTGGGAATTGCCGTTGGGGTCGCGCGTGGCGTTGTTGGGGAGGGGAGGTAAAAAGTTTTTCTCTTCAATTTTCCCCCGAAAAACACACACGCACGCACTCGTACGCACTCGAGGTCAGAGACAGACAGAGAGAGAGAGAATGAAAAATCCAAGAACGCACGTGGAACCGGAGGTCCACTTTTGTGAATTATTATTTGTTCGGCCTCTTTGTGCGGAAAAAGAAGAAGAAAACGGTCGAGGCTGCCAAGGAGGAGAAGGAGGAAAACTTTCGTTTGTCATTTGGCAGCATCAGCGGAGTGGAGAGAAAGTAAGAAGGAGCAAAATTGGAATGCTCAAACTCAATTGAGGATCCCTTTTCAGTGCGTATGGAGGGAATGGAA
>NC_064874.1:92981901-92984401 GCF_943734745.1 Anopheles darlingi
TTTCATGGCTTTTTTCTCACCCCCGGCGGGGGGTGGTGCTGACCACCATTAGACCACCCTCTTATCATTCGGCGACGTGTGGGCGAAAGGTTTTGCCCATTATAAAGTCCGTATTTGTTCCGTGTGGTGAGACGCAAAAACTCTGTAAAGCATTAGCGTGGCATAATGATTGAACATAAAACTTGCCCTCCCGAAAAGAAAAACCCAACACTTTACTACCCTGCATTACCTAAAAATCCCTCATACTGTAAAACATAACGTTCCCTGTGTTCGTCGTCTGGATCTGTTACAGTGAGTGCGCCTCTCAGCGTCAGTTAGATGGAAAGCTGTAAAACTGATGCTGATGCTGAAGCCTTCTCCTGGCGTCCATCATCATCATCATCATTGTGGAGATCATGCGTCCCAAACGCAGCTTAGTGCGTCCGTGACCGAACCAGCGAGGCAGGTAGCGGATGTGAAGGTGAGAAAAGCATTTGTTTACGAGGTTTCATGCTAACATTAAAGGCTATTAAACTTATCTTGATATTTACATTGAATTGATCAAACGGTTAACCCCCTTCACGGCCACACCACGGACAGGGACCACCAGAGTCCCTGGCATGAAGCAAAGGGCGCAACGCGGGGTCCTCTCGCTGGTTCGTCGCGCTTCAGGGGGCGCTCCCTCGATTCGTACGGTCTCGCGTCTCGCCTCACGATGTATCATGGGTAGTGCGGAGCATTCTTGGAGCAATTTGACTCTCTGGGTAAATATTGCACTAATTTACTTTACATGTTATTAAATATTTAATTGAAATTATGAAAATTTCCCCCTTCACCAGGAGTGCTTGGTTGGAAATGGAACCTGTGAAAGGTCCGGAAATGATGAGCAATCGAGATCTTGCCGAGTGCCAAACCTCTGGGTTCTGGAGTGCTCCTTTCCGTGCGCTTAAGTAAATGCGCTCGATAGCGCCTCTAATGGAATGAAGTGGAGCTACCACCATTACCATGCACATTGCGCCACTGTGCGCATTGAAGTTCTGCATATTTTTCGGATGCCCGCAGAGGGCCTTCCGTTTATGAAGCTTTTCAATTAGGTAAATGTCCAGAGCTTCGTTCGCGACTCAGACTCTGAGAGTGAATTCATCGGCGGTAAGCAATGAATATTCAGTATTTCTCCCTGTTTTCCATTTACCGCGATACGAATACCGTTGCTAATATTGCTCCTGGTTTTTTCTCTCTCTCCAATTTTTAGGACCACGGCAACCCGATGTCATTGTGTCTGGGAACCAGACTGGTGAATCTGTTAATTGATAGCTCCTCAGGTGGTGCCACGAATCGAATGCAGCGAGTACGACGAAGGGGACGACACAACACTTCCCGGACAGGACAACCAATGAAATGCATGCAAACATCCCCCATGGACAGCGCATCGATCTGCGAAGTGAAAATTTAAAATTCAAATATTCTCGGCATCGGTGGCAGCGAAGGTTTTCCGTATTTTTTTTTCTTGCGTTGGCCATATCGATTTGATCGATATGTCGCCATCGATTTATCGATTTCTCGCTAATGGCTGTCGAGTCGCTCGAAGCGAAGGGGGCACGTGTTGTCCGCTGATCATCGAAATATCATCGAAGGCACATCAATAAAAGTGCCCCGAGACTAATTTCAATTTTTAACCCAACGTTCTGTCTTTCTCTGCGTATTCCAAAAGGTGGAAGAGCCACCCGAGTTGCTCGTCTGGTATACGTTCGTACATATGCCATCCGTCGCCAATGGCAACCGCGGAGGTTTTTACCGTTTCGTGGTCGAGGTTCGCATTGTCAGAATCGTTTGTTTCGCGTTCTCATTCCAACACAAACGGCTGAATCGAGAAACGTACGAATTAGTATTTAATTAAATTTTGTGACCAGCATCACGGCAGTCAGCAGACCAGACCAGACCAGACCAGCCATTCGGTCGGTCGCGGGTTCGCTCGTAGGCCTACTTTAATTATACGGCATATCGTGCGCGAAGCGTGATTTATTGCTGTCATATTGCCTGCTGCCCGGAGGTTTGAGGTCCAGACTCTCGGGTCCTATGCATGTCGAGGGGGACCGTCACGGGCATCTCGCGCACGTCGCGCCGTTACTTGCTGCCGCCCACTCCATGGATGGAGGTGGATTCGGGTTTAAAAATTTGAAAATCAGACCTAAATTGACGCATCTTGAGGTGCCCATCGCATCGTCATTGAGTGAGGTTTAGGGAGGGCCTGGGGGCATCCCACACGGTACCTCGGTAGGTACTCGGCCAATTCGGATCGCCATTCGCCTGGAATGGTTAAGGAGTAATAAAATTAAAATTTTCCTCAACTAGAGTACACCGTACCGTGGTGGGCCTGTGAATCGGCCATTTTACAGGCATTTTCACCCAGTTCAGCTACGCGATGATGATATGCTTCTATGCTTTTATAAAATGCGAATCAACCCCTCCCGGCTGCCTCTGACTGCCTAAATCGGAGGTGGTTGTGGTCGAAGTGGTAGTG
>NC_064874.1:92991901-93001901 GCF_943734745.1 Anopheles darlingi
GCTATCAGCGATGGCTGTTTGCTTTCTCACAATTGCCCCATGTCTCCACTCTCCTTCCTCCTTCCCTTTTTTTCAGGTGATGAATGATGGAGCTGACAGAGTTGGGCACGAAGCAGCTCGAGGATGTTTCCATTTTTTCTCTCTTCTGAATTTGCAAGCCGGATTACCTCGGCAGAGCAGGAGTTGTGGTATGGTTGCTGCGATGCATCTTGAGTTTTAGTGAGAACTACTTCACTTGTTTTTAGTTGCGGAACGTCTTCCGTTTGTTGAAATTAGCCAGTAGGCCATGGTAGGTATAGCTTGATGACATTTCCGATGACGATACCGTAATGACAGGTACGTTTGTCATGCGAAGGACTCAGTAAACGTCAGCGAAACAAGCGAAATGTGTTTCTATCTTTAGAAACTTATAAATACCATAAACGAATAAAATTCTTTAAAGTCTATCTGAATGATCTGTGTTCATTTGTGATTATCTCACTTGTTGGCTTTATCTTTATTAGTTTCTGCTTTCTGGTTTCAATGAATGTTGCCCAACATAATAGGTAATTGTTTATTACCAATAAACTTATAAATATTGTATGAAACACTAGAATGGAAAAATCAATAACTTCATGACGATCAATAAAGATTTATATTGTTGTATTATCGTTAATTATTCAAAATCTCTTGTAATACAACTGAATCTCGAGGATTCATCCATTTTTCTGTTTGGAAACAATTTCTTAGAACGATTTCGCTGACTGTTTTACTTCATCAGACTCAAGTGTTTTCCCAGTTTATTCATTAATGTTACTATGTTTTCCTTTTGAGATTTTATTGTGAAACATTTTCAAACCCTTATTACTTGCTTTTAACTATTTTTTTCAAAAGGGAAACAGGAAACCTTTCACCTTTATTATTAATGCTACTGTTTTGGAGAAGCAACATCATTAATTCGTAATAAAAAATCTTCAAACATCGAATCCTTAAAGAACATACTTATTCAGGAATGTCAGCCAGACTGAGAGAGAAGCAGCACCGACAATTCAGCGCCGAATCTTTTCTAGCTCCAGTTAACATTTCCAGCTTGATTTTCCTATTCCTCGTGTGCGACACATTCCAAAATCCTAACTGTACATTCCCTTGACCCGCTATTCTACTTTCCGTTCAAAAATATTCCTTTTTTCAAATATAAATCCATGGAATTTCTTTCGTCCCCGGTTCCGATGATGCGTTGAAGAACGAAGTCAATCATTGCCGCTTCTGCCGGGGAGTGTCCCCAGGGACTGGGAGCGGCGACTGTTCGGCGGTTCGTTTGAAGCCGACAATCGGTGTAGCATCTTGGCGTTTGGTCCACACCGTTTGATGCTACCGTGGCCACCGTGGCTACTGTTTAGAATAAATTTGAATGGAATTCATCAATCGGAGTCTGACTACGGTTCCCTCCCGCCCTGTGTGTGGTGCAAAAAATGGTCGCGAGCCGATCAAAAAGGGACAACGAAAGCCACGGAATGTGTTTGTGTTCGTGGCCCCGGCCCCGCACATTGACGCACAGCAAAAACCACGAAATCGTCGCTCCCCTTTCTGGTCTACCGCATTTTCGGAACATGGAACGGTTGTCGAACGGTTCCATGTTCGATTTTGGCGCGCCTCTCGCGCCTCCATTCCGATTCATATGATCCAGCGGATCGATCGATCGAATTGATTCCTTCCGCGAGTCGGAACGGGGACGGACGGTTTGGTTTCGGCCACAACTCCACACATTCCACCACAGAGCAGCTTTTTTGTGTGGCCGCGATCCCGCTGGGACGTTTGCATATTTCCTTGACATTCTTTCGGAGCTGCGGCCGGACCGCCACTCAAACCGATGGAACCGGCGGATGGACCAGACCTCGCGGCGAATTTTGAATGTCTGATCGATTGTCGTCGTCGAGCGTCGAGCGTCGATCGTGTCCTCGCCGTTCGCAGGAGCGGAAATGAGTAAAAACTCAAAATCCACTACCAAAACATGGTTGGCCTCCCCGTGGTTCGGTTGGTTATGTTCGAGACTTCAGTTCGAGACCACTTTTTGTCACCGTACGATCCCAGATGGAGGTTCGCAGGTTTCGTCGTCGAGGCAGGATTTGATTGCGAATATGCATCCACACGAGCCCCAGCCCCAGCCCGTACCACCAGCCCTTGGATCACATTGCAGCAGGAGACAGAAAAGGCAAAACGACAAAACGACGTACCGTCGACTGACCGACCGATCGACCGACCGGGGCCCCCGGGGTTGGTCGTTTGCTGCTGCGCGCTTTGCCACCGTGTGTCTGCGTATAATCAAAAGAAACCGCATATAATTAAATAATTACACTAAATGGCGGGACACACCGCGAGAGAGAGAGCACGCCGTGCACGGTTGTTGCGCGTTGTTGTGCGCACAGCAATCGGCTAACCGCGTGCGCCGCCCCGGTGCGCTCGTGCACGGTGGCGACAGATCGCGCGGAGCATTTCATCGGTCGGTCGCGGATCGGATCGGTCGCGACGTCGTGGTATTTGCGTTTGTCTACTTATATGCCCGCCCCTTGCCCTCTCTCCGGGGACAACTCCCAGGAAAGGGCATGCGATTATGAGAGATCAGCGAGCTGGCCGGGTTGTGGTGCGCCGTGGACGGCAGGGATTTCCTGGGAACGCGAAACCTCGGGCTTGACCGCAACGGATGCAGAGGCGATGTGCGCCAATTGTCACGTAGCGTATTAGGCAACGCATCCATCCATCCATCCATCCATCCAAGCAAGCAAGCAAGCAACCGCACCGCGTGGCCTCCTTTGATCAAAGCCGCCATCGCCACCGGTTGATGGCGCTGATGATGGCACCTGACCGAGTGCGCAAAACACCGAGGCGCAGGCGCAACACCGAACCTTCCCTTTTCGCGCGTCGCGAAGTGTCGCGAAGTATATAAATTAATACTTGAAAAATGGTCGAACGCTTTCCACGATCGATCGGTGCGGTGTCACGCTGGGAAAACGTCCCAACCTCCTCCCCCTCCCTCGTACCCCGCACCCCGCACCCGCTACCTAATGGCGAGTGGCCATGTTGCCATGTTTGGAGCAGGCGTCTCACACCGGGGGCGCTCCAACACGCCCCACCAACAACTGGTGGCGGGATCGATCCGATCCGATCGAGCTGCCCGTAAAAGGACTTTGGCACCGTTTGTGTGCGTGATTAGCCGTCGATCGTCATCGATGGCCGTCGATGGCCGTCGTGGCCGTTGCCGTTGCGTGCGCCAACGATGGCGTTTGCTTTGCAAATGGAGCCTCACCTTCGCTGCTGGTGACCGGACAAGGACCGGGTGTGGAGGGCGCTGGTGCTGGTGGCTTGTAAATTAATAGATTTCATGTCCACATGACGGATCTATCAGGGTGCTTATCTGCACGTCGGGATGCCTCCATTCACACTGGCTCCTCGATCGAGCGATCGATCGATCGGGAGTTGCTGGTTTTTTGCTCCTGTTCTCCGACACCGATGATTCCATTTCAGGGCCTCGCAGCGCACCGGGGATGCAGAGAATGGGAGATGGAAGGGGAACTGGGGGTCGCAAAAACAATCCCCCCCCCCCCCCTGGATGATGCCTTCTTCGGGACCGGGAGGTCCTGTCACTGGAATACAAAGCACCGCGTGCACCAACGCGAAGCCAAAGCAACCAATCGAGCAACCGGCAAACACTACAGCAAAAAGCAAAAAAAAAAGGCCCGTTCTCGGTGGGCAACTGGCGCTTAAATATTTGTCCGCAAAACTGGCCCGAGTGCTACCAGTGGCGGTGGTGGTGCTGATGGTGGTAGGGGGTGCGATTCCTGCTCGGAATAAATTAAAACTCAGAAAATCTGTCCCAAAAGGTTCCGGTGTGGTCGGTGCGTAGTCGCTGCTTCAGTTCAGTGCGCGTCGGTGAGTGTGGGTCGGTGGGAAGGGATGGGTGGTGGGAGGAAAACGGGCTTTTTATGGTCGCGCGCAGAGAAACCGGGCGAAGTGAAAAATTTCATGGAAAAATGATGATTTCATTCCCGTAAATGATGGACCTGTGGGTTGTCATGTGTCCGTATGTGTCCGTGTGTGTCCGTGTGTGTGCGTGCGTGTGTGGTGGAGCCCCCGCCCCCCTGCTAGTGACCCCCAAAAACGGAGGCAAATGGCGTTTATGATTACCGGTTCCCGTGAATTGTTATTATTGACATTATTTTTCCGTTTTCTTCCCCCGGGATGCGGATGAGGTCCGCGATCTGGCCACCAACCGCCACTTGACACCGGTTGGCCTCTCTGTGGAGTTGTTCTCTCTTTAGCCTTTTGCGAAAGGAGTTAATAATGATTCCGTTTCGTTGCATTAATTAGACCTCGTGGTCATGGTTTGCGGGATTTGGGCGCATGTACGCATGAGAGTGCCGTGGCCCCGACCGAAGTCAGATTCAGAGGATTCCGAATTCCAACGGGTCAACGGCGGCAATGCCTCGGTACATTTGGCTCCATCTCTCGGGAGCAGCTTTGCTTCCAGTTTTGCTTCTTCATTCACTCAACTGACAGTTGACAGAACGATCGATCTAGTAGTTTCCACAAAATTACTTCCATCAACGCAATGGATACCACATAATATGGGACTTGAGCGTGTGTATGCGAGTCTTCCTCTGGCCCAACCTCTGAGATAATGCAGCTATCACGCCATCGCGATCCCTAAATGTATCATTAAGCCAGTGACATAAATTCTAATTGAAATGACTTTTCATTTGGCACTCATTTGGGCTCAGACATTCGAAATCGAACCGATCCGCTTCCGCCGTCACCGCCGCCTGCTCGGACGACAAAACCGAATGACAACCCGCCCGCCCGTTTGCCCGTCTTAATGGGGGTTATAAATTCGTTTGAAAATTAATTTGTCCAACCGTGGCGTGGTTGGTCAGTTTGCTTCCGTTCGCTTTTACCGTATCGGGCCATATGGTTCACATTCGCAGCATGATATCGATTCGAGCGAGTTAACTGATGGTGGTGGGGGGGACCCCAACCCCCATGAGCTGCGACAATCGCCCTCCTACCGAGCGGTAATTGTCGATAGCCACCACAAATTTGTTTAATTCGATCTAATTTGCTTCAATTCGACCGTCACTGTCGCACTAGTGTCTCCGTCTTTGTTCCCAGCCTTTCGTTCGTCCATAACTCAACGGCAATAATATGGATCGTTGGGTGTGTGTGCGGGGTGCGATTAATGGTAAACAATTTAAATTTTTATTAATTCGCTACTCACGGGGGGGTTAAAGGACTGCTTTGCTCCTGTCACTCGTCGCCGTCAATCGTGCAGGATGGATTTATGATTGAAATTAATGGAAAGAAAAGTAATTTTCGATTGACCGCCAAACCGGCTACCGCAGCATGCATGCACGCATGCACCCTCGACTGGCAGCTGCAACCCGAGCGATCAAAAAGGGATATGACCTGAAGGAATGCAGGGCTCGGGATAGAGACAACTGGACGAGAGCACCAGCAGAGCAGAGCAGAGCAGAGAGTGCATCGATGCGCTTGGCTATCCCCACGGCAGCGGCAGCGGCAGCGGCCACCGTTGGCGATTAAGTTAATGTTGCGCGAAGCACAGTGACGACGCGGACAGCGGACAAGTGATTTATGGTCGGCAACGCTCGGTAGGCAGCTTAATTAGATTAATAAAAAAGTAACAATATTTTATTAAAATATTAACATCAACATCGTGGTTTGGCGGTTCACCGAGAAGGGAGGGGGGAGAGATTTAATCGACCGCCGTCACCGCTTGTCGAGGCAGGATAATCGGTTTGCACGCTGCGCGCTGCCTGCGGTCGCCGATTGTCAATTTAGAGGCCTCTGAGAGGTCTTCATTCGTTGCGTTTCGAGGCGCGTTGACGTGGCCGCGAGTGGAGCCACCCTGGACACGCTCTGCCTCTGTGTGCGTGTGTATGTGCATATTCGATTCCGACGCTCAAGACGTGTTCCGGTTCCTTTTTTTCCCCCCTAATGAACACCCTGGCCACGGTGACCGTTTATCATCACTTTTGCCTTCGCTGGCCGCGGACTGGTGCGCTGGAAGCAATTTTGCGGCGGGGGCATTTCCGTTTGACGCATTTAGGGAGCCGCGAGTCGCTTCCGCGTGACCCACGAAGAAGGCACGATCACCATTATCATCGTCGCGCCCGTCATCATCATCATCATCATCGCTATCGTCGGTCAGTTAATTTAATTTGATAATCGTTATTTAATTGGTTAATTCGATTGTATCCATCCCGGGCTCGCTTTGGCGCCTCCACCCTTCGCGACCGCGGGAGCTTCTCGGTTCGCTTGGGGTTAGGATAATCCGTCAGACCATGGGAAAATAACATCCGAGGTAGATCCTCTGGGGAGCTCATTACGTGCAGCATCCCATCGTGATCACTAGACCGAACCACGCCTACTGCGTTGGTTTAAGCAAAGGAACTTCGGTTTTACTTTGCATACGAACTCACCCCCCAGCAACCGGTCTCCATCGCTATGGTAACCGAGCTGGTATGAGAGATCTCGATTTGATTGCCTCGCGTGCTTCTCGGCGTCGAGTCGCGCTCGATTCCGATTCGGTCGGTTCTCCCTCTTTCATCCGCCGGTTCGGTCGGTTTTTCGTTCGTCGAAATCAATCAGGTTTTTGTGCCGCTCACCGGTTCGCCACGTTCTCGATCATATATCTCGCGTGTGCAGCGCAATCGTCGGTGATGTCGTCGATGTGCTCGGATCTACCCGGTGGATCTACCGCCACAAAAACGGCGGCTGCAGCGGCAGCGTGGAGGGAAATTTATGCTTACCGCAACCAAACGAGCCCGGGCAGATTGAATGTTTATGGAACGTTCTGTCCAACCAGCGCGGGGATCCTCGTCTCGGGGATCGAATTTAATCATTCGCCTTTTGCGCGGCGCGGTTCCGCGCGGCCCTTTACGCTCGTTTGTTTTATGCAGGCAGATACGTATATATATATTTATTCATCGAGCGGAATCCGTGCTGCGCTTTGTTCCGTTCCGTGAGCGCGCACGCACGCACGCACGCACGCACGCGCGCACGAGGGATGAAATGTTTTATTTTTTATTTTATTGGAACGTAATTTCCTCGCCCAATTTGTGCCGCAGCAGCAGCAGCAGCAGCAGTAGCAGAAGGAAGGAATGCGAAATGTCGGCGAGAATCGATCATATAAATTCAAAAACCGTGCGCACCCACATTTGGAGCCGAAGGTTAATTTTCCTAAATTTATGATCACTTGTTGGCCAACCAGCAAGCGATGGTTTGGTTTTCCGTTGGTTGTGCTTTATCATGCTTTGTTACGTTTAACAAACTGCTCCCAACAAGTTGATTAGATAAACTCAACCTCCCAGCCCCGTGGACGACCTGTGCGGATGTTGTTTGTTTTATCAAACATTGATCAACTTCGTAACAGTTTCCCCCGTAGAGTAGGGGGTGGGGTGGGTGTGTCCATTGCTACCTGCTGCTTGTTCGTTCGCTGGGACCACTTGACGGGCTCGGTAAGGTGAGGTCGAGTGGACGCAGCACGCGTAACGCACAGCAGAAATCTAATAAAGCACATTAAAACGGTAAAAACTCAATCATATAATATATGAAATCCCCCCCTCTTTATCGTGTCCCCCCCATCCTTGCTGCCACTCCGGCGCAATGGCGCAATGAAATGCGAAGTGAAATCATCAACACACGCGGGTGAGCCGCGCGCGAACCATTGTCATTAAATAAAATAAAATGCTCGGGGGGTTGAATTTTTGATCGGACCTCCTTTTTGCTGTTGTTGCTGTTGTTCGCCATTTATTGTACCCAAAGTGTGCCTGTGCCTGTGTTTGTGTGTGTGTGTCTCGTGGTTGGTAAAGGATTTCTCCACGAGCGGCCTGCTCGATTGATTACCAAAGTGGTTGCTGATTCCCTTGGCCGTATGCGCTGCGCTGTAGATCGCCTACTGCTCGCGCATGCTCGCCTAAGCAACGGATTGATATTTATGAGGCGCGTATTAGACTTTCATTTTTTTGTCGAAGGAGCAGGCCTTGGAGGCCATAAAAGTGCCATAATCCAATATAACTCTAGTGTAAAGTGCGAGCTACATTTTTGATTTTTGATGGATTCACTAGTAGCTCATCAATACGGTGCGGTGCTTACGGAGGCTTAGGATATGGTGTTGTCCTCGGCATAATCCAAGCCTCCCGCGGGGGCCTTGATAATAACATTAACGATTCCGAAGCAAATAAATACGATCTCACCGCGTACTCGCCGCGGATCGATTGCGGAATAATGCGCGGTCATTAGTGTTCATTTCCGAGGGGAGCGGTTGGCCACTTTCCCACAGATCATATTTCCTACGCCGCTCCATCACTCCGAGCAGCCCTGAAGGGGATGGTGTGATAATGGTCATTATTCCAATTGCTCTTGACGCACCGGCCAGTCCGTCGTGTTTTTTTTTTGCAAACTACTCCCCAGTGGAGGAACGAGGAGTGTAATCTGAAGTCGCTAAATGGTGCGCACCGGATCAGGAAGATGGTCCCCGACGGATGTACGGCGGCGACTCTCGTTTGCAAGCCAAGCGACGACGAGACGTAAAAGAGACGGATAGATAATTATAATTATATGTGCAATAATTTTTGTAAAATTGTCCATTTAAGCTCATCGGGGCCACGGGCAAATGTGCGAGTGTGTGTGCGATCGCGAAACCGTCGTCACCGATCGTCGTCGCGCCAATGAAAATGCACCGCCATCAGCTGCCCCACAACCCTACGGAAAAGGTCCGGTTGCAGTTGCAGCGGTCGCGGGAATCAACATTCAACGTCGTCGAGTCGGTTCCAAGTTAGAACTGGAATTCCGCGTGGAGTGAGCCGCGGAGTCGAATTCCCCTTCGTGAGGACGATCGCGATCACACCGTTCGAGGCAGATTTCAATGGAGAGGAAAGGCTGATGCACATACACACACATACACACGCGCGCGCAGTCCGTCCCGATCGCACATAATAAGTATGAATTCATTCGAGGCATTTTATGAAATTATTTGTCGCGTACATATTTTAATTTCATGTTAAGTTATGTTTCCTTCCCAAGGTATGCATTTGTATATCGAGCAGCCGGGTCGGGCCTGAACCGGCCGACCAGGACCAGATAGCGAGCACGCAAAAGGAACTTGATTGCCACCCGGACCCCGGGGGTTGGCTGGAGAAAAACACCGGGAATGACATTCATCCGTCTCTGCGCGACCGTCTTGGGCAGCGTCGCTGATCAAAGCGCGATTGGCGAGGGAGCAGAGCTCCCCTCCTTGCAGTAGCCCTGCATCAGCAGCAGTAGCAGCAGCAGTAGCAGCAGCAGTTGGCAGCAAAAAGTAAAACAAACTTGTTGAATTGTTAATTATCCGTACGGTTTTGTGTCCAGTATGGCCGTCGACGGCGGCGACGGCGGCGACGACGACGACGACGACGGTGATTTTGTCGGGGAGGACCGCGTCGCGCTCCGTGGCCAATGTGGTGCAAATGCGTACGCGATACGCAGAGACGCACGCATTTGTCCCAGATTGCACAAACACACACACACACAGCAGAACGCGGCACGCACCGGTCCGGTCCTGGGCCTGGTCCTGGTGCAATCATTGTCAACTGCAGGAAATGCAGGCGAACCAGGCGGGAATATGTTATTTTAAATAGAGTGCGCACAAATAATTACGCGACCGCGCGCGATCAGCGCGTTCATCACATGACGAATAGTCATGAGTCTGAAGCTGGTGTCCCCACTTTGGTGTCCAGTTTTTCGCTGCATAAACGGGGAAACCTCTTACTCACTGGCATAGTAGGCCACAATCAGTCGAGCTAATGAAACATTGTGATCCAAGTATGCATGGCGCTGGTGTAGAAAAGGAAATAAAAATAAAAAATGGAAAATGAAAATCCAACATAAATTTGTTTGTACAATTTTTAAATCGTAATTTAAACAGCTTAGATATCACTCCATAAAATGCACACATAATGAATTTGCAGCA
>NC_064874.1:93006901-93014401 GCF_943734745.1 Anopheles darlingi
CCGGGGCCTCCGGGTAGCGAATTCATTGAAAAGCCCGGGTCTCGGAGGGGGGGGGGGGTGGTCTCCGCCTTTGGCGACTAAAGATGGGATAATTTGCAAACCATTTAGCATCAGCCCGCATGTGGCGCAGGAATCGCACAATGAAATTCCTGCTACCAAATACGCCGGATGCCATCGGATCGGATCGGAACGGAACGGGTCGGTCGAGCGGGAGGTCGCGAGTAATTGCTGGGGGAACGTCACGCGGCGGAGTCACGGAGGCAGCGGATCAGCTGTTCCAGTGCAGTGCCCGGCTCGGCTGTTGCAATGCAGATGCAGATGCGCAACGATTCAAATTACGATCGAAATGTAGCGGGACAGCCAGCCAGCCAGCCAGCTAGCTCGTGCCAACGGAAATGAGGTTAATTTGAGGTGGTCGAGTTGGTTACGTTGCTGTTGTGGCATTTATGCTGCACTCTCTGCGCTGATGACCGAGACGGTTGACGATTTCGGGATGCAATTTATGCCGTAAACGGATATTAAAATGATTCTTTCATTCCATTCCGTTAGGAGTTTCTGTGAGAAATGGGAGGAGGACGGATGGAGGGCCTTTCTACGGATTCATTGACCTCGAATCCGCTTTAAAAAGATCGTGCAGGCACCGTGATAGCACAAAGAGGGCAGCTCCACATGCTCTTATCCAGAGTATGCCAGGAACATGCATTTTGCTGGATGATAAAATCAAATATTTTTTCTCCAGATTCCTCCAGATTCCTTCCAGACTCTATCTGGCACCTTTTGGGACGCTGTAGCGAGCATTATGGTATCGATCGTGGAAGATCATCGCGACCGATTCTCCAACCGAAAGCCCACTAATGCCATTGTTATTGGGCGCGATGGCCAGGGACAAGATACTGCGCCGTGTCCTGCATACAGGGAACGTGTAAATGCCTCTCGTTGTCGTCGTCGTCGTCGTCGTCGTTGGGCGTCGTGCTGGCCACCGTCTTAACGCCGTATCGATCGCTAGCGATCGTTCTTTTACGTGGGGGGAATATTTTGCATGTGGCTCCATGTAGTATGCTCACTATGCACTCGACAGCGACACGATTTTCCTGCATGATTATCATCGTGTTCCCGCTGTTGTGCTCGGCTCTCGAAGTCCTCCACCAACTGGCCGCTCCAGAGGCGCTCATAATTAAATTGGTATTTTAATAAACAATATCGACCTTTGCCGACCTGAAAGGATGGAAAGGGGAACACTCTGCAGTGGCCACAACCACCGGATGCTCGCGACAGAATAATGACTTTGACACAGCGGACGCAGAATGCAATGCAGTGCACACGGGAAACCACCACGGGACCTCGTTCCAACCGCAAATTGCTTGCGTCCCGTTCAGGTTCCCGGTGCCACACCGGTGTTACCGGTTGGGCCTGTGGAACAGGCGAAAGAACAGGACACAGCACACACAGGGCATGACACAGGCGCGCATGTAGCGCTATATGAAACGCAATTGCAATTGAACCAAACATCGCGTTTGCTCAATCAAACATATTATGATTGACTGATTTTTATCGAAAAGGGAGCCACTCAGAACCCCCCAGCTACCAGTTCCGGTGCGGGAAAATAATTTATTTTCAATTTAGAACACCACACACACACACTTGAGGGAGGCATTGTGCATTCTAAGCTTCGAAACCTTCGTACATAAGTAATGGCGCGAAGAGAAGTAGCTCCTGGTGCTGACAGGTGACTACGACCGGCCTACTACGAGCTTGTTGATTGAAAATTCCTTTCCCCCCTTTTTCTTCCTTCCTCCGTTCCCATCCGGGAAGTCCGTCACCGAAATGAAGGGAGATGTCAAACAACGGCAAAAAAATTGTTTTCCCTCACATCCCTTCTCCACGGGGAGGAGGCCGCACCTGGGCGCCAGGGGACATGGTGGTCACTCATAAACCACAAATCGTAATTCAAACACTGACATCGATCGACAACATACACACACACACACACACACTCTCTTGGGCCTCGGCGCATGACCAGCCAGAATTTATGATTGGCAGCGAACACAGTGGTGGACACCGGCCAGGCGGATTGGTTTCGATTTGATTTGCTGATTACACCCGACCACCCTCGACGCCCCATCGGAGAGGAACACCTTCCAGGAAAAGCATTGTATTGACTGCGTACATGTCTAGCGGGTGACAAAAACGTCTTCTTCTTCTTTTTCTTCTTCTTCTTCTTCTTCTTCTGGTTATTCTTATGCTGGAAATCGCAAAAAAGTATTTAAATTCCCATCGTCTGTGTGCACGACCCTCGGCGCTCGGTGAGGTCGCTGACACTGTATATGTGTGCGTTAATTACAGGGAAAGTAATTACCGATGATAACCGTACCGTTGTTGCGCTTCCCCGGAGGGAACACAGGAATGCTCACAACCCCGCACGGAGCAACCAAGCAAGGAAGCAACCCATTTGTCCCCAAGACAATTCTGGTTCTCAGCTGCGCGAAGGGCATGACATTGAAAAGGTGCAGACAGGTGGCGCAAAGGGGGGATGTGTCGCAAAAATGTCGCAACATAAAAACTGGTCCTGGCCATAGTAGTTTCCTGAAATCGATCATGCTCACTGTCGGTGCTCCTGCTGCTGCTGTTGCTGCTTCGATGGTGACTCCGGTTCATGCACTTTGTTTATTTGAATCGAAGCCGCGCATGAAGAGAATGCTCGCAGAACGTTTCTTCCTTTTCTTGGTGACTCTCGACGTGTGTGTGACATGAAATCGGAAATCGCGCCCGAAACATTATCATTATCGGATGTGGTCGACGCACCGGTACCAAACATGGTACTCCCCCGCGCTCCCCGACAGAAGGCCCATTTTTGTGGGTGCTTCTAATGCTACGAAAGGCCATCCATGCTGCCGCAGCCATCATTAAGGTATTTAGCGATGGGTGAAATTTGGACAACATATTTTGACCACAACACAGCACCCATCCCACCCCCATCTGCTGCTCTCGCACCGTTGGTCGATGCTGCGTCGCAACGGGGAATTCGCTCGAGGTGCTAAGTGGAATGGAATTCCTTTCGGACGTTCGTTTCGGACGATATTGTACCATCCCGCGGTTGAAGCGCGGTTGAGGTCAGCGGCGGACAATTAAAATGCAACCGAAAACAGGGTGCAAGCGTGCAAACAAGGCAGGCCATGCGCTTTTGACAGCCCGCTTCGTCGTCGTCGTCGTCGTCGTCGTCGTCGTCGTCGTCGTCGTCGTCGTCGTCGTCGTCGCGGCCTGCTCTTGTTCGAGCATCACGCACTCTCGTCCTTCTTGTCGTTGCTGTTCCAAGAGACCAGCAAGAGGTTCGCCAAATGTTTGAGGGATTGCTTGTTCCTCCACTCGCTCTCTCTCTGTGTTTTCGTTTCCGTTTCATATTTCGCGGTGAGGCTGGCTGGTTGTTGCATTAATGTAGAATTGGAGTTTAGAATTTCAAATTGCGAACAGTTGTGGCGCAGCATAAAGAGGCGCAGCTTGGCCTTGCGCAGGCTTAAACGGAGAATACCATTTTCCAATCCACCGTTTCGGGGGGTGATAACGATTTGTGCAAAAAACAAATGTCAGGTCAGGCACAGGGGGGCACGTGCGAACACCGTCGGTGTTGATCTGGCAGAGAATGTTGATGAGCGTTGTTGCGGTGAGCATTGTTCCGAAGGCCATTTTGGTTTGTTGTTTTTAATTGGTGGTAAACAGGTTTACAATTTTTCGGCCTCTGGTGCCGCACTTCTAATTAGTACAACCATAATAATCATTAACTTGGAATGATTTCGGGGGGTTTTAGAATGAAAGGGACTGCCAGGTGCCAAGTATGTTCCCGGACACGGACACACACACACCCATACATCAAGAGCCCGGTCAGCGACAGGCTGGCATTGGAAGGCGAGATTGAATCATCCCCGCGAATCCCCATAAGTCACCTCCATCAATTAATGAATTTATTTCTCGTCGTGCACCACGCGCGGACAGACAGGCGCCACTGGCGCATGCATATGGCCGAGGCGTCGGCGTGTCGTTTGATGAGAATCATTCACGAAAGACGTCAGCGCCGCGTACGTTCAAGACGACAACGGAGCGGCGAGGACTGCCGACGAGGGTTTTCAATTTGCATTCATTCAGATACCGAGGTCCGATAAGAAGATGAACGGGACCGCACTAAGAGAGTCGCGGGCGCTTCTCACACACGCGACTAATTAGTGTGTGAACGCGAGTGTGGATGTATGTGACAGATCTTGGTGAGAGGGACACTGACCACTCGGTGTCGTCTCGAAGTCGAATGTCATCTCGTGGTAGAACGATGCACCAACTACCTCTCGCTGTTTTGAAGGGTTGTTCCCTTGTGTGTGTGTGTGCATTGCTTTGGGATGCTTCGTGCCCTGGTTCCGGTGCCCCTTAACCATCTGCTTGCTGGCGGACCATTGTATCGGACCGAAAGCACCCTCTAGCACCCTGACACACCTACGCGATCTCAGGGGTGCCAGCTGTGTGTGGACCAATTCCAGCAGCAGCCCTGCGGGAGAAGCCGAGCGGAAGCGGGGTTCCAATTCGATGGGTGACAATATTTTATTTTCGATTTTCCTTTGTTCTCCATCTCCAGGATGGTGGCTGCCGGTTTGATGCCCATCCTATCGTGCTGGCGGATCATGATAATTTTATTATTAACGATTTAAATGGTGAGTGCGCGCGCGATCACTTCAGGTCTGCCAGTTGGAGTGGGGGTCCTGGTAATGCAGTGCGCGGTGTCACAATAATACGCGATGGTCTCCGTAGACCGTGGACACCCGGACCATGGCACCAGATGGTGCAATATGGGAGCGCGCAACAATCAACACCAGCGCAAGACCGTGGAGCTGCAAAGCGAAGCAACGGGAACGGGAAAAGCAGACGATCAGAGACGAGCTGAAGAAGGCATTTTCCCACCAAAAAAAGCCACCGCGGCTGTGCGACCGCTCGGAATGGGAATAGGGAGCGACATAATTGAGTTTATCGCCAGCGCGTGATCTGCTCGCGCGGTTCGCGCGGTTCGCGCTTCTTCGCTCGTTCGCCTCGTGAGTTTACGATTTGCATGCGCAGTATATGCTCCCGCGGAGCTTCTTATGCTGCCGCTGCTGCTGCTTATGCTGCCGTCTGGCAGATCGCAGTCGCGCGATCGAGTCGAGTTGCCTCCGGTGTGTGTGTGCGGAAAACGATATTTATTTCCTTAATTAGTCTTGTTGTTGTCCGTGGTGTGTGGCGTGGCTACCGTTTGTTACTCACAGCACCCGAGGCTGCACCTTGGCTTCATTCATATCCTCTTCCGTTTCCCGTATGTGAATGGTGCTCGACAACTGCTGCTGTTGCTCCTGCTGCTGCTGCTGCTGCTATCAGTTGAGCATCGCACCAATGGGTGTTACGGTGAGGGTGAAACGTCGGATAATCATACTGCACCGTACCGCGCTTGTCGATAGCATAACGAGCATCGAAAAGGTGTTTCGTTGTCGTTCGTACAAGCGAAGTCCAAGGCGGGGGGGGGGGGGGGGCTACCGGTGCTCGCCGCTGCTGCAACACCCTCTCAACTGTAGCACCACGGGGATGGTTCGAGATAACTGTTTTGGGATCTCACTCTTACTCGCGTCGACTTCCGATCCCCCGTGCGGAAGGTCTCGACGACCGCACGGTGCACCGGTAGATCCCTCGCACGGACACAATCGCTCGAAGCGTGAATCAAGCGTTAATTGCCACGGCGAAGCGAGCAGATAATAGCACGCGATCGATTCCCTCTTTCCCGGGAGGTTCCTGGAGGTTTTTCTTTCCCTCTTTCTCTTTTTATGCTCCCGGTCAGGCCTCCCGCGGCCAGTCAGGGCCACGACGATGATGCTGGCAAGCAGGCAGGCTGGCGTGGTTCGAATGCTGGCTTCTTCTGGCTGGAAGCCCAGAACCAGATGACCATCAGCGATGACGGTGTGCTGCTCGGGAGACTTGGAACTTTATTTATTTTTATTACAGCGCGATTACTTTTGTAGCAGCGTGTGGCACGGACACGGTCGATCGGGAAGGGACACCTTCGGCCCCTCTCGATTCCCCCTTTTTCGCCCGACCGCAGTCTTGGTTTCGACGGGAAAATCGTGAGAATCCTCGAGCGCGAGCACTCGTAGCCGGCTGGCTGGATGGTATGGTGGTAGGTATGAACGAATGAATGAATGTCCAACAAACCGGAAGCGGACAGCACTACTGGACGACATGCGTTGTCGTTGCAAAAGTGGTCTCGCGTTAATGGCCATTCCGGAGGTCCTTCTTCGTTCGATTGGACTTCGTTCGATTTGAATTTGATGCATTTTTGTCACAATCAGCCTCGGACCGGTTCATTGTTCGTTTCGTTCGTTCCACGCAAGTGGATTGGAAGCTCCGCTCTTTCTTTCTCGACAGGAACCGCTCAGCATTGTCCTTCCCCTTCTATCCCGGCCGCAGTCTTCCCTTCACCGTAAAGACAGACAATTGAATCGACACCAACACTTGTTCAGTAGTTATGATTTATGTTATCATGCTGCTGCTGCTACTGCTGCTGCTACTACTGCTCTGCTATAAGCTCCAATCGGGTGCGAGTGAGAGGCCAAACGTCGTTGAGTTTAGAGTCTATATGTGGGGCGGTGGCGGTGGCGGTGTCGGTATGCTTCCACCGTTAGAAACTAGAGATTCGAGACCTGCGCACCTTGAATCTGTCGGAGGGACACTCACACACACTCACACACTAATCCTCGCATCGCATCGGGCGCGGTGCTGGAAATGCGGAGAAAAGTGCGTTTCCCTACCACACAGTGTTTGTGTGTGTGTTTGGGGATTCGGTTGGGGAAGTGAGCCGTTCCATGGGGGTGCCCGAAGAGGGGTGGCACGGAATCGGGGTGGTCCATTTTTTTGTTCAAAAAGGATAATAGGCATTGTGGAAGTTCGGGAAATCGGGAGAGAAAAGCGAACAGTGGCGGGCTGGAGAGAAATATACATTTTCCATCCGTCACCGTGGCGGTGTGGTGCGGTTGTGTGTGCTTATGTATTCCGGATCCGGCAGCCTCGGTGTACATATCGGAGGGGGGTCCCAAGGTTCGGTGCCAGGATTACTGATTTTAAAATGAATTTATGCTCCTGACCAGCCGGGTGGAGCTTTGCATGGGAAAATGAGATTTTCCTCGGACTGCTGGGTCGTCCTGTGGGCGCTCGAAGCGTGATTCGTTCGGTGATGGAGCACCCTGTGTTCTCGAATGGGGCATCTCCTGCTGGGATGCTGGGACTCTAGCATCTAGCCCCGGTCGACGGGGATGCAGTTTTTCCCAGAGAAAAATTTATGGAAAAAAGGCTCTCCATAATGTGCATTCTCAAGTGGACCGGGACACTATCGGCGGAGCGGGCGCGCTGGCAGCTGAGGCGCGCTCGCGCTCAGCTGTTGGGTTGTGTGCACTAACGGATCGGGAGGACGGGCGCAGCATATACATACATATTCCGATATCGCAT
>NC_064874.1:93019401-93026901 GCF_943734745.1 Anopheles darlingi
CGTCCATCGAGTGCGCGCGCTATCGGAAGTGGAAATCTCGCGGTCCACCATACGCGGTCGCGAATCCGTTGGTCTCTGTGTGTGCAGACAGACAGAGAGCATTTGTTTTGGCCACCGCTGATCCCCCGGTGTTGTGTCGTGCCGTACGGGTCTTAGTGCCCTCCTCGAGAGAGAGAGGTCTCAGCGTTTGACGAGCGTTGGAAAATCATCAAAAAAATTATCATAAAACCACTTACACAATCACGCGTTGGAATCACGACGATCCGACGAATTGTGCGTCGTCTAAATTGACACATTCGCTCGGAAACGGATACCTTTAGAGGTTCGATTCGAAGGCATTGGTGTACGAGCAACGGTGAGTGCGATCGGTACGCGGTGTGAACCCCGGATATCCGGCCATGGCGGTGGCTATTTGGTTACAAATGCGAATTCCGGTGTGACTGTTTCACCTGTTATGAAACACGAGCTGCACACGAGGTGATAACGGGTTATCAGAACGCATCAGTGTGAAAGAATGTGTACCGGATAAGCAAAAGCTGTGTCCCTGATCGTGTCAAGTGCTGAAGTTGAAGGGAGTACGACAGTGAAAGCGCATTTACATAACCTTCCTGAATTCTGAACAAGGTGACGTTCAATTTGCAATGGAAAGTGCCACCGACAGTGTCTCCATCTTTAATTTCGCAATTCGTGGACATGAAGCAACATCACAGCGGCGAAGCGGAGAAACGTAGAGGTCAAACCAGCGCCGGGCAGCCAGCGCGGTAGAGAAATGCCGTCGGCAAAATGGCTAATATGAAGTGCTAACGCACCACGTCGGTTGTTTGCTCTTCATCTCACCGTTTGTGTGTGTGTTTAGTCGCGGTAAACGCGGGGGGAAATCGCCATTCGTGAATCTAATCTGTCATTCATCGCGAGTGACATTTCTTCGGCATTCGGTGCTTCATTCTGCAAACAATCGGACACAACCGGGTTACGATCGTAGTAGCCACAGCAAAACACAGTAGGCCCATTGCGCCAGAAGTGATTCGACAGCTCCCATTAGATGCCTCTAACCTCACTCTCTTTTCCCTGGTGTTACCACAAGTAGCAGCAGCGCCAGCAGATTGTGTTGACAGAAGCTGTCAGGTGCACCGCGGGAAACCCCTTCCCCGGCCAAAGGTGTATATGTTGTGCACAGTGAAACACATATTGCATACACCGGGTGGCTCTCTGGGTCTAAAGCAAGACCATCTTAGCCCCCCCCCTGAGGCACTGCTTTACATTGAATGTAGTTCCCGGGGACGGGCGTGATGACGGGAACTGTCCTCCTTCCTTGGGGTGTCGCGTTCGCACAACGGCCGCGAAGTCGGCGCCATTAAACTGCCATCCTGCCGTTGTTGTCACCTAGTCCGCCTTAATGGCGTTAACATTGTGCCAACATAAACACCTCTCCGGCGCGATGGCCACCCCCCCGAGGGGAAAGGGTGTGTAACAACAACAACAACAGCAACAACAAAAAAGGGTTTTTAATTACCAAAGGAGCGGGAGGGCCACAGATTTGAGAAGAGCAGAGAACAGCAGCTGGCAGTTCGCGCTTTGCTTTGCCCGGTGTATCGATTGTAAGTTTGTTGTCGTCGACGTCCTCGTCGTCGTCGTCGTCAGGGAGATCCGTGGTTGCTGTAGTAGCCATTGGAAGCCACCAACAACACGCATCTTCTCCTTCACTGGCAGGCTGCGCCGAGAGTTAATTAATGGCGGCTTTCCTGCGAACGAGCGAGAGAGAGAGGCAGTGTGCGTGCGTGCGTGTGCGTGTGTGGTTGTTCCCTCACGGCCCACGCACTGCCGGTGGCCCGGTAGTAGTGACGCAGAAGAAATAACCTACCACAATATACCGGGGCACCCACATGCGGTCCTTGACGATGGTGTTGTTTCCATTGACGATCCGCTGCCAGTAGTTTGTGCAGTAGTACACACATACACACATCACACACTACACACACACACACACACACACACACACACACAATCAGCTGATCTGTGTCTCATCGATTGGGCCAAACCAGCGTTCTGCGTTCTCCTCATCGTCGTCATCTCGTCATCTCGTTTCCGTTTCCGCTCCGTCACGCATCACGAAGAGTGTGTGCGCTCGCATTCCAGCGCTACCCGCGCCAGCGTCCGCCCGGACGAAGTCCGGACCGAAAAAACGGGACCGAAGTCGAGCGGGCACCAAAGAGTCCTAAAATTAGGACTCCCGCCCGCCCGCTTGTGACGTCTTGTGGCCGGCAGCTCGCATCATGCTGGCTTCTCGGTCAAACGTGCGGAAATGAGCCTAGAGCCCGAGGGCCCGGCACGGCACATACGACGGACGGCGGTGGCGACGATGACGATGGTGGTGGTGGTTAAGCGGAGCGGGCTAATGATTACTACGAGGCAACAGCAGCTTCCGAGCCGAGGCCGAGGATGCTGTAGCAGCGCCATCGCTCGCGCGGTCGCTTTGGTCGTCGCCGACGGCATCGTAATCTTGAGACACCACCACCACCGGGGTGGGGATGGGCCGTGTGCCAAAGGGAAGAAGTGGTGTGTGAGCGGTAAGGCAAACGAGCCAGCGAACGCCACCATCGAGTGTGTGTGTGTATCTTGGATCGACTAAGCGAGAATCCGTGGCAAGAGTGAATGGAACCATTGAAACGAGTGCCATTCCCCCCCCCAGGGGTGATGCCGCGTAAATAGCCGCCGGAAGGGAACTCCCATCATCGTTGCGGTTGCGGTTCTTCGGCACTGCTTGCGTCTCGTGGCGTCTCGGCGCTGAGATGAACTCCTCACTCCTCTGTTGATGATGACATCGACGTCATCGTCAACTGTGGCGCCCTGTGCATCCGAGCTACTCATCATCATCATCATCATCATCCTGATGTTGCTTCATTCATTTGCAGGTCACCGCAGCTTCTAATGTTGCGTTAGTGTCAGTAAGTTAGTTAGCTTCCTTGAGGAAGTCATCAAATGAAGGATCGAGAGCGTAGTAAGAACCAAGATTAGCACGAGAACGAAGAAGACGTTAACACTAAGGTGTCCCAGTATCGATTTTCAAGGTGCTAGACCACACATGGAGTGTGAGACATGCTTTCACACACACGCTCGCGCTCAAGGTGGTTGCTTCTTATCAGTTCAGGTGGTCTGCGCGCTCTACTCTCTCTCTCCATCTCTTTCTGTGTGCTTCATTCTGAAGAACCATCATAAGGGAGGCCGAGGTGCCAACATGTATCTTGTATGGCGCGGTTTCGGTTCTACCTTGGGCGCCTCCTCCCCATCGCCTCTGTTCTGCCCGTTTAGTGGCAAGTGTTTTCTCGCAACTTCACCGCGCGGGGCCACCTTGTCCCGCCTTGGTTAGACGGTTATCAGCGACACCCGATGCGGCGGCAAGAATATTTTGTAATAACGCGCCCGAACGCGCCTTGAACCGCGGGGCGGGAACCATCACGGGCCGCGCTTGTTGTTAGCTGTCATGCTGATGTTGAATTTGAATTTATCATTTAAATAGTAGATAGGCAAGAGGAAATGGATGGGGACCGGGGGGAGGGAACTGTTTGACGAATTTGTCACACCGCGTCGTGTTGTAATGGATTGAACTTTAATTGATAAATGTTGCATGCTTATCTTTTGACATTCCATCCACCCCACCGGTGTGTGTGTGTGTGTGTGTGTGTGTGCTAGCGCACCGTCTAGTGTACTTGTTTGTTTGTTCTGCCTCCACCTTAAAAAAGGCCCATAGAGTGCGAGTGCGTGAGTGTGTGCTTCTATTTTGGTGATAAATTGTCCTCCGGCAAAACAATTACCTTTTTAGGTTTGGGGTGTCCTTGAGGCGATGCTTGATGCTTTCTAGCCCGTCATTTTATGGCTCATTAGCGGGTACTAGCGCACTGTCATTGTCGTACTGCCGGTCCATAAATAGTTCGCATCGAATTTCAAACAGCGCACAGCGAACAAGGGAATAAATCAATCAATCGGTTGCGAGTGTAAAGGCGAATCTCCCCGCCTTCCTCCGCCTTTTGGGAATGGTGGATGCTATAAAACCGTTCGCTATCACCATGATACGTTGACACGCATATACGTTCTGCGCTGCGCTTCGCCTGAACTCGATCTTATCGTTCAAGAGTAAAGCACACACTAAACCCCTTTCCGTTTCTCGGTAGGAGGACAGTTCCAGGAAAGAAATTAGCGCTAATAACGGGCAAAGGAGAGCCAAAGATTAGGACCTGCTCGGTGGCACAGTTTGCTGTCTGTTTGCATTCCGCTCTTTCGCTTTTTGAATGACCGGTGCGATCGCCGAGTTATCAATCAAACGGTGGGCCGCAGCAGGCGCTGCTGCTGCTGCTGCTGCTGTTGGTAGGGCTGGAGACGCGCCATGCTGACATATGTGAGTCCCCAGGTGTCAGGTGGCGAGTAGAAGGAGAAGAAGAAGCAGTAGTTTCTATTTTCTTCTCGGTTACTTTCTTAATCGACGAGCTGTCATCGCACACGCCAAGTGCCACCGCGGCCTCCTTTGTTTGATGGTCGACGACAACAGAAACGAAAATATAGCGGAACAGTCACAAAGCCTGCTGTTGTTGCTGACCTGCGCGAGATACAGCATGATGTGGTCCCTAGACATGTTCGCCATGTTTTTGAATTGCAAAATAATGTTAAAACACACGCGCGAATCAGGTGGATGCTTATCGCTCTTCGGAGGTGGGTGGACTCTTGGTCTAGAAATATGTTTATGGAAAACCCCACTCCCTGCAACTAACGCCGGTGCGTTTGTGTGTGGCTGTGTGGGCACACATTAACTCTGGAATGATGGTATGGGGGGTGCGCCATTTCGATTGAATTCTATTTAAAGCTTCCAGCTGGATTCAAAACAAAAATCCCCTTTATAGCCCTCCCTCCAAAAACAGGGAGCGGTGGGCAATCGCCCACGATAAGATGCGCCGATGCGGAGTCTTGGAGGAGGAAAAAAACATAGGCGTCAATGCGATCAGCATCAGAAATCGAGATGGCGGGAGGGGGACTCACCGCGCATATGAAACCATTGATAAGCAGCGAAGAGGTGTGCGCGCGCGAGCTCGTTGGCCTGCAAAAAATACTGCTCGCGGTGTAATGAGGGCCATGACTTGGAAATTTTATGCGACGCAAGCAAGCAAGTGACACGCCTAATCTGACGACCATCAGGCCACTCCAGTGGCCGCAAGAGAAGGCACGGTGAAGGCGTCCTTCACTTGGTAGTCTAACTGTGTGCATGCATGTCATCACCGACCGTCTTCGTCGTCGCCGTCGCCATCGCCATCATGATGTGTGAAACGAGAGCCCACTCGGGCCTGTAGCATAGGGCGTGATCAGCATTATTCGCTTCGTTCGCTGGAAGGCTTTTGCTTATCTAAATGGTCTCCTAATCCCGATTACGATAGAGAGCGTACGCTCCGGTGCCTCGACGGCAGCAGCAAGTACCTCCGTAGCTCGTTCAATGAATCAAGCACACCGAGTGGTCGTGCTTCTCCTTCTCCTGGTCGCTCTTATCACTAGAGCTGCTAGCTGCGCCCGTAGTACGAGCTCCTAGGGGCTGGTGATTGATTAATTCAGCTCATTGTTTGGCTGGATTAAACCTTTTCTCTCGAGCATCCGAGCACCACCCCTTTTCTTACCGAAGAAATGATTGTTTCAATTCAACGGGACGAATAGCATACGGAGCAATGGATGGAGATCCCAGGCGTAGTTCTTTTCATAAACTGAAACGCGGAGCAAGCACACATACACAAGCACACACACACAACTATCTCCATGCGTTTAGATTAGAACAACACGAAACAGAACAGAAGCACATCGTAATCTCCCCCTTGGCCGGTGCTATGTTTGGGCTCCATTTTTGTTTTGTCTTTTGGCGCTCAATACAGTAATTAATGCATTTATCGAGTGCAGGACTGCAAGGCAGCTCCTCGTGTGTTGCTGTCGGTGCGGGTTGCTCCTTTTAATTAAATCAATTAACACTCTTCCCCTCCCAGCACTCGCGCTTCCGTGGCATCCGTGGATTCCGGTCTCATCTACTGGCGGTCTACTCCACCCTCCCCAGGGGAAAAAGGGCATCTCTAAATAATAATAATAGTAATAACTATCCAACCGCGCAGGTGCCACCAACAGCAGCAACAGCCGGGGCTAGACCGCAGGTGGAATGGGCTTCGGTTGTTCCGTTGGGAACGACGTCCGCGGTGTCCATTCATAAATTCATCCCGTAACAAGCCCAAACGGGGGTCCCAAAAGCCCTCATCATCATCTCACCCGCCCGCTCGCTCGCTCGCTCACTGGCTTCGGGCCCGCGATTTTGATCAAAGATCATAATTTTCACCTTCCATTCGATCGCTTTCGAGCGGGAGTCTGATCGACTAGAGCGCTCGCTCCGGTGCGTTCTGAACCGGGAATGGAGGGTTCTGCTTACTGAGTGAAGCGCTCTATTAACATACATACCTGGCTCGCTGGCTGGCAGGCAGGCAGGCAGACTGGTTGTCTGTCCCAAGGAAAGGTCTGTCCGTTTTGTGAGACTCGCCCGGTCCCCGGGTGTGGCGCAACAGCAGCACCAAATATATTATGGAATATTATAAATTAGAATAATTGCCCTCAATTACCGCCACAATGGCCCATAAGGAGTAGGAAGCGAAAACGAAAACAGAAAGAGATAGAGAGAGAGCTGGAGAGAGAACGAGAGCTGGCTGACGCATTCGCACAAGCCAAGAGTCCGCCAAAGATCGTCTCACTTCCGCTGTTGCTGCTGCTCGGCTGTTGCTGTCGCTGGCCAATACTGTTTTAATAGTGGGGGCCACCGAAAAATTGTGATCTAGCCCCTCAGAATCACCACGAAATGATGGGGCAACGAGGGGATCGAAAAGCAAATGATCTCGCGGCGGACGATCAACGAGCATCGCGAGATCTCCCGAGTCCAGATGCTGTAGCTTCTCGTGAGGAGCGAGCGACCGCTAATAGTGTGCGCAATTATTGGACAAAACAGTTCCGTTGATTTCCGGTGATTTCCGGTGTTTGCGGTGGTGATCCCGCCCTCCTTCGGCTCCCACAACACGATCGTATCCATCGCCACCGCCACCGCAGGGACACGGTGCGTCGCTAATCGATTAATATGCGCTCCCCGGGTATCCCCGCGGTGATCAAACAACTCTTTGGCGTTCCCACCAGCACAAACAAACACACACACACACACACACACACACACCGACAACCAAAGAACGATCAATCGTGCGGTCTCAATTGATCAATTATTAATTATTTATGCAAAATTTACTCCCCAAAAAATCTACAAACAAAACGCTTCCTAACGTTCGTTCTCGCTTCCGTTTTCTCACGATCCATGCTCGCGCGTTCACATTTTGCTGAGTGCTAAGAACTGACCAGCGGCACTCGATCCCCCCTCAGAAAAAAAGGGGGAGCCAACATGGCATGGCGTTTTCAGGTTGCCAGATTGTTTCGTTTTTCGTGGAAAATGGG
>NC_064874.1:93031901-93039401 GCF_943734745.1 Anopheles darlingi
CCCCCCCCCCCCAACACTCTGTTACGTGCCTCTTTTCCATCTTCTCTCGTGCTACATTCAAATGAGTGCCGGACAGTGCCTTCGGATACCTCGGGAGAGACCCCCACGACTCCAGGAGTTGGGCGCCTCATTTCGTAGGCTTTCCCGCCCAATTATGACACGAAGATGAAGCTACTAGCTGGCTGCCGGATGTAACAAGCACAAGACACAAGAGGGACGCGAGGGTCGAAGCGACTTGTGACAATTTGTGACAAAACGCGAAGTCCACCACGTCGACCGTTTTCGGTGCTTCCGCAAGAACACTGTTGTGTGTGTTCCACATCTCGACATTGTCTCTACCCCGTCAGGGTGCCGGGTTTTTGTGCGTGCGTGTGTGTGTATGGTTCGCGCCGCGGAACGCTGGTTAAAATAATTGCCTGTACTATTTGACAATTTTTATTCCTCTGTTCTCACTTCCAGCTCGTTTATCATTGTCGTTTTTAAAAACACATAAAACGGGGCCACGACGAGGCCACACCGAGGAACTAACGCACACACACACACACACACACAGAGATCGACAAGTGCGATTGTCCGCGTTGTCCCGAGCGGACCGGCTTCTTGTCTTTTCCGATCCGGCAAGCCCGTAAAACCAAACCGAAATGCCGGTCCCTTTCTCAGATTGATCGTAGCCCCCGTCTCCGGGATGGGGAGAGTACATAAGTTAGCTCGACTGAGTCTGACCAGTCTTCGTGCTGGTCACCACCGAGGCAGAGAGTGAGATAGTCCGAGTGTGATCGCTCGCGCGTGACGTCTTGGTCGTTAATTTGTCGCCTTCGAACTGTCACATTCGCTGTTAAAGCATATGTTAATTCCAATTGCTGGCTGGCTGGCCGGTTGACTGGCCGTGGTCCATCATGTAGCTACAGCTCGGGGAAAGCGTTTTTCATTTCCATTTCCGCCACTTTAGCTTCTGCTCCTCACCCGCTGCTGAGTAGACAGACAGAGATGAGAAGATGATTATTCATTTCCTAGCGAGCGAGCGAGCGTGTTTGGCAAAACTCACGAGAGAGCTCGCTGACTCCATGTAGTTGGTGGCGTTATCTCGCGGGCTCCATCTCGAGCAGCAGCACCAACGACGGGTTCCCGTTCCCGTGAAATTAGAGGTGTAAAAATCCAATAATTGCAGCCCTCGTCTCTCAATCGCACCCGTTCGAAACGCGAGCGATTCAAATTAGCCACATGGACACAACGCGGTGGCACTCTGGTGGGGCAGGAGGCCCCGAAACATCATCACGCGGATTGATCGCGGCCACGCGGAATTAGTGTATTAATCTTGCGTCGTCTGTTTGTCCGTCTGTCCGTTCGTTCGCCCAGTGGCCGTGGATCCAATTTTCGGGCGCGATCCACGTCGGCGATCGTCAGCGACGTTTTTCCCAGCGTCCCCCTGTCGTTCCCCTGTGGCGCGAGGAGCACACCACCTCCTGTGCCTTCCTTCCTTCTTCTGAATATTCAAATTTTAAATTTGATTCGAGTCATCATCATCACCATTTATCTCCGAGAGCGAGAGGATCTGAGGGCGAACGACGCATGCAGAGGGATGCTGCTGCTGCTGCTGCCGATGCCAACTAACCTACCAGCGATCATCTTGAACGACAGAGAGAGGGAGAGAGACAGAGAGACAGAGAGAGAAAGACCGTGAAAGCCCCCTTTTTGTGGCGGAGGAAATGGAGGAAATTGCTTCTGTTTGTGGGCTCATGCTGGGTCCCCATCGGTCTCCATCTCCGGCAGATTAGCCATCCGAAGCGCCAGAATTGCGGGACCGATCGAGCGAGGGAACGAGAGCGAGCGAAGAGTTTGTAATGTTATTATTTTTGTTATTCTCGGCCGATCGGCGGTGGCCGCGCAATGGCCGTGTGTATATGTATACTTCCTCCCTCGGTCATCTTCCCGGTGGCGAGCGATGGATTTAATATTTGAATATGCGCTACCGGCCATTCAGATTTGTGAAGAGGGGAGGGAGGATGGAAAGGAAGAATAAAAAGAGATCAACCGCGTGTCTTGGGACACGGTCGTCGATCGGTCCGGGAATGGGAATGGATGACGAGATTTGTGACCGCGAACGCCAGAGAGCGTGTGCTCGCAGCATAAACCGGCTAGCCAGCCACAGTTGTTACCTGTTCGCCTTCGTATTGTTGACGATAATTACGATAATTTGGTACTTCCTGCCGGTCCATGCGCGCATGCGACGCCGGAGTGGATCGGTCGCGAGAAGAGATAGAGACGCGCTGATAATCTGGAGACCGCGAGACCGCGAAGTGTGTAGTTCACATTCACATCGGGACTACTCCGGACTACGAGCGGACAGTGTGCCTCGACGATCGAGGATCGAGAGCAAGTAAATTACCTGACCTCCCTCCCCCACCCTCCACGCTGGCTTATTTCATAATTCCTTTCGCGGCGCGGGAATATAATATCAGAATATGTGCCCTCGGTTTCAGTTCTTTCCTTTCATTTCTGACTGTTTCTCGTACGCTCTCTCTCCCTCTCTCTCATTGCAGATACGCCCGAACCGGAAGGACGCGAAAAACCCTTTGGTAAGTACAGCACACGAGTGGTGGCGAAACACCATGGGGACACCACCGCACGAAAATTGAATCATAAGTGAGGTAAATGGAGGGAAAAGTAATTATAAAAAAGACCCGCGAACCCGTGTGCCCGCCGCGCCCGATTGGAAGGGAAAGATATGCGTGCTCCATCGAGAGAGAGAGCATCGAACACGACGATCGCGACGACGGAGAGGTCGATCTCGTGGGAGGACAATATTTGGTGGGAACCGCCGCTTCGTTCGTTTGCGTCGATCAATACCTCCGTCGTGGCTTAATGAAACGCTGGGCGGTTGTTTTTGTTTTTTAACCACCTCCCTGGCATGCTGGATTCCACGCATCACATCACGAACTCCTTTCGCAGGCGACCAAGGGAAAAAAATAATCTGCATACACCGATGCGATGTTGCGATCCTTGCGAATCCATCGAACGCAGCGCGATTGTCATCGATCGTGGTGTAAACTCGGAAGGGGAGGCAGCCAGCAGGGAGGAAGCGATTGCGAAAGTGCATTGATCGCGCCCGATTGTCGCACGCTCTCGCCTCAGAACTCGCCTTATTGTTCTGTGCTCGGTGCAGGCATAATCTGAGGCCCGTGGCATGCCGTGGCGCAATAATGCACTGCATCGACCACACTGCAACATAGCATCAACCCTCCCCCACCCCTTTCCTTCACTCCTCCCGATCCTGTGTTAAGTAGAACGTAGAGCGATAAAGAGAATGAGTGAATATTATTTTTAATCACAACATCGCGATCGATTGTTGTTGGGTTTCCTTGAGCAGCGTGCCCCCGTTGGAGGAGGAGGAGGAGGAGCAGTGCCAGCGAACACCAAGGCTAAAGCCTGTTGGAAGGAATTGTTCTTGTGGTGTGGCGAGAAGCCTTCCTTTTTGTTCGGCGCCTTTTTTGCGCGCTTTTATAGTAAGGGATGCTGCTGGAACCTCTTTTTGCTCTCGCACCACCAGGAGGACACGGGAGGTCTGGGTGCGATGAGGGGCAATTTTCGGGCTACGCGTCCAGTCCCAGACGCGATCCCGATCTAATAAAGCGCAAAAGCGCGAGTGAGCCTCACATCCTCTTCTGCTTTTTAGTGCTTTGGTAGTGACTGGAAGGGATAATGAACTCGTTTCACTCGATGCAATCGTGGTGCTGGTGCTGGTGGTTGTGGTGGTGGTGGCTTTAAACTTAATAATCATGCTGCACCCTACCCCACCGATGCTGCAGTTTTTGAGCTCTCGTTCCCCAATTGCAGCATTAAAACAACCAAACTCACTCACTCACTCCGGGTTGCCCTCCTGTCGGTTCGGCTCTAATGCTCTGCATTAAGAAAAACGCAATCGCGCTTTCTTCTTCGGTCTTCTACACAAAATTAGCAAGTAAGCGAGTATTAAATGTGATTATTATTTACCCATTTGCTGCGCCACCGCCACTACGGTCCAGAGTGTCCTGTGTAGCAGGAATGGCGCCACCGCCGAAAGGCGTCGAAGTGTGAGTAGGCTCGCTGGCTGGCTGGCTGGCTGGCTGTGATATTGAGCAGCAGATCGTCTCCGTGAGATCGTCTCGAGATTTCCAGAATGCGACCTCGGCCGGAATATGAATAAAATGATCGATGGTACGGCTGTTGTGATTGTTGCTGTATTCTGTTGTGATTGTGTGATTTGAAGAGGCCGACGGCGAAGCGCCCGCCGAGCGAAATATGACACTTTAATGAATTCATTTATGATTTAATTTGAGGCAGCAATTTGTAACAATTTCTTTCCATCGCGTTGGGGGCTGCGCGCGCTGCGGTGCAAATCCGCATCAAATTGTAGTGGCCAGGCCACTACAGGTGGTGAAGGACCCGGCCACAGCACTGGCCACGTCACGACAGTGGACACGACGATCGAGTGCAGGCTGACAAATTGCGCTGCTGCTGCTGTCGGTGCATGGGAGGAAGTGATCATCGTCGTAAAAAGTCACTTAATTTAAATTATGATTTATGCTGCACTCAGGCCCTGGTGCCCGAGTGCCGCTCGAGAGATCGAGAATGCCGAGTAGACCCGGGGAAGGGAAAGGCAAAACAGTCATAAATATTTTGACAGTTGCTTAAGCGAGGAGAACGCCGGGCACACCAGACGCCACCGAGCCTTTTATGACTCTATCCGTGGCTGAGCGGGCGGAGAGGGCGCCAACCGACTGTCGAGGCCTCCCTCCACCTCGCTGCCGCTCTCTTTTCGGGACGATAATGATGGGCAGCGTGTTTAATTTGTGTGATCGCGATCTTTTGAGAGAGAAGCAGCAGCAGCAGCAAATCAAAGGCCCCAACAGACCGCACGCCAAAGGGCGCCGATGACAGCCGGCGAGAAGGAGGGCCACGATCTTTTTGTTGCTGTTGTAGTAGGAAGCCGCCAACGGCCCGCCGACCGCATGAAAAAAGGGAAACACTTTCCGTTTGGGATGTACCTTTGTTCGATGCTCAAAAGGTAATGTTATTAATAAGCTATCAATGGGCTGGATGGGGTGCCTTTCTGCCCCCTCCTGGCCACCCCCACACCGTAAGGGCAAAATCCAATAAAAGGACGACCTTCGGGCGCTTCCAGGTCCGGATGAAGGGCTGGATCATCATCATCCCGGCGAAAGACGAGAATGCAAGTTTGCAAATTCGGACTTTGGGGAAAAACTGACAAGTCAGTCAGTCCCGAGCCTACGATTTCTGAGAAGAAAACTGATTTCCATGAAACCTGTTGACCACCAACTGTTGATGCCCCGATTCCAGCCGGAACATTACCCCAAAAAAAAACCCGAGTCAAAAGCACTCTCTCACAATGAAGAACTAACCGTCATCGTTCCTCCCCCCTCCCACCCTCCGTTTGATCACTTTTCCCTCCGATGGTGGTGCTGCGTTGCCCCGAGTTGATCTAGTTTACCGGAGCACCGATTTTCCTCCCGAAAATCACGGCGAGAAAACGGGGCAAGGAAGAGGGAGGGGGGGGGGGGTGTAGAATTGGCTAAATTTTTCCACATCATTTCCGATTTAATTCAATCGACCGCCGGCGGGGGGGCACCGAAACCATGATTTGACTACATTCACCGTGGGCGACGGAGGTTCTCATCCGGGGACCGCTGCACCATGGGATTGGGACGATGATGAGTTTCAAATTGTACGCGTACGCGCGCATGTGTGTGTGTGTGTCGGTACGTACACAAAGGCCTGATGGTGGCGCCACCTCTTCGGAAGCGCACCCCTCGTCGTCGTCGTCGTCGTCGTCGTCAGCGGGGTTCACACGACCACCGCCGCCACGGCCGTCGCTTGATATGTATATTTCTCACTTTGATTAAACATTAAAACACTTGCACGAGGGAGAGGGGCAGTGAGAAGGGGGATCTGAGGATCGACCTTTTTGTTTACATTTTCGATTAATACCCCGCGCGGCCCTTTTCATCAGCGGCCGCAGCGGTCCGATGGGATGAGAATGGTGCTCCCCCACTGGCCGGCAACATGTTGTCGGTTCTCCGACTCTTCTCCCCCTTCCTGTGCTGCATACATTGTTTTCGTCACATCGATCGATTTTCGATCTGCTGCCCATCATTATCATCTTCCACCGCGTGCTGGTGGCGGTGATCACGATGATGCTGATGATGATGGTGATTGGCAACCTAGTGGGGGGAAGAAACTCCACGATTGTCTGCCGCTCGATCTTCGCTCGATCGATATTCATTCATACATTGGCGTTCGTCGGTTCGCTCGTCGGTTCCCTGGCGTTACGCGGGGCCAACGGAGGGTCCCGGATCGGCGGCAATTTGCTTTTGAATGATTTGCGCGTCTTCGAACCCGCCCCCCAGGACGGTCTAATCGGTCTCCGCTAGTTGTTGTCTGGTTCTGGGTCGAGAGATTCTAATTTATACCTTGTATTCAAATGGGATGTCCGGGCGTGTTTCGTGTGCGTCCAGCTCCATTGCACCACGTAATCATCTTCCAATCGGAGAGAGAGAGAAGAGAGAATCCGAGGGCACGACACGGAAGCGAAAGGGGAAGGGGGTTGTTTGTTTGTTTTAAGCCTCGTTCCGTTGCCGTTAATTACTATGCAGCGATGGTGGCGGACAAGAGGATGCAGAAAGTGCACCAAGAGCATCCGCTGGTGTGTCAATGCTGTGAAGTCGGGAGTTCTGTGCGATCGCATGGTACGGAAAATGGAAATCATGGCAGGCCGGTGGTGATCGGCACGGTGATCGGGGGTTCTGCGGTCACATTGCTCGCTCGTTGCCCAAGGCATTCCAGCTCCATTAGAAGTAACGGGGCAACTGGGCAAACCAAAGGAAAACCATCCGCATCGAATCCCGTGCCGGAATGGAACCGGCATCGGTTTGGATTCGGTTTAGCGTTCTTTCCGTGACGTCCCTAGCGGCCCCACCAGCCATGTTCGATTGCATAGTTTGTCATTCATTCTAGCGTGAAATTATAAGTGCTAGGTAGGCACACACACACGCGCGCAGACGTCGAGCGACAGAACAATTATCTCCGTCTCTTGATCGAGAGAAACCGGGTCATTGCGCAATGATTCGATGGCATTATGCAAACCCGATATGCAGGCGCGATGAATGAGCTAGTTAGCAACTCAAGTGCTCTTGACTTGTCGGCTTCTCAGTAGGGATTACAAGACTAAGACTAATCGGAAATGCTCAACCGTTCCATGAGAGAACGGATACAGATCCATAAACCAATCGCTGTCACTGCTATGCTGTATTAAGGTATAGGCTTTAGTTTGTTTTTCGAGCGAAGTAGGCACTATTGTCATGTTGGCAATCAGCAAACCTTGAAATACATTGTCACCTCACTTACTTATGATGTTGCGCAGTAGGCGACCATTAGATGCGAACGTGCTAAACGTCAAAGAGAATATGAAGGAAGATAAAGTTCAAACCAAACGGGCAAGTCCTT
>NC_064874.1:93049401-93056901 GCF_943734745.1 Anopheles darlingi
TCTGTAGCAGCAACAGTGTCAATGTGTTTTTTCAAGCATGGGCATGTGAGCGCGCGAGGAGAGGGGGTCAAGAATTCGGGGCATCGATGATGCGGTGTCCTGCTCATCGCATTGCTCGCGAGCTCGCACGTAATGTGTTTATAATTGTAGCTCAAGATCGAGGTTCTGGCTCGAGGCCACCTATTTTCGGGGCCGCCGCAGAGATTTTGTGGTTGTCATTCATCGCGCCTCCAGGCGCTCGATCACCGCCGTGATGATCGTGCCCAAAAGCACACACCTGACCCGGTCCGGGATTGTGAGGATTGCCACGCTGCCTAAGCTCAGGAGGAACCTGATGTCGATCGAGGTCGTTCGACATCGTCGTCGTCGTCTTCGATGATAATTTGAAGTCTACCGATGACTGATGATACCGGGAGGGCGGCGACGAGGCAACAAATTTAAATATTGTGATTTGAATAGTAATTACAGGTTGGAAGATCGCTAGCGCTAGCCCGTTCGCGTCGTTCGCGCCAGTAACTCCAAAGCTCCGAATTTTGTTGCCTTTTGGGCACGACGACGGTGTTCTCCAGTGCTTGCCGCTTTGTTTTTCCCTCCCGGATGAAGAACGAAATGAAAAGAACACCCCCCCCCCCCGCGCCGCGCCGAAACATTCCTCATCTCGCAACCTCAGACCGCAGACCGCCGACGTGCGGACGCTATACGTCAGGTTGATTTGTTTTTAATCTTCCGTTGCCCGTTGGCCGTGTTGGTCTGCGTGGTGGTCAGCGTCACACAGGGCGCACGGTAGCCAGCTTTTTCATGTTGCCTAATGCCGAAAGGTGGCGGCCGGATGTGTCAGCCCCCAGCAAACGCATCGCAAACAGTTCGAGATCGGTGCGCGCGCGCGCGCCAAAAGAAGTCGTCCTCCTCAACGCCAGTAGCGGGATCATCCGCAGGCGCAACAGCAGCCGCCATCAGATCCAATCCCGCTAATGTAATCAATCAAAACATTTACGTATAAATAAGAAAAGAGCTGAACCCCGAACCGAACGGTCGATTGGAATACAACAAAAAGCGAGAACCACCGAGAACGACAATCGCAAACCGGCAGCGGCGCAGAAGTCACTCGAGGGACCCGGCAAAAACAGGGTCCCGGCGGAAAACAATAGCCCGCAGATGCCGCCTGGCTGCCTGCCTGCTGTCGTCGTTGCCGGTGTAGTGGGTCGCAAAAACCCTGGCCAGCGAGCGGGGCAGACCGATTTGGGACCGACCGAAAAATGATGTTATGAGATGCAGCAGCAGCAGCGGCGACGGCGAAGGATTTTGGACGCGGTGCGCGGATCAATGAAAAACCGGTGGCCAGAAATCGCGGTCACACCGTTTTCGGAAACCCACGGGAGGCAACATGTGCAATAATTAGACTCCATCGGCATCGCATCGGATCGCAGGCAGGGGGCTCCTCTCACCGGTAGGATTGAGGTAGGAGAGGAATTCGTTTGATCGAACCGCACACCACAAGAGCTTCGGTGAAGATCGAGGACAATTTTCATATGCCAAACGGATGGAGCACGGTGCTGCTGCTCCTTCTCTTCCTGCTACTGAGGATTGTCTCCACGTACACACATACACACGGCACACACGACAATCCATCAATCGAATGCGCATAAGAAAGTGATCGGCAATCGAGCACAAGACGAGCGATCGCTTCTCGCGAAAGGGAAAATATGACGATACTTCCCGAAAGAGAAAGAGAAGAGACGGAAATGGACCCCGGGCGAAGGTGAGGGCGAGGGAAGGACACAGCCCAAACAGAACAGAAAGTGCAGCAGCGAAGGGATCCTCTTGGACCCTCGGTAATCAGTGCGCGGCTGGCACAACAACGGCACAAAATTCTTCACATTCTGGACTTTGGATTTTTGTTTTAAAGAAATCGACAAAGAATAAGAGAAAGAGAGAGGGAGAGACGAGTCCAGGAGGTTGTTCCGTGGTTTTGCGGTGACGCAGTTTGTCGGCGATCGACGGCAAACGATCACTTGATCGCGCGCCATTTGCAGACCGCTCTCGGTTGCGCTCGGCGGAAATTTGGGTCAAGAGTAATTAAAGCATCTCTTCCATTCTAATACGCACCGCACCGAGAGTTGGCCGATGGCTTTATGATGCCGAACCAAAGCACCCATCCCTCTCCCATCCCTTCCGAGGCCGAATTATGCTTCGATTCCGCCCCGGGCCCGTCCTTTGTCTATCGGAGAGTTTTGAATTGAATTTTTGATTAATTTCCCGATTAGCCGATGCCGCCAGCCAACCGATGGAGTGGAGGACGGGTTGTACTCTGGCTGAGGGTTTGATGTCTTCATTTGATTAATTTCCTCGAGATCGCGACCCTAGCACCGCGGGAGTGGCGGGCGGTGCAGTGAAAGGCGCTCGCTTGTTCCTTCTAGCGTCGTGCGATAATTAAGCAAATCTCATCAAGGCCAGACCAGGTTTTGGAACCGCGGCCACCGGTCTAATCACTCTATCTGTTTCCCGAACTGTCCGATCGGTGCCCAGACAGGCCCGAACCGTACACCGCGTCATCCTTTCGTCGTTGATGAATTTAGTGTTTTCGAGGTCAACTAAAGTCAAAACGATATTGTAATTAGCTGACCAGCTTGTTCATGAGGGGTTGCGTCGTTCGCCGCTCGTGTTTCGCTTTTCTTCTTTTGCGGGCCTTTGGGCCGAAGCCCTCGGCGCACACGCGTGCACACGCGGCAATAATTAATTCATCAAACAGTTTAAAACGCTCAGATACACCGCTAATGATCGCGCTCGGTTGGCCCAGACCGTTTTTTTTTCGGCAGGAGGACAACACAAGACACACAGATGGCGGTCGCGAAAGGGAGAGGAAGAGAGACACCCTACGAGTTATGGCGAAGTGACCTTGGCAGTCAGTCAGCCGGCGGTTGATCGCATGATTTGCATGCGCTCGATCGTGATCGTGTGCGTGTGTGTGTGTGTGTCTTGTCCCTTCACCGTGGTGTCGTGTAGCGAATGATTTGCCTATTTCATCTCGGATCAACGCATCGACTCGGAATGTGGCATCGGGCATAACCATTAACGGCATTAGCCTGACGGACGCACCTGCTCCTACGGTGAGAACACGGGGTGCTGGACCGTCATTAGCATGCACGCGGCAATCATTCAAAAATAAAAAAACGATGCCGGTGCGATTCGCCAATGCGGGACATATAAGGTCCAGAGAGTCTGTCCGTTGGAGGAAGAGGAAGAGAGCGACGACGAGACAAGGCCAACGCGATCCGGCAAATGACACAGAATTGCGACGGATTCGGCTGAATGATTTCGGTCGACCCCAAACCAACAACAAACAAACGACTTCAACGCAAGCAGCAGTAGGAAGCGACATGTGAAGCGAGTAAAAATCCAAAAACCCTCCAGAGAGCCCTCAATGAATTGTCCATTCCATCAGGACGTTCATCGTTTCGTTCGTTTTCGAAATGAAAACGGGAGGGAAATGTTAAGGAAGGATCAGCAAAAGGATGAGCATGTGAGAGAGAGAGAGTGGAAGAGGTGCAGAAGCGAAGAACAGAACGCAACAGAACAACACAACAGTACACACACACACACACCGAAGTGGGCAAAAAATGAGCCAAGAAATTAATACGGAAAATGCCTTCCTCCCCCCTTCACATACTCCCCGAGATCCCCGGACGACTCCCATCATAATGAAGAATTACCGTATAAGCTGTAAATTGAGAACGAGAACAATTTTTAATTAGTTTCTCAGAGCTCTAGCACCAGTACCAGCACCAGTGTATGTGTGTGCACAGGTCTTGGGCTCAGGTTCGTTCTTACGCTTTTTACGAGTCTCGCTCCCTTTTGCGTGCCCGCCGTTCGGCGGTCTCGATGCCAAAACGGACGAACCGATGGATGGTTGGTTTCGGTCGAAAATCGAAGGCGTTAAGTTGTGCAAATTACACACAAACCCACAGCCCACAGCAGTGCAATGCAGTGTAGAGAGGGATTAGTGGCCACGGCAGTACGCCAGTCCAAAGGTACCAACCATACTAAGTCCGCGTCAGTCAGTGACTTTCTCATGGAATGGAGCACTGACTGGATGATCGGCAGTTGGTCGGTCTCGATGCTGGTCGTCGATCAGCCCCCCCTGCACCCGACCCTTATGCTGTATGATTATGCGCTGCAGATAAGTTGATTTATTTGCTCCATTTTGGACGGAGTTGCGGATGCAAATTACTCTTTTCTCTTATCCGTGTGCCCGGTTTCTCGGCGAACGATCGCAACCCCTAGCTAGCCAGCGAGCGAGATATCCCCACGTTGGGTCACACGCTGATCATCCCCTCCAGAGAGCGAGGCCAAATGGAGGCTCCTTTTTCATATAAATTGATTCGTGACTTTGCTGAAACTGCGGCAAATGATTAATTAATTTGTTTTCATTTTAATATTAAGATGATGGTGCTCATTTGTTCCAGTGCTCCCTTTGCCGGCTATAGGCTGAGGCGTTGTCGGCATCGGTGGCGGCGTCGGCGGCCTTCTAAGCGCCTCATTGCGATTGTTTCATTTTTGGCGCATCAAACCGACCATACCGACCATACCGACAATATTCTGATCTTCCCGAGGATCACGAAAAACCGATCGATCCGGGTCGGGGTCGGGTTCTATTAGAGGTCGCGCAAGCCACAGCGGCTCTCTTGGCATTGGCCTCTGGAGTGCATGCAATCCGATGTGCATCGGCGCGCATGGTTTATGCACTTCAAAGGGAGTCATTTTGCGCGATCCCCAACCATTCCACCGAGCACTCATGAATGATTCAAATGATCGGCTGACCGGCCGCCCCAGCGGCGGCAGCGGGGGCAGCGTTCTGGCAGTTCGGTTCCGTTTTTGGGACATTCTTGCATCGATTTAAATGGTCTTAAATCGTGGCTGCCTGCGCTGCCGCTGCCGCCGCCACCACACGGAGCATTACGCAATGCCCTGCAGCTACTGCTGCATCCGATCGGAGGTACTCTCTCGGGGTGGTCACGAGGCGACGGCGGCCAATCGATGCAGAACGGATTGCGCGAGTGCAATGGAATGGGAAAAGGCCCTTCCTTGCCTTCTTGCCTTGCCATCGGTTGGTGGCTTGCGTCTTGTTTGCATTCGAGGCCGGTTACACTCGGATTCGTTCGAATGCAAAGTACGCGTGGTGTACGCAGTGCCGTGGAGAGAAAAACAGAGAGAGAGAGAGGAGAGGGCTAGAAATTATAGTTTTCGCATGCCCTGCCGTGTGCTCGATCATCATCATCATCATCATCATTATCGTTATCAGTTCCTAATCGTGTGGAGTGTGTTAATGTTTACCCATTAGCGCACCCACTTAACACAAATTGGCTCCAGTGCAGGAAGTAATGCTGTTGTTCGTCTAGTTATTGGCCGTTTTTTTTTTTGTTCAAGGTTCAAGCAAAGCACCCTTAAAAGGTGACCTAATACGGATCGAGGAAGGTGTAAGAGAAGCAAATCAACATGCAAATCAATCGTCTTCTCGCACCTGTTCGAGAGAGGTCGACATGCAAATTAGCTGCCTGTCTGCACATGATCAGCAGCAGCAAAACGCTCGACTGGTCGTTGAGTGAAAGGCAACCGAGAAACCCGGGCGAAGAAAACGAAACCGAAAAAGGGGGGAGGGTAGTGTGCGACGAGTGAAAGGTTAGGTCATGGCAGGATGCAATGTTGTGCTCATCTTGGCTTCCGAGCCTCGCACCTTAGGCTGCTTCTTCGACGCTGCTTCGGACTGGCTCTGTGATCGTGTTGAACATGGGTTGAAGGATGAGGCAAGCAGCACGCGCACATAAAAATCCACATACCACGCACCACGCACGCCCAGGGGCCAACGGTCAGCGCATACGATTGCGAAAAGCGGCCCTGACGGGACGGTGCGAGAGGGGAAGAGGCGCCGACGACCTGCCGACCACCACCACCGACAAGCAAGGCACTGTGGCGCATCGCATACATATTAAAAATTTTACAAAATAATTAGTGCGTATCGTATTTTGAATAAGCACGTCATATTTGTCAGTCGGATGGGCGCCGTCGCCGCAGCCGCCGCCGGCCTCTCACCCCACCCCCGGACGTCGACGTTTCGTTTCGTTTCGTGACTGTCCAAAAAACAGGGAGGAAAATGGGGAAAAATGAAATGGAATAGAATGGCAGCAAACGTTGCCAACCGACAAACAGGCCGTACGATAAGAGAATGGCCTCTCAACCTCGGGCCCTTTGTGGTGTGTGTGTGTGTGTGTGTGTGTGTGCACGGCCGCGAGCGGCAGCTTTAGCAGATCTTACGGTGCTGACGCTTGTCATGTTGCATTAAGCTCATCCTTTTCGGGACCAGCCAGCCAGGAAAACAACCCCAGACGGGGATTACTCGGTGGGATCCGGGATGGATCCATCAAATGCACAGAGCGCTCGCTCTCGTTCTTTTTGGTCCCGTTGGATGTAATTTGCATTTTACAATGCACATCACATCCCGATCCGATCACACGCTGTTCACCATCCATCCATCATAAGCATCACCACCAGGGGGAGACGCGATGCGGTGTGGTGTGGTGTGGTACAGACTTCTTGGTGGCTGCACATCCGCACACATTCTGTAGCATGTAACCTACACAACACCCAGCCCGCCCGCACGCCACCCCCGGGGGTTTTGTTTATTTCCTCGCTTATCCAACCGAATCCGTATCAAACACATCGCGCACCGGAACCACCCAGCCAGCCAGCCAGCCAGCCAGCCAGCCAGCCACGGCTCAGCCCAGCGTGTGCTCTGCGTGTCGTGCCAAGGCCCTCCCCGGGGAAGGTGGTCAGTGGCTGGCGCTTTGCATATCACGTTGCTCTTGCCTCACATTTGAATATTTGTATTTGAGAAAATTATGAGCTGTGACCGCGTGGTTCCGCGTAATAATTTTCCCTTTTTCCCCTTCTCCTCCTCCTCCTCCTCCCCGGGTCTGAAGGGGCCACACAGACAGACAGACAGACAGACAACACGCACCTTCACTTTTCGCGCGCGTTGTGCTCATTTGTGTAAGGTTAGTCGTTTGGGGCGGGGGAGGGGGTGGTTGGTTTTCCATAACTCATAACACGCCGTGTCTCGGCTCTGCTCTCTGCTCTGCTCTCTGCTCTCTGGTTTGATGAGCAACGCGATCGGTGGCGACGAGATGTCACTCGAGTGACCATCGAACACCGCAGCTTTGTAAGCGAATGCGTGCGCGAATGGACGCTTTTCGTAACCAGGTGGCGTGGTCCCCGTGATTCCATACGTGGTGTTATGCGTTGCTGCACTCGATTGATTTAATGAAGGAACACAGCAACGCTCGAGCTCGAGACAGCGACCGTGGGCATTTGTATTAAATGTGGATTGCATCACAACAGTCTGTAGTGGCTGTATGTATGTCTGTCTGCGTTGCATGACTGAGATCCATGTTCAGTGTGCCGCGGGTACGCCAATAAGGCCTTGAAAAACCAGCGCGTAAAGGATCT
>NC_064874.1:93059401-93069401 GCF_943734745.1 Anopheles darlingi
CACAAAAAAAGGATCCGTTTTCCTCCACCACCGTACGAACGGCCGGCTCTGTATGGAAATGCAACCCAATCTTGAAACATCCGTGCGTCCGCCGATGATGCCGCATAACAAAGGGAGTTTTCGGCCATTTTTCTAGCTCGGAAATATTATTAATGAATCGAACACACACAGCATTCGAGAAACCATTATCGTCGGGGATCACGCATACGATCGCATCATAATTGAACCCCACGACCACTTGAGATCATCAGCAATGGTCGTCGCATCTACGCAGCAGCAGCAGTGAGTTGGATCAAGGGGTCTGTGCTTGAGCTCGGCGTGAAGTGTCTAGAACGAGTTCCTTTCTTCCCACTCCCCCCGGTTGCTGCTTCACCGAACCTTCGCAGCCCTTCGCATGGACAAGGGAAATTGGCATTGACGTCGCCCAGGAACGAGTCGCCAGGAACGGTGTACAAATCGCAACTACTCATGACATGATTATGACATTAAAACATACATTCTCACCTCTCTGCACCCGCCGCCCAGAACGCCGTACCCACCCATCCACCCACCCTTTCTTTTCATAAATTCATCGTCGGTGACGGGGCAGCATTGCTGGAGCGTGTTGCAAACGCATGTTTCAGCTCCTCGACCCCGCTCTGCTGGTGGTCCCGGGGGATTCTCTTTTGTTTTTCACACCCACCCCGACTAGAGGTGCCCTTTTTTATCCCCACTCCCACCTCATACCCTTCATGCCCCATCCATGCAGTTATGATATCAAAGGAGATGCACATTGGTCTCCGCCCCGCTACGCTACGATTTAATAAATTATGCTAAACAGGCAGGAAGGTCTCTAAACGGTGACCTTTTGCTAAAGGATGCATAGACATTGTTCTAACAAATGCACGGCCCTTCCTTCCCCCGCCATGAGCAGCATAACACTTTTTTTATCTCACCTCTTTATGCTGCACGGCGATGCGGTCGCCGCCACTTAGCGCGCATGCTGGTGTGTTCCGGGCGATAGCAAAGGGCGCTTGAAACTAGGACAATCATCGCTGCGCTGTGTTGATAAAGTAATTAAATTTCATTTCCCTGCCAGACCCCTCCTCATTTGCCTTTGGCATCGCCGAGAGCCAGAGCATCATCATTAATCGAGAGCTCGACCAGGGGAGAAACCACTTTTTGTATCTTTTGGCCAGGTGTTGTTTGGTCAGCGGGACTGTCTAACTAGCGGGATGCACGCATACGTACACACACACGTACACACACACACCTAATGTTGCTTAACATTCCGATCGATTTGGTTAATCTATGTAGTTTTCGGTTGCTGCTCCCTTTACCTTGCGCTCCTCCTCCCTTGATCCATTTCCGTTTCCGACTCAATAATTCGTTTATAATAATCAACCTTGCTGCTGGCCTGTGTGCCGTGCCTGCCGCCTTTGGGAAACCTTTTTGGGGCCTCCGAAGGTGGTGATGGTGGTGGTACCCAGAGGCGAGGCCGAATAGGAAAACGCAACCGAAAAACATGCTCGATCGGAAATTAACATAAAATTTGAAAACCTAGCCCTCGAACGGAACATCATATTTTACTGGCCTTGTTTTGCCAGTCGCCAGGTCGCTTGGGGTGGGGTTGGGTGGAGTGGATGAAAAATTTCATGAAAATCATAATATTTATGAGCACCACTGCCCTTGTGTGTGTCTTGTGCTTCTTTGCACGCTTCTTAACGTTTAATTGCCTATTCATTGACTGAACCTTAGAGCGGGTTTAGAGCGAACAACAACATTCGTCCTTCTTCTGCTGCTCTCCAATTGGCTCACATCACACACACACACAACGGCACTGAAGGGCGGGGAAGGAAATTATGATAAACTTTGGGGTGAAACAACATCGGTTTTCGTTGCGTTAGACAATCATGATTTTGCATAAGATAATGGAGCTGCTTTGGGGCTGCAAAACACAGCAAAAGGAGAGCGAGTGCGAGTGGCGAGCGATCGAGAGATTAGAGTCCGGACCAGACCGGACCGAACTGCCTTCACCTCTCGTCGATCATCGTGGCCGCAGAGCACGATAGCGATCGCAGTGGCGATCGAATGGAACTTGATCTCAATTAAATTCGAAAGACACACAATACAAAGAGAGCGCGAGAGAAGGCACATTATCAACGGTGGCAAATTGCTGGTCGATGTCTCTCCGCTCCGGGCTCCATCATGGTCCTTTCGTCTCCCCTTCCCCTCGTCCAAAAAGGTGTCGTAATTGAATGCTGGCGTGCTGGCGTGCCGGTGTGCCGGCTGGTGCGTGAATGGGTCAGTGCGTGAGGGCATGTTTAAATATATGATACGGATACGCATCGGCATTGTGTTACTACATCCCTATTTTGAATAACATTTGCACCTTCTGCTCGTTTTTTTTTACTTTACTTCAACAAACCGAAACGAACGCAACGCGCGCATGTCCCTGGCCGGCACATGACGATTAAGGATTGCATCACCGACCACCACTTCGGTGTCTCTTTCTCTCTCTCTCTCTCTTTCCTCTACGTCTCATCCGCAACATGATCACTCGCGGATGCGAAAACTGATACATTTTTCATGCAACGATGGGCTGGTGTCGTCCTCTCGGGTGGTGTGTTTCGCGCATAGTTCCACCCAACTGGCCGCTGGTGTGCGCCGGGTGCAATCTAGCGCAAAAATCCGATAAGCCCACTCGCCGGTGGTCACTACGGGGTTTTAGCTCCGCTTTTCAAAATGCTAAAGAAGTGCTCCATTTGTTAATCGCATGGAAATTATGACGCACTCTTTAATGCACGTGCCCAGGGCGCGCCTGAGATGCATAGCGAGGCTCAAGCCCAAGCTGATAGTGCCGCGCGCGCGCGCGGAGTCCACCTCGACTCGAGAAGAAAGGCCACAACCACAAACACCACCCTCTCTTTGGTGAGGGGAGAGAGAGAGAGAGGCTTGTGCTGATTAATAATGATTGCGGCGATGTCGAGGACGGTAACGAAATGATTATGAAAAACCTTAAGCCGCATAACGTAAAGCGCAAAACCCCTTGGCGATGATCACATTTACAACGACCAGACGAATGTAAACATTGGGGACCGAAAGTGGAAGGGAACGGGTGGGGCAGGGAGGGGGTTGGAAAATATGTTGTTGTTGTTATGGGGTGGCCGTGGTCGAAGGCGAGACGGGGGGGACGAGAGAAGTTCAAAATTATTTAAACCAAGTCGCGCTGACTAAACCTGAGGGCAACGAGAGGTGAAGTGGAATGGGAATGGAATGAGATGGAAAGCAATGCTACCCCTCCTTTTGCGGGCGGTGGAGGGGGGGGGGGCTGAGAAAATGGAGCGGATTGCCGGCCGGAGCGCGTTCGGATAAACATTCAAATGAATCGCTCCGAGGTCGTTCAACGGTTATCTAATTTGATTTTAATGTCGAGATAGGGACCGTTCTTAAGCGGTTTCGCTTACGATTTTCGGTCTTCCCTCCCTCCCCCTCCTCGGGCTCTCCTTTCCTGCCCTCGCGCACGTATCGTGGTCATCATAATGTGTGTGTGTGTGTGAGAGAGAGGAAAATATGCCGGCGGTCGTTTGTTATCTGGACGAAATGTCGAGCAACCCGAGTCCAAATCTCCTGCGATGATGTGCTTCCCCGCTCCCGCGGGGCCAACAATCGCAACTTAGTTCCAGTTGGTGGCGGAAACGGATCCCCTGACTTGCGTGCGCCCGGACCGCGTGCGTCGTCATACATCATCTTTCTTCTTCGCTCCGGTCTCGCCCGTCTTTTCCACCGCTCCTTTTCCGGCTGGAATGCAAATGTCTGTGTTTCTGAGTGTGTCGCACGCGCCCGCCGCTCGTCTCGCGGCGCACGGGCTTCTAACGAAACGCGAAACAATGTAATATTCAAATGTGATTAACTTTTAGTTTATCTTTCGCTTTTAATTTAACGAGCCACACCGAAAGAGGTGAAAGCGACGGAGCGCGCTGGAACTAATGAAAAGCAGCTGCTGCTTTTCATGCCCACGGCCAGCCCAGGGTCACACCGGGGCGAAGATGAAGATCGGTCGCTACACGTTCGCTCATGATAGTAACCCTCCCTACCGCCTCGACCACTCCTCTCCACTCCCCCCTCTTGTTGTGCCAAATCGCCTTCACGCGAGCATCGCAAACGTACAACCAAACAAACATGCTCCATCCGTCAAGTTATTGCTCGGTGATCGTATTTTATATGTTTATATCGCGAAACCGCACCACCGTGGTGGCGTTGCTGGTGGCCTCGTAAAACATTCGCACACATTGAGCCGCCCGCGGGCGCCACACACGCAGGGCATGAGGCAATCTGACCCCTTTTTTGCAACAAGACACTGACCGCCGGTTGGTTGCATAATTAAACATACGATAAAACAAATGCAAATGTGCGATAAACGGAAAGTGAAAACCGAAGCGCAACGAGAGATCGGTCCGAATTGTCACACGGGAAGGACATTCCGAGGTGATCCTCTAGAGGTACTGTTGTGGAGGGAATGCTTTTTTGGTCATTTCCATTCGGTGTCTCCTTTTTTTTTCGATCATCAATCCTGCATCGAGGGGCTGGCGATCCTTCGATTTGTCGCATTTCCGTTGCCCGGTCAGGTAGCCAGCGGGCACATTAACGAAGGACAATTTCAGGGATCCTTGATGTACCGGCTTTTCTTATGTTGTATTTTTTTTTTGTTCTCCATAACTGACCTACGCCCTAGCGCTTCTTTCTTTGGCTTCTTTCTCCTCCTGTGCCGTGTGCATTCAAATGCATCCTCTGAATCCGGGTCGCATTCCTTCTTGGGAATGTCGGTCTTTTCGGGTAAAAAATGGCATCTCCGTAAATGAATGGTGCTTTGAGTTGCGTGTAAATTGCGATACCCCTAGGGCACATTATTGCCAAGTGACACACGCACACACACACACGCTCACACACAAAGATCAATAGAAAAGTTGAATAAATATTCTAATCTATTCAGCTCGTGGGAAACGTTTTTTTTCTTCCTAATTTTTTGAAAAGAAACCGAAGTCAAAGAAGAAAGGCCAATGGTAAGATGGAAACGAGAATCCATCCATCCATGTTGTAACTGACAGAAGGAACGACCGATATCGATTACATAAAGTAATGAAATGATGCTTCCTCGGGCATAGGAACTAACGGGTTCTTTGTGCTACTGCTTGCGCCATCTGTTTCGATGCCAGCAGCATCCAATCATTTCTCCGCAGCCACCGTGATCCGTGAGTGGTGACCATACGGCGGTTAGAGTAACGGTAGATTGATTTGCAAATTGATTCAACGGTAAAAATGGTTTGCGTTGACAGTACTACTTCCGGATATCGGTCTACCATTAGATACTGGCGCCATATGCGTAGCGTGTGCCAGGGGCCCGGGGAACGGGTGTAACCGATCGGATCGTTCGGATTGCCCGGTGTGCGCACGCGTTTCGAAGTGCGTTGCATCTGGTGGTGTTGCTGCATCTCCGGCCGTTCTAACCTAACGGGATAGATGCCATTAGAATGCCATCATCGCAGCGTTGAGAGACAGGGAGAGGCAGGACACGCCTTTCGCTTTCAGAGGCCGCCATCGATCGCCTCCGAATGCCCGAAAGTTGTAAACACTCGTTCGGAAGAGGACAGGACTATCCGCATCCGGATCGATAGATGCATTTCCCCCTTTTTTTTTAATTTCCCTTTCCATCCTTCGATTCCTCCCTCGGCTCCTTCCCTCCTCCCCTTGACGTTGTTGGCTTTGATGGTTTTATCTAAATCTGACGGATAATTTAATTTGTTTTCCGTTTTGGGAGTCTGGGATCCGGGTTTTTTTTTTGTGTGTCTGTGATGAAATCAGCCGGATTCGTTGACTTTTCTTCGGAGGATGTTTCGCACTGGGCGGAAGCGTGCCTCGTGAGCGCTCGACTCGAAAAGTGCATTCTAACGGTAATGGCGGATACGCGGCGCTACGAAAGGGAGAGCAAACCGATCCAGCGCGATTGCTGTGTGTGCTGGTATTGCATCTGTCCTACTCCCTTCAGCTCGACGCCTCAACGAAGGCATAACATTCACTTTTTTCAAATGCCCGAAAGGAACTGAAACTTCCGTTTTCCTCGAACCGGCTTCCGAGTGCATACGCGTCAATGCTGTCAACCGCCCCGGGAGCTATTGATATTCACTTCCCCAGCCGTCGATCGCACGAAAGGCAGAACCGGCATTAATGCGAGCAAATTTTGGTTTGCGGGACTGGTTTTTTTGGGTTTTTTTTTTTGGAAAAAATTTATCGCTTACCACCCCATCCCCCAGGACACAAAAACCCCTTCGCTTCGGTCGGCGCTCTGGGGTCCGTCCATTTATACGATTCTGTTCGGTTGGCTTTCGCGTTTCGGGTTTACGAACCAAACAACAAGAACGAGCACAAGGGGTCCTGTCCGACGGATGGCACTCTATGCCGCCAGTTTTCGCTTTTCAAACATCGATTGGCGGATCCGTGGCTTTGTAGGGGTAGTACAAGGAGAGGTGGAGAGATAGAGAGAGTGGAGGAGAACGTTAACTCAACATCTCTTCCCCTCGTGCTCGTGGCGTGCGTGGCTTGTGTATTTGGTTGGATGGAAAAGGTGTAACGCACAATGGTATTCGGGTTGAAATGTGTTTTATGTAATACCAAACAGCCCGTCAGCCAACCAGCCAGCCAGCCGGTGTTGGTTTCAATGTGCGGCCACCGTCTGCTGGCCAGCGGCATGATGTTTCGCTATTTACCGCCGTTTTTCCAGCGCTTTATTATATCGAAGCCAGTCTCGAGGGTGCACCGGTAGCACCGCATTGGCAACCGTTTTCTGTGTGTGTGTTTGTCGGTGTCCATTAACGATGAAGTATTTTTCAGGGTTCCTGGGCTGAGCGCACAACGAATCGTTATATGTGTCACAAGCACTGTGGCACTTACTTCACATTATTTCACGTGAAGAGTTCATAAACGTTGAGTAGTAGAGACGCCCATTGAGGTGAGGAGGCCATAAGTAGTTAAAACTAACTTAGCAGAGAGGATGCGTTGAACGATGTTTGCCATTCGATTCACACTCACTTACACACACACACACGAGGTGAATTGCACGATGAATCGGTGTGCGACTCACTGAAAAGTGACTCCTCATCATCGAGGTGACAAAATTAGATTTTCAAAGCAATTTAACCCCGTAAATCGTATCTATCGCTCGCGATCTTCACGTTAGCGATCCTACGGCACACAAACACACACACGCACATACACACACTGGCATACAGTCGAGCGTTATGATTGATTCACGCTGTTATATCGTCCGACGTGTCGGCATCACAATTCATCGTCGCTTAACATTGTTATTATCACCACATAACTGACTGACGGTCGAGTCGATCCAAAACCTTACATTAATTTACTCCTCACCCCCTTAGGCCCTTCTGCCCGACCTGTCCATTGCGAAAGCCTCCGGACGGAGTACAGTCGTAAAAAACCAAAATATGATTCCCTCACCCAGCCGTCAAAAACCCCTCGAAGTACGTTTCCAAACGTTTCGTTTATAACATCTAGCACGATCTGTGGTGGCGGAACCATTGGACCATCTCTGCTGCTGCTGCTGCTGCTGCTGATGGCTGCTAGGCCTTATGATGATGATTGCTAATTTATGTGAGGTAATGATTTTTGAATCGTGTTGTCCGCCACGGATTACTCCTTGAGGTTTTTTTTACAATAATCACCCCGCCCCGGCCCCACTTTATGATCTGGGTCTGCCTGCCTGCCTGTCTCACACTCTCCACTCACCGTGCAGTAAACGGCGTCTTAATAAGCGCAAGCGTAGATCATTCCGCTATCATGGCTTTCCCCCTTTGAGATAGCGATAGGAAATGGTTATTTGCAAAAAAACAAAAACAAAAAGACGAAAAACAACCCGGTGGCGCGCGTCCGGTCCCGGTCCGGCTTTCGAGTGGCAGGTGGACTCGTCGCAAGATATTTGATATTTTGTAATGCGAACGAGCAGCAGCAGCAGCAGCTCCACTTTGGCTAAGCGAATCTTGTCACTTTATGACACCCACTTGTGGGCTCCACAGTTACCAGAGAGCGAGAGAGAGAGAAAGGGAGAGAGACTTAATAACCTTCGTTCACGCTTGAGCTGGCCCGATATCTTGGTTAGTCTTGGTCTTACGTACAAATGAACATAACAGTGAGCCATCGAGTGAGGGGGTGTTGGGATGCGGTGGGGGCGCGTTATAAATTTATTTAATTTATGATAACCACATCGTGTGTCGCCGTATCTCCCTTATGTGTGTGTGTGCAACTAGTTGGCCAAATAGGTGGCCAATTAGGAAATGCTGTCCCGCCGAAAAAAGGCTAAAGCGCTGCTGTTGCTGCTGTTGCTGTTGTTGGCACAATTCGGAATCACTAATCAGCGACATCAGCAGGCAGACAGCAGCGACATACACAGCGGCCATTTGGCGCCTCTCTCTCTCCTAACCCTTGCCTGCTTACCCGTTTGAGCGTCATTTGTCACGTGCTCAAGCAGCACGCGCTCGCGCACGCGCAACGGCCCGAAAGCACCGGAAGCACCGGATGCGGATCCCTTCGGTTGCAAGAAGAAGCAAACCATCGAACCCAGACCTTTGCCCAATACCGTAATCCTTTCCGTTCCGTTCCGTTCTGGGGTCCATTCGATCACTGATCTACCTTTTTCGCCAGAAGCCAAACCTTGCTATCGACCACAAAAAGAGAGAGCGAGAGAGAGAGAGAGCTCCTTGGCTCATCGTAAATTACGTTCGATCTCGATCGTTCGAGCAGCACGAGCGCGCTCATCACAACCCTTTTCGGTTTCCGGCGTGTGCACGCGCACGCCACCGGGGCGGAATTTGATCCTTCTTCGCGCCCGTGGTTTTCCGTGTGGATGGCCCCCGGTGGTGCCCCCGCGAGACGCAACCGACTTCTTACAACCTGGAGGGTACGCTGGTGTGGCGTGCCGTAACTGACGGGTTTTTGTCACGCTTGGCAAGACGAATAAAGGGTAGACCAGACCAGACCTTTCCTGTGGCACAATCCTGGCACACGATCCTTTCGATTGCGAAAGGATATAATGAAAGCGAACGCCGCTGATGCTGGCGAGGGTGCGGAGGACGATCCTCGCATTTTTTTTTTTGGTTCGGTTCGGAGTCTCGGCACGCAACAATCACTTTCGTTCGGAACGTAACAATGAATCCACCGGGAGGTTGGCCTTAGGACGAATCAGTGCCAGCAATGCCAGAATGAAAGAAGGAGAAAGAGAGAGAAAGCGAGAATTGGAGTTCCGATGGTTTCGGGTTCGTCTCCTTCCACCATTGCTGCACCTCGATCTCGACGGATCTTCGCCGAATGAAAAGGTTGTTTCAGATGGCAGTTTGTCAGCTTAGCGTACAGAGAAAGAGAGATATATTGTAAAAGATTTGAATTCATCGTTTAAGCCCCCGCCAGAGTCCTGGCCGCGTGAGCCCTGGGTGAGGTCTTCATATATGCGAGGGCAACCGAACACAACACAATGGCCGCACCGAAAGGGATGAAATTATGTTCGATGCTTTTCACTTTCGTTGCGCCGTTTCGTGGATCGTGTTCGGTTGTTTCGAAAAGGATTCCATCTACCCCAGCCACCCTCAGCTACAGTGTCTGCCCTTTTAAGACCACCGGTTGGGTCGTAGATTGGCCCAATCACGCTCGGAATGAAATGGAATTTTGCTTCTTCTTCTCACTTTTTCCTCGTTTTTACAAAGCGGAGTCTCGATGCGTTTTTTTTTTATAAAAACGAAAGAGCTGGTAAGGGTGAGGGTGGTGGTGTGGTATAGCAAATCTGCGCAAGATGTTGCACCCGCAGAAGACGGCGAGGAGAAGAAGGTTGATTGGGATTGGGCGAAGATGTTTGACGCTCAGCAACCCGTAGATAATTACGAACATTTGCTTCTTTTGCTCCGAGCACACACTCCGAGTGTGTCCTTTTGCCCCCTTTTGCTGTATTGTTCGTTTT
>NC_064874.1:93079401-93096901 GCF_943734745.1 Anopheles darlingi
TCTTCAGTCGGTGTGGTCGAAGATTCATCTGTCCCAGGCGCGGTGCTGGTTTGAACCTCGCTCTCTGTAGTTTCGGCAGCTTCATCTTGTGGAGTTTCTGTAGTTTCTGGCTCGTCGCTGACGGTGGAATCGCTATCACCTTCTTCAGTCGGTGTGGTCGAAGATTCATCTGTCCCAGGCGCGGTGCTGGTTTGAACCTCGCTCTCTGTAGTTTCAGCAGCTTCATCTTGTGGAGTTTCTGTAGTTTCTGGCTCGTCGCTGACGGTGGAGTCGCTATCACCTTCTTCAGTCGGTGTGGTCGAAGATTCATCTGTCCCAGGCGCGGTGCTGGTTTGAACCTCACTCTCTGTAGTTTCGGCAGCCTCATCTTGTGGAGTTTCTGTAGTTTCTGGCTCGTCGCTGACGGTGGAATCGCTATCACCTTCTTCAGTCGGTGTGGTCGAAGATTCATCTGTCCCAGGCGCGGTGCTGGTTTGAACCTCGCTCTCTGTAGTTTCAGCAGCTTCATCTTGTGGAGTTTCTGTAGTTTCTGGCTCGTCGCTGACGGTGGAATCGCTATCACCTTCTTCAGTCGGTGTGGTCGAAGATTCATCTGTCCCAGGCGCGGTGCTGGTTTGAATCTCGCTCTCTGTAGTTTCAGCAGCTTCATCTTGTGGACTTTCTGTAGTTTCTGGCTCGTCGCTGACGGTGGAATCGCTATCACCTTCTTCAGTCGGTGTGGTCGAAGATTCGTCTGTCCCAGGCGCGGTGCTGGTTTGAACCTCGCTCTCTGTAGTTTCGGCAGCTTCATCTTGTGGAGTTTCTGTAGTTTCTGGCTCGTCGTTGACGGTGGAATCGCTATCACCTTCTTCAGTCGGTGTGCTCGAAGATTCGTCTGTCCCAGGCGCGGTGCTGGTTTGAACCTCGCTCTCTGTAGTTTCAGCAGCTTCATCTTGTGGAGTTTCTGTAGTTTCTGGCTCGTCGCTGACGGTGGAATCGCTATCACCTTCTTCAGTCGGTGTGGTCGAAGATTCATCTGTCCCAGGCGCGGTGCTGGTTTGAACCTCGCTCTCTGTAGTTTCAGCAGCTTCATCTTGTGGAGTTTCTGTAGTTTCTGGCTCGTCGCTGACGGTGGAATCGCTATCACCTTCTTCAGTCGGTGTGGTCGAAGATTCATCTGTCCCAGGCGCGGTGCTGGTTTGAACCTCGCTCTCTGTAGTTTCAGCAGCTTCATCTTGTGGAGTTTCTGTAGTTTCTGGCTCGTCGCTGACGGTGGAATCGCTATCACCTTCTTCAGTCGGTGTGGTCGAAGATTCATCTGTCCCAGGCGCGGTGCTGGTTTGAACCTCGCTCTCTGTAGTTTCAGCAGCTTCATCTTGTGGAGTTTCTGTAGTTTCTGGCTCGTCGCTGACGGTGGAATCGCTATCACCTTCTTCAGTCGGTGTGGTCGAAGATTCATCTGTCCCAGGCGCGGTGCTGGTTTGAACCTCGCTCTCTGTAGTTTCAGCAGCTTCATCTTGTGGAGTTTCTGTAGTTTCTGGCTCGTCGCTGACGGTGGAATCGCTATCACCTTCTTCAGTCGGTGTGGTCGAAGATTCGTCTGTCCCAGGCGCGGTGCTGGTTTGAACCTCGCTCTCTGTAGTTTCAGCAGCTTCATCTTGTGGAGTTTCTGTAGTTTCTGGCTCGTCGCTGACGGTGGAATCGCTATCACCTTCTTCAGTCGGTGTGGTCGAAGATTCATCTGTCCCAGGCGCGGTGCTGGTTTGAACCTCGCTCTCTGTAGTTTCAGCAGCTTCATCTTGTGGAGTTTCTGTAGTTTCTGGCTCGTCGCTGACGGTGGAATCGCTATCACCTTCTTCAGTCGGTGTGGTCGAAGATTCGTCTGTCCCAGGCGCGGTGCTGGTTTGAACCTCGCTCTCTGTAGTTTCGGCAGCTTCATCTTGTGGAGTTTCTGTAGTTTCTGGCTCGTCGCTGACGGTGGAATCGCTATCACCTTCTTCAGTCGGTGTGGTCGAAGATTCGTCTGTCCCAGGCGCGGTGCTGGTTTGAACCTCGCTCTCTGTAGTTTCGGCAGCTTCATCTTGTGGAGTTTCTGTAGTTTCTGGCTCGTCGCTGACGGTGGAATCGCTATCACCTTCTTCAGTCGGTGTGCTCGAAGATTCGTCTGTCCCAGGCGCGGTGCTGGTTTGAACCTCGCTCTCTGTAGTTTCAGCAGCTTCATCTTGTGGAGTTTCTGTAGTTTCTGGCTCGTCGCTGACGGTGGAATCGCTATCACCTTCTTCAGTCGGTGTGGTCGAAGATTCATCTGTCCCAGGCGCGGTGCTGGTTTGAACCTCGCTCTCTGTAGTTTCAGCAGCTTCATCTTGTGGAGTTTCTGTAGTTTCTGGCTCGTCGCTGACGGTGGAATCGCTATCACCTTCTTCAGTCGGTGTGGTCGAAGATTCGTCTGTCCCAGGCGCGGTGCTGGTTTGAACCTCGCTCTCTGTAGTTTCAGCAGCTTCATCTTGTGGAGTTTCTGTAGTTTCTGGCTCGTCGCTGACGGTGGAATCGCTATCACCTTCTTCAGTCGGTGTGGTCGAAGATTCATCTGTCCCAGGCGCGGTGCTGGTTTGAACCTCGCTCTCTGTAGTTTCAGCAGCTTCATCTTGTGGAGTTTCTGTAGTTTCTGGCTCGTCGCTGACGGTGGAATCGCTATCACCTTCTTCAGTCGGTGTGGTCGAAGATTCGTCTGTCCCAGGCGCGGTGCTGGTTTGAACCTCGCTCTCTGTAGTTTCGGCAGCTTCATCTTGTGGAGTTTCTGTAGTTTCTGGCTCGTCGCTGACGGTGGAATCGCTATCACCTTCTTCAGTCGGTGTGGTCGAAGATTCATCTGTCCCAGGCGCGGTGCTGGTTTGAACCTCGCTCTCTGTAGTTTCGGCAGCTTCATCTTGTGGAGTTTCTGTAGTTTCTGGCTCGTCGCTGACGGTGGAATCGCTATCACCTTCTTCAGTCGGTGTGGTCGAAGATTCATCTGTCCCAGGCGCGGTGCTGGTTTGAACCTCGCTCTCTGTAGTTTCAGCAGCTTCATCTTGTGGAGTTTCTGTAGTTTCTGGCTCGTCGCTGACGGTGGAATCGCTATCACCTTCTTCAGTCGGTGTGGTCGAAGATTCGTCTGTCCCAGGCGCGGTGCTGGTTTGAACCTCGCTCTCTGTAGTTTCGGCAGCTTCATCTTGTGGAGTTTCTGTAGTTTCTGGCTCGTCGCTGACGGTGGAATCGCTATCACCTTCTTCAGTCGGTGTGGTCGAAGATTCATCTGTCCCAGGCGCGGTGCTGGTTTGAACCTCGCTCTCTGTAGTTTCGGCAGCTTCATCTTGTGGAGTTTCTGTAGTTTCTGGCTCGTCGCTGACGGTGGAATCGCTATCACCTTCTTCAGTCGGTGTGGTCGAAGATTCATCTGTCCCAGGCGCGGTGCTGGTTTGAATCTCGCTCTCTGTAGTTTCAGCAGCTTCATCTTGTGGAGTTTCTGTAGTTTCTGGCTCGTCGCTGACGGTGGAGTCGCTATCACCTTCTTCAGTCGGTGTGGTCGAAGATTCATCTGTCCCAGGCGCGGTGCTGGTTTGAACCTCACTCTCTGTAGTTTCAGCAGCTTCATCTTGTGGAGTTTCTGTAGTTTCTGGCTCGTCGCTGACGGTGGAGTCGCTATCACCTTCTTCAGTCGGTGTGGTCGAAGATTCATCTGTCCCAGGCGCGGTGCTGGTTTGAACCTCGCTCTCTGTAGTTTCAGCAGCTTCATCTTGTGGAGTTTCTGTAGTTTCTGGCTCGTCGCTGACGGTGGAATCGCTATCACCTTCTTCAGTCGGTGTGGTCGAAGATTCGTCTGTCCCAGGCGCGGTGCTGGTTTGAACCTCGCTCTCTGTAGTTTCAGCAGCTTCATCTTGTGGAGTTTCTGTAGTTTCTGGCTCGTCGCTGACGGTGGAATCGCTATCACCTTCTTCAGTCGGTGTGGTCGAAGATTCATCTGTCCCAGGCGCGGTGCTGGTTTGAATCTCGCTCTCTGTAGTTTCAGCAGCTTCATCTTGTGGAGTTTCTGTAGTTTCTGGCTCGTCGCTGACGGTGGAGTCGCTATCACCTTCTTCAGTCGGTGTGGTCGAAGATTCATCTGTCCCAGGCGCGGTGCTGGTTTGAACCTCACTCTCTGTAGTTTCAGCAGCTTCATCTTGTGGAGTTTCTGTAGTTTCTGGCTCGTCGCTGACGGTGGAATCGCTATCACCTTCTTCAGTCGGTGTGGTCGAAGATTCATCTGTCCCAGGCGCGGTGCTGGTTTGAACCTCGCTCTCTGTAGTTTCGGCAGCTTCATCTTGTGGAGTTTCTGTAGTTTCTGGCTCGTCGCTGACGGTGGAATCGCTATCACCTTCTTCAGTCGGTGTGGTCGAAGATTCATCTGTCCCAGGCGCGGTGCTGGTTTGAACCTCGCTCTCTGTAGTTTCAGCAGCTTCATCTTGTGGAGTTTCTGTAGTTTCTGGCTCGTCGCTGACGGTGGAATCGCTATCACCTTCTTCAGTCGGTGTGGTCGAAGATTCGTCTGTCCCAGGCGCGGTGCTGGTTTGAACCTCGCTCTCTGTAGTTTCAGCAGCTTCATCTTGTGGAGTTTCTGTAGTTTCTGGCTCGTCGCTGACGGTGGAATCGCTATCACCTTCTTCAGTCGGTGTGGTCGAAGATTCATCTGTCCCAGGCGCGGTGCTGGTTTGAACCTCGCTCTCTGTAGTTTCAGCAGCTTCATCTTGTGGAGTTTCTGTAGTTTCTGGCTCGTCGCTGACGGTGGAGTCGCTATCACCTTCTTCAGTCGGTGTGGTCGAAGATTCATCTGTCCCAGGCGCGGTGCTGGTTTGAACCTCACTCTCTGTAGTTTCAGCAGCTTCATCTTGTGGAGTTTCTGTAGTTTCTGGCTCGTCGCTGACGGTGGAATCGCTATCACCTTCTTCAGTCGGTGTGGTCGAAGATTCGTCTGTCCCAGGCGCGGTGCTGGTTTGAACCTCGCTCTCTGTAGTTTCGGCAGCTTCATCTTGTGGAGTTTCTGTAGTTTCTGGCTCGTCGCTGACGGTGGAATCGCTATCACCTTCTTCAGTCGGGGTGGTCGAAGATTCATCTGTCCCAGGCGCGGTGCTGGTTTGAACCTCGCTCTCTGTAGTTTCAGCAGCTTCATCTTGTGGAGTTTCTGTAGTTTCTGGCTCGTCGCTGACGGTGGAATCGCTATCACCTTCTTCAGTCGGTGTGGTCGAAGATTCGTCTGTCCCAGGCGCGGTGCTGGTTTGAACCTCGCTCTCTGTAGTTTCAGCAGCTTCATCTTGTGGAGTTTCTGTAGTTTCTGGCTCGTCGCTGACGGTGGAGTCGCTATCACCTTCTTCAGTCGGTGTGGTCGAAGATTCATCTGTCCCAGGCGCGGTGCTGGTTTGAACCTCACTCTCTGTAGTTTCAGCAGCTTCATCTTGTGGAGTTTCTGTAGTTTCTGGCTCGTCGCTGACGGTGGAGTCGCTATCACCTTCTTCAGTCGGTGTGGTCGAAGATTCATCTGTCCCAGGCGCGGTGCTGGTTTGAACCTCGCTCTCTGTAGTTTCAGCAGCTTCATCTTGTGGAGTTTCTGTAGTTTCTGGCTCGTCGCTGACGGTGGAATCGCTATCACCTTCTTCAGTCGGTGTGGTCGAAGATTCGTCTGTCCCAGGCGCGGTGCTGGTTTGAACCTCGCTCTCTGTAGTTTCAGCAGCTTCATCTTGTGGAGTTTCTGTAGTTTCTGGCTCGTCGCTGACGGTGGAATCGCTATCACCTTCTTCAGTCGGTGTGGTCGAAGATTCATCTGTCCCAGGCGCGGTGCTGGTTTGAATCTCGCTCTCTGTAGTTTCAGCAGCTTCATCTTGTGGAGTTTCTGTAGTTTCTGGCTCGTCGCTGACGGTGGAGTCGCTATCACCTTCTTCAGTCGGTGTGGTCGAAGATTCATCTGTCCCAGGCGCGGTGCTGGTTTGAACCTCACTCTCTGTAGTTTCAGCAGCTTCATCTTGTGGAGTTTCTGTAGTTTCTGGCTCGTCGCTGACGGTGGAGTCGCTATCACCTTCTTCAGTCGGTGTGGTCGAAGATTCATCTGTCCCAGGCGCGGTGCTGGTTTGAACCTCGCTCTCTGTAGTTTCGGCAGCTTCATCTTGTGGAGTTTCTGTAGTTTCTGGCTCGTCGCTGACGGTGGAATCGCTATCACCTTCTTCAGTCGGTGTGGTCGAAGATTCATCTGTCCCAGGCGCGGTGCTGGTTTGAACCTCGCTCTCTGTAGTTTCAGCAGCTTCATCTTGTGGAGTTTCTGTAGTTTCTGGCTCGTCGCTGACGGTGGAGTCGCTATCACCTTCTTCAGTCGGTGTGGTCGAAGATTCATCTGTCCCAGGCGCGGTGCTGGTTTGAACCTCACTCTCTGTAGTTTCAGCAGCTTCATCTTGTGGAGTTTCTGTAGTTTCTGGCTCGTCGCTGACGGTGGAGTCGCTATCACCTTCTTCAGTCGGTGTGGTCGAAGATTCATCTGTCCCAGGCGCGGTGCTGGTTTGAACCTCGCTCTCTGTAGTTTCGGCAGCTTCATCTTGTGGAGTTTCTGTAGTTTCTGGCTCGTCGCTGACGGTGGAGTCGCTATCACCTTCTTCAGTCGGTGTGGTCGAAGATTCATCTGTCCCAGGCGCGGTGCTGGTTTGAACCTCGCTCTCTGTAGTTTCGGCAGCTTCATCTTGTGGAGTTTCTGTAGTTTCTGGCTCGTCGCTGACGGTGGAATCGCTATCACCTTCTTCAGTCGGTGTGGTCGAAGATTCATCTGTCCCAGGCGCGGTGCTGGTTTGAACCTCGCTCTCTGTAGTTTCAGCAGCTTCATCTTGTGGAGTTTCTGTAGTTTCTGGCTCGTCGCTGACGGTGGAGTCGCTATCACCTTCTTCAGTCGGTGTGGTCGAAGATTCGTCTGTCCCAGGCGCGGTGCTGGTTTGAACCTCGCTCTCTGTAGTTTCAGCAGCTTCATCTTGTGGAGTTTCTGTAGTTTCTGGCTCGTCGCTGACGGTGGAGTCGCTATCACCTTCTTCAGTCGGTGTGGTCGAAGATTCATCTGTCCCAGGCGCGGTGCTGGTTTGAACCTCACTCTCTGTAGTTTCAGCAGCTTCATCTTGTGGAGTTTCTGTAGTTTCTGGCTCGTCGCTGACGGTGGAGTCGCTATCACCTTCTTCAGTCGGTGTGGTCGAAGATTCATCTGTCCCAGGCGCGGTGCTGGTTTGAACCTCGCTCTCTGTAGTTTCAGCAGCTTCATCTTGTGGAGTTTCTGTAGTTTCTGGCTCGTCGCTGACGGTGGAATCGCTATCACCTTCTTCAGTCGGTGTGGTCGAAGATTCGTCTGTCCCAGGCGCGGTGCTGGTTTGAACCTCGCTCTCTGTAGTTTCAGCAGCTTCATCTTGTGGAGTTTCTGTAGTTTCTGGCTCGTCGCTGACGGTGGAATCGCTATCACCTTCTTCAGTCGGTGTGGTCGAAGATTCATCTGTCCCAGGCGCGGTGCTGGTTTGAATCTCGCTCTCTGTAGTTTCAGCAGCTTCATCTTGTGGAGTTTCTGTAGTTTCTGGCTCGTCGCTGACGGTGGAGTCGCTATCACCTTCTTCAGTCGGTGTGGTCGAAGATTCATCTGTCCCAGGCGCGGTGCTGGTTTGAACCTCACTCTCTGTAGTTTCAGCAGCTTCATCTTGTGGAGTTTCTGTAGTTTCTGGCTCGTCGCTGACGGTGGAGTCGCTATCACCTTCTTCAGTCGGTGTGGTCGAAGATTCATCTGTCCCAGGCGCGGTGCTGGTTTGAACCTCGCTCTCTGTAGTTTCGGCAGCTTCATCTTGTGGAGTTTCTGTAGTTTCTGGCTCGTCGCTGACGGTGGAATCGCTATCACCTTCTTCAGTCGGTGTGGTCGAAGATTCATCTGTCCCAGGCGCGGTGCTGGTTTGAACCTCGCTCTCTGTAGTTTCAGCAGCTTCATCTTGTGGAGTTTCTGTAGTTTCTGGCTCGTCGCTGACGGTGGAGTCGCTATCACCTTCTTCAGTCGGTGTGGTCGAAGATTCATCTGTCCCAGGCGCGGTGCTGGTTTGAACCTCACTCTCTGTAGTTTCAGCAGCTTCATCTTGTGGAGTTTCTGTAGTTTCTGGCTCGTCGCTGACGGTGGAATCGCTATCACCTTCTTCAGTCGGTGTGGTCGAAGATTCATCTGTCCCAGGCGCGGTGCTGGTTTGAACCTCGCTCTCTGTAGTTTCAGCAGCTTCATCTTGTGGAGTTTCTGTAGTTTCTGGCTCGTCGCTGACGGTGGAGTCGCTATCACCTTCTTCAGTCGGTGTGGTCGAAGATTCATCTGTCCCAGGCGCGGTGCTGGTTTGAACCTCGCTCTCTGTAGTTTCGGCAGCTTCATCTTGTGGAGTTTCTGTAGTTTCTGGCTCGTCGCTGACGGTGGAGTCGCTATCACCTTCTTCAGTCGGTGTGGTCGAAGATTCATCTGTCCCAGGCGCGGTGCTGGTTTGAATCTCGCTCTCTGTAGTTTCAGCAGCTTCATCTTGTGGAGTTTCTGTAGTTTCTGGCTCGTCGCTGACGGTGGAGTCGCTATCACCTTCTTCAGTCGGTGTGGTCGAAGATTCATCTGTCCCAGGCGCGGTGCTGGTTTGAACCTCACTCTCTGTAGTTTCAGCAGCTTCATCTTGTGGAGTTTCTGTAGTTTCTGGCTCGTCGCTGACGGTGGAGTCGCTATCACCTTCTTCAGTCGGTGTGGTCGAAGATTCATCTGTCCCAGGCGCGGTGCTGGTTTGAACCTCGCTCTCTGTAGTTTCGGCAGCTTCATCTTGTGGAGTTTCTGTAGTTTCTGGCTCGTCGCTGACGGTGGAATCGCTATCACCTTCTTCAGTCGGTGTGGTCGAAGATTCGTCTGTCCCAGGCGCGGTGCTGGTTTGAACCTCGCTCTCTGTAGTTTCAGCAGCTTCATCTTGTGGAGTTTCTGTAGTTTCTGGCTCGTCGCTGACGGTGGAGTCGCTATCACCTTCTTCAGTCGGTGTGGTCGAAGATTCATCTGTCCCAGGCGCGGTGCTGGTTTGAACCTCACTCTCTGTAGTTTCAGCAGCTTCATCTTGTGGAGTTTCTGTAGTTTCTGGCTCGTCGCTGACGGTGGAGTCGCTATCACCTTCTTCAGTCGGTGTGGTCGAAGATTCATCTGTCCCAGGCGCGGTGCTGGTTTGAACCTCGCTCTCTGTAGTTTCAGCAGCTTCATCTTGTGGAGTTTCTGTAGTTTCTGGCTCGTCGCTGACGGTGGAATCGCTATCACCTTCTTCAGTCGGTGTGGTCGAAGATTCGTCTGTCCCAGGCGCGGTGCTGGTTTGAACCTCGCTCTCTGTAGTTTCAGCAGCTTCATCTTGTGGAGTTTCTGTAGTTTCTGGCTCGTCGCTGACGGTGGAATCGCTATCACCTTCTTCAGTCGGTGTGGTCGAAGATTCATCTGTCCCAGGCGCGGTGCTGGTTTGAATCTCGCTCTCTGTAGTTTCAGCAGCTTCATCTTGTGGAGTTTCTGTAGTTTCTGGCTCGTCGCTGACGGTGGAGTCGCTATCACCTTCTTCAGTCGGTGTGGTCGAAGATTCATCTGTCCCAGGCGCGGTGCTGGTTTGAACCTCACTCTCTGTAGTTTCAGCAGCTTCATCTTGTGGAGTTTCTGTAGTTTCTGGCTCGTCGCTGACGGTGGAGTCGCTATCACCTTCTTCAGTCGGTGTGGTCGAAGATTCATCTGTCCCAGGCGCGGTGCTGGTTTGAACCTCGCTCTCTGTAGTTTCGGCAGCTTCATCTTGTGGAGTTTCTGTAGTTTCTGGCTCGTCGCTGACGGTGGAATCGCTATCACCTTCTTCAGTCGGTGTGGTCGAAGATTCATCTGTCCCAGGCGCGGTGCTGGTTTGAACCTCGCTCTCTGTAGTTTCAGCAGCTTCATCTTGTGGAGTTTCTGTAGTTTCTGGCTCGTCGCTGACGGTGGAATCGCTATCACCTTCTTCAGTCGGTGTGGTCGAAGATTCATCTGTCCCAGGCGCGGTGCTGGTTTGAACCTCGCTCTCTGTAGTTTCAGCAGCTTCATCTTGTGGAGTTTCTGTAGTTTCTGGCTCGTCGCTGACGGTGGAATCGCTATCACCTTCTTCAGTCGGTGTGGTCGAAGATTCATCTGTCCCAGGCGCGGTGCTGGTTTGAACCTCGCTCTCTGTAGTTTCAGCAGCTTCATCTTGTGCAGTTTCTGTAGTTTCTGCCTCGTCGCTGACGGTGGAATCGCTATCACCTTCTTCAGTCGGTGTGGTCGAAGATTCATCTGTCCCAGGCGCGGTGCTGGTTTGAGCCTCGCTCTCTGTAGTTTCAGCAGCTTCATCTTGTGGAGTTTCTGTAGTTTCTGGCTCGTCGCTGACGGTGGAATCGCTATCACCTTCTTCAGTCGGTGTGGTCGAAGATTCATCTGTCCCAGGCGCGGTGCTGGTTTGAACCTCGCTCTCTGTAGTTTCAGCAGCTTCATCTTGTGGAGTTTCTGTAGTTTCTGGCTCGTCGCTGACGGTGGAATCGCTATCACCTTCTTCAGTCGGTGTGGTCGAAGATTCATCTGTCCCAGGCGCGGTGCTGGTTTGGACCTCGCTCTCTGTAGTTTCAGCAGCTTCATCTTGTGGAGTTTCTGTAGTTTCTGGCTCGTCGCTGACGGTGGAGTCGCTATCACCTTCTTCAGTCGGTGTGGTCGAAGATTCATCTGTCCCAGGCGCGGTGCTGGTTTGAACCTCGCTCTCTGTAGTTTCAGCAGCTTCATCTTGTGGAGTTTCTGTAGTTTCTGGCTCGTCGCTGACGGTGGAGTCGCTATCACCTTCTTCAGTCGGTGTGGTCGAAGATTCATCTGTCCCAGGCGCGGTGCTGGTTTGAACCTCGCTCTCTGTAGTTTCAGCAGCTTCATCTTGTGCAGTTTCTGTAGTTTCTGCCTCGTCGCTGACGGTGGAATCGCTATCACCTTCTTCAGTCGGTGTGGTCGAAGATTCATCTGTCCCAGGCGCGGTGCTGGTTTGAACCTCGCTCTCTGTAGTTTCAGCAGCTTCATCTTGTGGAGTTTCTGTAGTTTCTGGCTCGTCGCTGACGGTGGAATCGCTATCACCTTCTTCAGTCGGTGTGGTCGAAGATTCATCTGTCCCAGGCGCGGTGCTGGTTTGAACCTCGCTCTCTGTAGTTTCAGCAGCTTCATCTTGTGGAGTTTCTGTAGTTTCTGGCTCGTCGCTGACGGTGGAATCGCTATCACCTTCTTCAGTCGGTGTGGTCGAAGATTCGTCTGTCCCAGGCGCGGTGCTGGTTTGAACCTCGCTCTCTGTAGTTTCAGCAGCTTCATCTTGTGGAGTTTCTGTAGTTTCTGGCTCGTCGCTGACGGTGGAATCGCTATCACCTTCTTCAGTCGGTGTGGTCGAAGATTCATCTGTCCCAGGCGCGGTGCTGGTTTGAACCTCGCTCTCTGTAGTTTCAGCAGCTTCATCTTGTGGAGTTTCTGTAGTTTCTGGCTCGTCGCTGACGGTGGAATCGCTATCACCTTCTTCAGTCGGTGTGGTCGAAGATTCATCTGTCCCAGGCGCGGTGCTGGTTTGAACCTCGCTCTCTGTAGTTTCAGCAGCTTCATCTTGTGGAGTTTCTGTAGTTTCTGGCTCGTCGCTGACGGTGGAATCGCTATCACCTTCTTCAGTCGGTGTGGTCGAAGATTCGTCTGTCCCAGGCGCGGTGCTGGTTTGAACCTCGCTCTCTGTAGTTTCGGCAGCTTCATCTTGTGGAGTTTCTGTAGTTTCTGGCTCGTCGCTGACGGTGGAATCGCTATCACCTTCTTCAGTCGGGGTGGTCGAAGATTCATCTGTCCCAGGCGCGGTGCTGGTTTGAACCTCGCTCTCTGTAGTTTCAGCAGCTTCATCTTGTGGAGTTTCTGTAGTTTCTGGCTCGTCGCTGACGGTGGAATCGCTATCACCTTCTTCAGTCGGTGTGGTCGAAGATTCGTCTGTCCCAGGCGCGGTGCTGGTTTGAACCTCGCTCTCTGTAGTTTCAGCAGCTTCATCTTGTGGAGTTTCTGTAGTTTCTGGCTCGTCGCTGACGGTGGAATCGCTATCACCTTCTTCAGTCGGTGTGGTCGAAGATTCATCTGTCCCAGGCGCGGTGCTGGTTTGAACCTCGCTCTCTGTAGTTTCAGCAGCTTCATCTTGTGGAGTTTCTGTAGTTTCTGGCTCGTCGCTGACGGTGGAATCGCTATCACCTTCTTCAGTCGGTGTGGTCGAAGATTCATCTGTCCCAGGCGCGGTGCTGGTTTGAACCTCGCTCTCTGTAGTTTCAGCAGCTTCATCTTGTGGAGTTTCTGTAGTTTCTGGCTCGTCGCTGACGGTGGAATCGCTATCACCTTCTTCAGTCGGTGTGGTCGAAGATTCATCTGTCCCAGGCGCGGTGCTGGTTTGAACCTCGCTCTCTGTAGTTTCAGCAGCATCCGATTGTCCGGTTGGAGATGCAATGGTGATTGATTCTGGCGTACTAGTTGCTCGATCTACTGTCGTAACTGTTTGATCTTCATTCGTTGCATGTTTGTCATCATCTGATGTTGATGCAATGCTTGTTGATGTTGTTTGCTGTTCACCAGGATCACCAGTCTCCGGCGGTTGATCAGTTGTTTGCGTTGAATCAGTTTGCACAGTTGTTGTTGGAGCAGACGTGGTTGATGGAGGATAGATGAAGTTTTTGATTCCGTTGATAATGTTTGGAACAATATTTTGCAGTACTGCCTGATCCGCTTTTTCATCCACTGGGAACAATTTGCGTATTAGTTCCGTTAATTTGAATGACACGCTGTTTCGCATTTTATCTTTTATATCTGCCTCCACACTTGTCAGCACCTATAGGAAAAGCAAGCAACCGGCAAATAACGCTTTTTCACCAACGAATCGCTGCACATCACGTTTCATGCTACCCTTTCACTAGTTCTAGCAACTTGATGCTGACTTACCAGTAAGATAAGGAATAGCTGGCACACGAACCCACTTTTCACGTTTGCCATGTTGGCAAGATTTCACTGGTACTGCACTTGTGACACTGAGTAGCTGCTCCACCGGAGCAACCTTCTTTTATATTAATCTTCTCATGTAACACTGAATTGACACAGGTGTTTTATCATTTCTTGCATACACGATCGATAATCTTTAACAAGCTGTTTACTATCGATTGCGCTTTATGCTAATCACTGTGATCTTTGCCTATCGCAAATAAGCCTCATCGTCTATGGACACATATGGAAAGTAACAGTAGTCTTTAATAACTCTGTAGCGAAAAGCCATACAGAATCTTTTAACTTAACTAACTGTTGATTTTTCATAACAACGATTTGTCAAATAAATCTGTTGCTACAGATCATGATCCAAGTGTAGAGACACTTTCATTCGAATGCTTGTTGGTCACAGAAAGTTACACTATTCGCCAGTCCAGGATGATACTGCCTGGTGCTTATCAAGTCATGGTTCGCTTGCATTTAGCAAACAATTCAGTCACACATGAGCAGACGGCAATGATTGCATGGTTAATAAACCCTTATGCAAACCTCAGTGAGGGAAATACTAGATCACGCCCATTCCAATCAACAATAGGATTCCATTTGATTAATATCAGTGATTTGCGGCATCGCTCAGCGAAGTCAACGAGTTATCGGACGTTGGATTCATGGTTAAAGTTTCGTTAATCGTTACTCACATTGAGTCCCATAAAATGGGTTTCCGCACAACGTGTCAATCAGGGTGAGTTCTAAGCCCGTAATGTACCGCCAAACATTGGTTCAGGAACAAAGCCCGAGTAGGAACCGCATAAGTTCTGCTGCTCCGTTTTGCTGTGACGTCGAGCACGTTCCTGAAAGATAATAAATTGTGTCGATTTTTCTACCCAAAAGCTCCTCTGCCTCAGCCCAGCCGTTCCCTGCCCACTAGAGTGTTATGAGTTTTATAATCAAAAGAAACCATTCCTGGCCATTCCTCCCTGTGGCCCCGGAGATGTGGAAGTGGCCGTTAAGTGTGCACGGGGCGCCGGTACGGACGGACGATGCTCGGGACAGGACGAAGCATAATAGAGCAATATTTTAACGAGAATGCCCTCGGACACCATGAATATTATCACCTAGTGTCTCCTTGCCGTTGTCGGGCCAACGTACACAGCGCAGCATCGAGCATCATGGCACGATGCTACGCTGTACCGTCTGGGATATGTTCCTGCCGCTGCTGCTGTTGCTTGTGCTCTCATTAAGCGCGTTCGCCTACGTGCGTTCCTTTTCCATTCTGCTCCACTACGGGCCACCTTTCGTTCGCTCCGCTTTCCCCTTCCATTACCCAGTACATGGCACACCACCCCCGCTACCCTGAACGCGCTCGGACATTCGAAGGAAAAATCGATGTCCTCCTGTCCTCTCACACCACGCGGCCACACATCTGCACGGTGATGATGATTCCCCGTTGTTGTCTGCGTTGTCCGTCCGGCAAAAGGTGCGCCGTGTGGCGAGGGAGGATCCTCGTACAAAACCAAACACACACACACACACACACACACGCACACACACCCGGCACACACTTCATACGCGCACTTTGGTTGCAAAATTGCAGCCAAAAACCTCTAGAAATTATCTGAATCTGACTCCCTGCTCCTGAGTGTGTGTGTGTGTGTGTGTGTAGGTGTGGGTGAGTGAGAAGGCGCAGATAAATCACACGAGCCAAAGGACCAAATGAAAAGGATGAGTTGTGAGCCATGTTGCTGTGAAGTGTCCAGAGCGCACGGGACTATACCCTCTGCGAGGATGCTGCACCCACGCGACAGGACAGGACAGAGCCGGGTGCGAGGGGTCTGGACTGGACAAAACAATTTCCCATTTGCCATCACCCCTCGGATCGACTCGATGTCGGACCAAACCAACCGGGACCGGACAACGCGGGGGTCAAGCGGTGTGTAGCGGTTGTTGAATGAGAGAAACAACATCTGCACTGCCATTTAATATGCACATCTCATGCGCTCGTGCGAGCTGCCCGGTGTCCCGCGTGTCCCTGCTCGCCCACACAATACCACGACGTGGTCCGAGTGGTCACAAGAACAATGGACCGATGGCAATGTGGCATAAATTGCTCTATTGCAACCCGTGCCCCTAACCTATCGGCAAAGCGATCGACAAACGGCGAACGGTCCAGATCCGGACGCCGGGAATGGACCCGCTAAATGTGCTCGTAAACGACCCCGAAGGGTCAGGCCAGGGCCAGAAGGGTCACACCGCACACACCTACGCGCGCGCGTTTTAAAGTTGACCGGATCGATATCATTTTAGGTCCGGCAGCCTTTGGCTCAAGCTGCAGCCAAATTAAGCATAACGCTCCAGGATGCGCATCGTGTCCCCTTGGTCACATCCACACCAAACACTGGGTCACTGTGGGTGTGGTGTGGGTATCAATACTCAATAAACTGTTTAACGCAACAAAATGCGTCCCTCGGTACGCTCGATATGGCCACCAAATCAGAAAGATGAGCGGCCGCACGGTTGGTTTCAGGTTTCCCGATTCCCGATGAAAGCCGATTGAATCCGGATGCCCGGTTCTGACTTTGAATCTATCAAACATAAATGGTAGCAACGCGTTGGCGCAGCCATTGACAGACACTTAAGAGAGACACGGGACTGGGACTGGGCAAGTAGAATTGCAAATGGTCAAAATTTGATTGCTTCCGAACCCCTCCGCTTGACCTAGCCTTCCCTCGCATATCGTACACGTGTACCACAATGGTAACTGGCTGCACGCGGCTGGCGCGCAAGAATCAATGTTTGGTTAGCGTTAAAACCACGTGGATCGTAGGACAGCAACAAGAAAAGGAGAATCACCCCCCTGGCCAGCCCCCATACCAAATCGAGGCGAACGAACGAATAGCGAACAAAGATCAAAGCGAGCGCTCCTTTCCTTCCAATCTTTGATCCGGTGGCGCTGGAATGGTGAAAAGAAAATAATTCCATTTTGTTGTAAAAAAAAGCCCCAGAAAGGAGCTGTAAGGACCAAATGGAGCGAGTGTTTGTGCGAGGTGAGATATAGAAATCAATCAACGCACGCAAGCAAACCGTTCCGCGGGTATGTAATCAATGTTGGTGTAGCATAGAAATCTAAAATTTGATCACAACACACGCACGCACCGGTGCGACAATTGCTCCCATCAATTGAAGGGCCTCAACTGAAGTCGATGTCCAATCTACAGTCCCAGCCTTGAACATCATAAACCTCCCGCTTCCCATCCGTTGCCCGTCCATTCCAATGCGCAATCGTTAATGCAAAAATCATCTTTCCCGTACATCTTACTCTCGCAACGCCTCCCGGTCTGCCTCCCATAAAAGCCGGTTCCACGTTGGAAAAGCGATTGAAAAGCAACAACCTGCCACGATTGACTCACAACCCTCTCTGTCTCTCTCTCTCTCTCTCCCTTCTCTTCTCTGTCCGGAGGGGAATCCTTTCTTTTATTGTACCAAAAAGCACCGAAACGGAACTTTCGATCCCGTCGAACCGCTGGATGAAGCTACGCGGCAAACGGACACGGAGCGCTTTGAATGCCGCGCAGTTTTTTGTTTTTGCCGCCGTCCCAGGGATGCGGTCCGAATATTTATTAGATGTTAAAATGTTTATTATAACCAGATGGAAATTGGAAAGCTGCGGCGTGCGGGCGATGTGTGCGTAACCGTGGCAGATGGGACGAGACGAGAGAGAAGGGATCGCCCAAAAAGGCGATCCTCGAGCCCGGGCATTCCGGTAGCGGCGTGGCGAGATTGATCCGACGACGAAACCGACGAACGGCTTCGTTTCTTTCCCTTTTTTTCTGCTCGGGCGTTTTGCAAATATTTACATTTCACAAAGAGTGGGATGCGGTGGCCGGCGTGTGTCCAGTGTGGCCTCCGGGGACCCCGTGGCCAGGGCCAGGGACCAGGCCAAAACGGCGAAAGATGCCCAATTGCAAAGGACGCGAAGCGAAGGCATGGCAATGATAATAATAATCATAATCCTTCCGTTGGTCGAGTAGATGCGGTGCGCCCCCGTCCGTGTGTGTGTGTGTGTGTGTGTGTTGGCGGTTTTTGCTGGCCAATTCGACCCAGAAGGAGGTGGAGCTCGCCCCGAAAGGAATATCATTAAAATTAATTGATGGTGGTCCCAGCCGGAAGATGCAGCCGGTTCCACCACACGCGACTCCCGGAGTCCCTTGGTCTGCGGATGAGGTTTCTGCATACAAATAATGTATAATCAATCGATAATCCCATGGTCCGGGTCGGCATACCCAGTACCTCAACGCTAATTCCAGCAGTTGCCCCGTTGCCGTTGACAACACTCCAAAGTACTTCGTGGACGAAAAATCCTTAACGTATGCCCAAGCTTCGTCAGTCAGTCGTTGCCAAAAGCCTCGGAAGAGCTCATTGTCGGCTGCATGAATATTCCTAATCCCCTCCCTAGCCTTG
>NC_064874.1:93101901-93116901 GCF_943734745.1 Anopheles darlingi
AAACGAGCAACGGCGGCGGTACGGCTGTGGCAGACGGTTGACGCGTCGTGATATGCTGTTACTACCACCCTCGAACACCGCCCACCTTAGTGACCCCACGCAGGCGACGCAAACCGGACCCGGCAGCATGGTTCTGTCGAAGGTGCGCTCTTGGGCCGCGGTCCGCGAGCACCGGGACCGCGAGGACAACAACAACTCGGTCAAACGGGAGCTGCTGCGTACGCCATCGCCACCTCAACGCTGTAAGTGGAACGGAGCGCGGAGCGGTTTTGGGATTAGAATGCACTTGTCATGGGACCGGGGCTCGGGGCATCCCACGACCAACACCTGCCTGGTGTGTGTGTGTGTGTATGAGCTGGCGAAGGTGATTTGTCCGACGATCGGTGACACATTTCCTTACCCCCTTCGCGATAGAGCGGCCGCGATAACGAAACAACGTGGCACCGATCCCCCTTCCCCATACCCCCGGTTAGCCCTCCTACAGCTAAGCGCGCACTTGGCGCCGATAAGAAGCTGTTTCCGCCAATCGATAGTGCGCCGCTCGCGCAGGTTGCGGTCTAAATGGAGCGATAAAATCCGTCATACACACACACCCGCACACACACAAACGTTCCGGGTTGCTTTGCTCCAGTTCGAGCGGCATTAGATGGCCTCTCTTGGGTTGCATTGAACGAGGGCAACACGCGGGGCTTATCGGTGATGCAAGGCCCGGATCAAAGCCCGCGGAGTATGATTGAGCACTTGTTCAATCCGAGGGGGCTTATGAGGGCATTTCTTTCTCCTCGAAGAAGGTGCTACCCCGGGACCCGGTCAGTCGGACTTCACCGGTTGTACTACGGTCAATTGTTTGGCCTTTGAACCGGGTTGCAATATGCTAAGGTGCGACCTGCAGGCAAATAAATCAACCGGAAAAGCAGAAACTCAGTGAGACAAAGTGTGTAAGACAATCGGTGCGTCCGATGAATCCGACAAATGACAAACGCAAACAAGCAGAAAAGACGCACCACCGATGGCTCTGCGAACAAGGCTCCTCGGGAGGCAAGGAAATGCAATCCTCTGGCTCCGCTGCAGGAGACAGAAATGCGTAACCTTTCGTTGTTTTCCCTTTTGTGTTCCCGTCCTCCTGGGCGCATCCTTGCGAAGGTGGAGACCCATCCCACGGTTAACGTTGTTATCCCCGATCGCATAATGATCATGCTGACACACACACACACACACACACACACACACCCAGACACGTAGTACACAGTACAGTACACACAATCTCTGGCCGCTGGAACGGTATCCTTCAAGGTTTTTGCTGCATTTTTTTGCCATTCAAACTCGCACTCACTGTTCAAGACATGAAAAATCGTTCAGCTTTCCTCGTTCTCTCCACAACCTTCTGCACCGCCGTTGTTTTCCGGTGCTTCCTGTTCGACCTTCTGACTCCTCTGCCTCCACCCTCTCACCTCTTGGAAACCCTCGGATCTATTCTCTTTTCTATCGAGATTCGAAACAGGTAGGATGGTGGTCGGGGAAAAAGGTCGATCGATCCTCGATCCTCGGTTCGGAAAGGCGAACCAGACAAAGCCCAAAAAAAAGACCGAATACCAGAAAATGGTAAGGATCCTCGATCGGAACGAAATGGTGGCCTTTGCTTCCTTCCAGCTGCCTGTTCCCCATATGCCATCCTCTCGATCGAACGAACCCGATTCAAATGCGACGTCGTCCGTCAATAAGGCCGTAGGGGTACCACTTCGCGGAGCTGCGCGGAGAAGGAGATTCTATCCCAGGAATCGATCACACAGCACAGACTTGCGATCGATTGATCGATACAACAGCGCTTTTGCATCCAGTGAAGCCGATATCCTGGACGACGTGTCCGAACTGCATCCAGATAGTGATCTGCGCGACGACGACGACGTCGTTTCCCGTTTCGCCAAAGGAATTAGAATAGAGAACAAGCTCCGATGTTTTTCGATCGGCGAAAGATGAAATTTCATATTCACTACTTCCTCCCTCCCGGGATGACTCTTGAGTTTTGAGGGAACGGAGCCGAGTCCCGGGATGTGGAGAAGATGCTTATCCTGATCGATAATTGCTCACGTTGTTGACGATGACGGTCACGGCCAGCTAGCCAGCCAGCCAGCGCCCAGGCCAGGTAGCGCCAGTAGTGATTTGGTTTTTGGGCGTCCCGAACACACGAGATATCCCAGTCCCTCTTTCCATTCCCTCCTTTTTGGCTCGCGTTTCACTTCAAGGACATGGCCCTCAGGTGTTTTAGAGCCGAAGGTTTTTTGGGCGAAGGATATCGCCTGTCGGTCGATCGGTCGATCGGTCAGTGCAGCAGAGTGCTACCCTCTGCTCGCCCTCCTGCCCCTTTACCTTACTCCCTCCCTCCTCATCATTGCGGATCATTAGCACGCAGCGTGCAAAAACGCAAAAACCCATTAATTAATTATTATTCACTTTATTTTAATTATAATAATTACGCCAGCCGCCGCATCCAGCAGTGCCAGAGCCGAGGCCGAGCCGTTGGTTGCGAGGGGGATGGGGGGCCTAGTCGATGGGGTGCTGCTCCCCCTCGGTCACACGCCACCACCACCAGCACCATCACGTTGGCCAACGCCCGTTATGTGTGTGCGCGCGCACGTTGTGGCCACACACAAACGCATTAAAAGGATTATTGAAGCGCTTAATTGCAGTCAAAAAGAATTACATATAAATGAGTGCGCGAGTGAGCAACCCTCCCGCTCCCCCTTCTTCGTCGTTCGTGAGGGCCGCCGTCTTTGGGACCGCGCCGCACGACCGCGGGTTTGTGGAGTGCGCGAGGAGGAAATTTGCTTACCCCGCCCCGCTTACCTCCCAACAGATGCATCGGCGCGAAGGTGCACATATGCATAACGAAACGAAGGGAAAAACACACACATTTCCAATGGCAGCAGACGAAGGGGGGCTGACGGGCTGACGGGCGGGCAGGGAGGTTGGCGCAGGTGAAGCATAAGGGGCGGCCAGCGCAAAATGCAGCGCTATGCGATAATGATGACGCGGTGCACAAGTGAAGACGACGTGAAGTGTAACAACAGCGGCTGTGGTAGGGCACACACACACAAACACACACACACTCTACTGCACTGATGCGTATGTTGTGTGCTGCCTTCCATCACCACCACCCCGCTCCCCTTCCTTTCCGATCCTCGAGATCAGTCGAACTCGTCGAACTCAATCACCATTTTCAGCCGGAAAAGTCAGCTTTTCGCGAGCTGCGAGCTTAGAAGTCCGCTTAATGCTTCCGCTCACGGCCACTATTCACGCGGGCCCGCTAATGTGTCTTCCAGGGCGACGGAAAAAAATGAGGAAAAATAGCATAAATCTTGCTGATGAATGGAAGGCAATCGCGGGGTGGTGGTGTGCGCATTATAGAATGGAAATGTGCGATGGTGTGGAGCACGCACCGCTCCCTGTCTCTCCCTCTCTCTCTCTACCTCTCTCTCTGTACTAATTGGGCACCAAGAAGCGCCTAGCTCGTCAAGGACAGCTCGTTGACGACGACGACGACGAAGACGACGACGACGTTGGCAAAGTCGTTAACATGCCATGCGCGAGAACAGATCATTCGACGATCATTCCGGTGGCGAGGCGGACGCCACCACCATCGCCATCGTTTTGTTTAATTCTTGATGTAAATGTCCCTTCCCGTCCCGTGCCTAGCCCGTGCGATCTTAATTAATTAAATTTGGCTAATGAGCCGGAGTGCAGTCCGCGGAGTGTAGTGACCGGAGCAGCAGCACTAGCAGCAGCATTTTATGCTCTGTATCACCACCATTGGCGCCCCAAAACCGTGTGCGGCAGTCAAGCGTTTGATTTCTTATCGTCCATTGCGAAGGAGATTAGAACCGGGAACGTCAAGCCGGATCGAGGGCAGGATCGAGAGCCTGGTGTGTGTGTGTGTCGCTGCTGTGTCCGAGAAGCACGATCACAGACCCTGGCCGTCCGTCGGTCAACCTCATTTCCGCGGAGGTACGCGAATCATTTCCAATGGAAATAAAGCTCATTAGCTGCTGCTGCGGCGGTTGCCCCGGTTGACCGAGCATTAACGTCCGGCAATGGGCAAAACGTGGCCAACCGGCCAACCGGCCAGGGCCAGCGGGAGCGGTTTGGCAAATAGGCAAATGGGACCACCACCTCTCCACTTCACCTCCTTTTTCCGGGGAAAGGAAAGGGGAAGCGAGTTAAAAACCAGTTGCCCTGGTATCCCCCCCGCTCGGGTTCCTATTTTACGCACGCCAACAGCGGGAACGTTCTCGTTCCCGTTGATGCGCATCCAGCGATGCACCTGGTACCGGGTGTGTGCTGTGGTGGTGGTGCGGTGCCAAGGCGGCAGTGAGGGGGAAATCACATGCCTATTTGCATAAACAAAAGGCCAGAGCACACGGCGGCGACGATGCTCCGTGCACCACGGTACACACATTGCTGCTGACCATCCCTGGACATGCCCGGGAAGCCGTTAGCACCTTTCTTCGTTTCCTCTTCCTCTTTCTTCTCGATCTGCCGCTGCCGCTTTCTCACCGGACACACCACGCGGTTGGCCAGTTTGCTCCGGATGGATATTCAAATGGGTAAAAGCGTCCAAATGGCACACGGGGACCGGTGCGTGAGACTGCCAACCGGGGACAGACAACTGCTGCCTCACTTCGGGGCCATTTCGTTCCTTGAGGTGCGATAGGCCGGGTGCGTTTGGAATGAACAGAGAGAAAAAAAACACACGCCGAGGAACGACCGAGGTGGAAAACGAGCGGCGTTGCAGCGTTCCTCCGTTTGGCCAATATAAATTACACACACCATCACCATCACACCGTTGCGAGCCGTTTAATGGTGTCGGAGTCCGAGGCGATGGCAAAAAAAAAAACGATGGTGCTGTTCTGGCCCTTCTGCCGCACCGAATCGTACTGCAAACATGGCGAAGTCACAGCATGAAATGAAAGCTTTTTCGGGAAACGTTTTCCTGTGCCTGTGCGGTGATGCATGACTTTGCATAAATGGTGTCCCCTCTACGCGTGCAACGGATTTTTTTGCCAGAAAAAAAACTCAAACAAAAATTCTAACAAAAAACGGTCTCACTTCTCTCTCACTTTCTCACTCTCCCTCTCCTTCTTCCACTCTCCCGGGTACCCTCATTAGCGGAGAGACCGCCACCTTTTTGCAACGATGACCGATGATAATTAATTAAACTTTAATCCCATCGATCGACCCCTCGTCGTAATGCAAATTATGCGCTCACACATGTCACCGTGCCGTGGTGTACAGAGCGGGCCAAAAGGTCAAAACGGGTCCTGGGAAGGGGCCCTCTCCTCTTTGGATTGGCACCAGTCACTGGCCACTGGCACACCCCAGCCGGGCGATGTGGTCTGTCGCCGATTTGCATAAAAATATTTGGACGTCACGTCGTTGGTGGATGGAACGCTCGGACGCATCTCCCTCGATGCAAGGGGGAATCGAATGTCGGGGTCGGGGTCGTCCATTCTGCTGCGCAAATGGACACAGATAGAGAGAGAGAGAGAGTAGGGAGGACGGAACGAGAACAGGACGGGACTCGCAAATAATTTATTAGGGGATGATGCGATGTGATGAGCTGCTGCAAAAGGATCTATGGTCCCGTTCGCATCGCACCCGGCCTTAAAAGGGACCAGGCTGTGTCCGTGACCGTGTGTGTGTGTGTGTGGCAAAGTTTAGAAAAGTCCTCGGGGAACAATAACGAGCGTCAGCGGTGGTACACAGGAGCAAAGCCCATCCCTAAGGTACAGGCTATAAAATATCGATGGACACGTCGATCCCCGGCCTGGATGCTGACCGATGGCTGCTGCTCTGGCTGACCACGCGCGAACGAACCGAACCGAATGAGAGGTCGTATAAATAATAGGCCTTAATATTGTCACATACTCCACCATACACAGCCACAGCCGCCACCTTGTGTGCGCCTATTCGTAGCGCGCGCAGATGGTGTGTGTGTGTGTGGACGATACATCCCCGGGCCCCAGGGTGCGGTCGTCTTTGCCACTCCAGTCCACCTTCGCAGTCCTGTCCACCTTTCTTGTTTTTCTCCCCGTTGCTTCTCCGGGACTCCGCTGCAGGAAGAAACCCAATATCCTCTCGAGATTCCCTGGCCTGTGGAGGAGCTCCCATTGCATTTTAGCTGGTTTCGTCCTTTCATCTCGCGCTCCCTACGGTCCCTCGCTCGTACCAGCAGCAGCAGGCCAGCTTCATTTGGATATAAAAAGGTGCTGCTATTGCTGCTGCTGATGGTGTGGTACCTAAGCACTCGGTCAATCCACCAAGGCTTACCAGAACCAGAGGGATAAAAATCGAAGCAACGAAACTGCGAGGGAGAGAGAGAGGGCGTAAAACGAGGAACTCGATTGCAAACCGGACACCGGACAGCACACCAGGACAACCAGCGCCGGTACAGATGGAATGAGATGTTGTGGAGGAAAATATATTGACATGTGCGCACGAAATGGCCACGAAAAACGGCTAGTAAAAAGGGGGTGTTGCTGACGCGCGCGATGCGCACGCGAAGCACCGGCCGCTCGTGAACCCTCGTTTTAATTTATTGCAATAACGGACGTCGGTGGACGCTGGGGTAAGGAAAGATGGAAGAAAGGAAGAGGAAGAGGCCATCTTCATGGCGGCGGGCTATGTAAATAATTTACTACATTCCGGATCCGCGGCATAAAGCAACAGCATAAAACAGTGACAGTGAAAGCCTTGCTGATCCCTTCGCTCCCTCTGTTCGGTATTTCTAGCAACTGGCTCTCTGCTCTGATGCTTGACAATAACATCGCTCTCAAGAGCTGCATCTTCCATCTTGTCTATTTCTAATGCTTTTCCTTGTTTTTTTCTCATTTCTCTTCCCTCAACAGACTTGAGCATCAAAACACCAAAATCACCATCGCCACCCCGTTCGCACGGTAAGTAGTGGCCGGAGGAATCATCATTAAACTCGCAAATCGATCCAAGGGACCAGGAACCCAGGCGACGAACCCGGACAAACCCCTTTTCTACGGGGTGTGCGTCAAACGGTTGCGCGTGCCTTAAATTACGAAGCTCCGCTGTGCCGCGAACGACCGCCCGAAACCGGAAATCAATTGCTTTCGATCATCCCAACGCCGGGACAACACAACCGACTCCCCGGTTGTCGGCATCCTTTTTTCGGCCCCGTTTTTTTATGCCATCTTTTGGTGGGGTGCGTCATCATCCTTGGCACACGACCAAGATTATCAACTTCATTAGCATCGTCATAATCATCGTGATCGGGATCTTTGATCGGACGGAGAGAATCGAATCGAACTCGAATGAATGGTGTTTCAATTGACGATAGGACCTTCCATCGACGGGACCTTTCGCGGGACACACAGACAGGACCTCAGCGAACCCCTTTTATCCCGCGCGCGTACCCCTTTTTCTCGGGAGCGATTCCAATCGAATCTTCCTTTTCCCCGTTTTATCCTTGTGACAAGCGCGTGTGCGTAATGTCTTGCTTTGCAGAATGGAACAGGGACCCTCTGCACGAGCCACAACAGCCCCTAAAGGTTAAACCGGGGCGTCCTCCTCAAGAAGAAGATGAGGACGATGATGGGTGAATTAGCGATTAAACACTCCAAGAACCGAGAAGAGGTGTTGCATCAATGCCCGAGAGCCCGCTTGTCATGTCACAATCGGGCGTATCTTGTCAGGCAGGCCGGAAACCGACCGGAGAGACCCTCAAGGAGGAACCCTTTTGCAACGGTTGTGTGTGTGTGTGCCCGTTCAATCCTTTTCCCTTCGACTTTCCCCCACAAAATCCGATCCCGTTCGATGAGAAGGGATAACGTTTGACTTCTGGGGACCCCAAGACGGGGGTTTCCGGAGAAGTTCTCGACAACAAAAAAAAAAGAAAGGAATCAAGATTTATTTTCTCACTTAGTTAATAGTTTTACGATCGTAAGTCCCTCTTCGGTTTCGGCTTTGACACAAACAACGGGACGGTGTGCGTATGTGTGTGTGTGTGTGTGTGCCGCTCTTGCCACGCCGGCTTTGGGTTTGTAGACATTTGTTATCCTTGTTGGAAATGAAAATAAACTTCCCGACAGGACGACGACGACGACGACAACGGGGACGGGGACAGCGAGCGAGGCAACCAAAAAAGGGGTTTCTCCGACTAGCGTCGTGGCTCGTGACTTCTGCTCCTGTGTTTGGTGTAGAAATCGAAGGAGAGACTCTACCTGGTCTAAGCATAACCGGCAAGGGGCACGTGTCCAACAAAAGGATCTTAAAGATTGACTGCGTGCCGGACTTTCCCGAAAAACCCGTCCCGGGGCACGAGTGAGAAGCGGAGAGAAAATTTTGAATTCCATCTACCACCATCACCACCTGCGCAACGGCAGCTGTTGTTTAACACGAACACGATGTCGTCCTTGGACAGCGCATAAAACGAAAAATGCTGCCATCATTCTAATCGCTTCTCCTCCTCCTCCTCCTCCTCCTCCTCCTCCTCCTACCTCTAAGGGACCGGTGATGACGGTCCCCTCTCGGGTGTGTGTCCCGGGTATTGATAAAATATTGAAATAACTCTTCAATTATTCACCTGTTCACCGGGAGAAGGGGTTCCGAGATCGAGGCGGTTCTACCTGCGGTTTAAAGGGTTTGAGAGAAAGGGGATCCTGATCAAGCTATCCCCGGCCATCATCATCTAATAAAGTGCGTCAGTTTAATGCAGATGATGCGCAGCAAGGGGTTAATTTACGGGGCACACACACCACACCATCCAATTCAAGGACTTCATTTTATTACGATCAATCCAACCGCCTGTTGGGCTCGTCGGAATTGAAAATGCTATCACCGAGCCTTTCCCTTGTACCCCTTTTTTTCCCGCAGCCACCATTATGTATGCATTTATGCAAGGGTGATGTGAAAAGGGGTTTATGTAGCATTACAACACAGGAACACGCAAAAAAGGGGGAACAGCACCGACACCATTCAAATGAGACATCTCTTTTTTAACCGGTCCAACCAAAGGAGGAGGGTTGTGTTTATGGAATCTGAATACATATTTAAATAGGAATAGGACCCCTGCCTTTTTTACCACTTTACCACGCCAGGACTGCATCCTTTTTATGCCTTCGATTATCCGCTACCAGGTACCCTCGATTTCGCTGTCGGCGCGATTGTGGCGCGATGGTAATTAGCCTAATCAAACAGCACACACACACACACACACACACACACACACACACACACACGGCCACGGCGGTGGCAAGTGGTGGCACTCCAAAACCAGGGGTGCGCGCGATGAAAGTGTTAAAAAGAAGGATTGGCACCGTTTTGTAACCAGACAAGCAGTTGAGGGGTGAACCACGAAATTTGAATTCGATCCACACCGCACAGATCCGAAACCCTGTGGGCCTTGAAGGGGGTTTCGGGAAAGGGGTTGAGCACACCCAGCCAATCACGGTCATCAACTCCCAAAGGAATTGCGCGCGGGTTTTTCGAGGATGCCGGGGTGCGCACACTTGCTCTGCGAACAATGGCGAACGCCACCATTTTGATTCGACTTTGGCGACGTCGACGACGCTGTTTTTGATTTCTGTCTCTGGCCAGCAAAAACCGGTAGATCTGGACCGAAGCTGGCTGGCCCGTTCTTTCGCCGGTTGCGAGTTGTAATTTAATTGCAATAAAAACGGTTTTAATTGAAATTTCAAATCACGACCACGGCCATGACGACGACGACGACGACGACGTTCGAAGCGAATACTTTGCAAATGATAGGGGGCCTTTCGGGCCGAGGCATTCGCAACGCAACACGACGGGCTCTTTGGCTACCGTCGTGCCAGCAGCAGCAGCAGCAGCAGCAGCAAGTTCGGTAATGATTTTCCCCCGGCGCAGCGCAGACAGCGCCGCGTTCTCGAGAACCACCAGAAGAATGCACCTCTGGCCCGACCGACCGAGCGACCGACGTATGCGGACCGCGGCGAGGAGATTCGCTCACGATTCTCTACCGAGGCTGTTGCTGCTGGCTGGCTGCTGGATTCATGCGGCGCATAAATTGGCAGTAAAAACCGCGAGCATTAAATATTCTGGGAAAGTATCATCGCGCGCCCGGGCTTGTGACTGGGAAGCGGACGCAAAAGGATTGCCGTCCGGGACGGGCCGGGACGGGACGGGACGGGCCAGGCGGAGTCGGATCGCGGTGCTTTAATGAAGCCTCTTTTATTGGTGGCCGCGAGTGTGTAATAATTGTAATTACAATAGTAGTAGCCGCCGCCGCCACAGTTAGCCGCCGCCGTCGAGCTCGAAGTCGAGATCTCATTTCGCTCGGCGTTATAGCCCGAGCATCTCCTTCCAATTAGCCGATTTCCTGTGGGATGGACACCGTAAAACCCGCGGGGTGGTGGATAAGCAAGAAGGCAAAGGAAAGGGGTGCAAAACGCGTGCAGAGTAAGTTCTGCCACTATTCTTCTTGTTCTTCTGCGCAACGGATCAATTCTAACTCCCTAAGTTCACTTTGCGGTGGTCAAGCTGTCACGCAGCAAACCCTCCGAGCTGCTGAGCTCCCCCCGGCCAGTGCATTCAATTGTATTTTCCATTGCAAAATGGCGTAAAATGTGGTCAGGTCCACCAGACCACCAGACGAACCTTCATTAGAGCGTGAAAAATGTAAAAAATGTTCCCCTTGACCTATCCCTCCTCCCTCTGTTGCTGTTGTGGTAGTTTCCACAAGAATTCAAATTTTTTGCTTCATTCCCGGCTCAAAAGGACAACATTTTTCCGATCCGTGCAACCCCAGCAGCATATGTGTGCCCGGTTGTGGCCTTACTCCTGAGGGGGGAGGGAGGCAAGTGAGAGAAGCAATCTCCTTGATCCGAACCGAAACTGGATTACCGAGCACCGGCTGGCAGGGAACATGCAACCATAGTAACACCCTTTTCCGGCGTTGTGGCGTAGTGATGGTAGCTGGTCATGTTTAAAGAAAATTAATGGGATTTTCCGAGCGTACGCGTGCCTTCGGTTTGTCAGAATCATCCACATCGCAAATCGCCAACAAGGGTCATCTAGAGGGTGTGCAGCTCGAGCATAAAGGGTGAACAGCAGCGATTGAGCTGCGAGTATCATCAGCTGTGCTACTACCAACCGTCTGTGCATTGCGCCGTTTGCATACCAACGACCGGAAACAGGACCACCGGTGTGATCCTTTCACACACACACACACACATAAGGGTGAACCAGTGGTCAAATCTCGCATTCGCACTCCCTACAATACAATTTTATGGCTCACTGCACATATGCGCCCCCACCGGCTCGTATGATTTGCCTTTTTCCGTTCCGTTCCGTTCCCTTTTCGCCTGAAGAAAACTCGCTGTGATTGCCAGCTCGGGCTTGCCAGGAAACCGGTCTGGTGTTTGGGTATGATGGGGCGTTTATTATTCAAAATTTATGCAAAGAAAACTCCCACCAGCACCAGCCAGAAGCCAGTGTTCGCACAGCTTTCGAACGTGAGTCCGGGGCGGGGGAGCTCGATCTCTTTTGATTGGTCAGCACGAGCCGGTTAAGGGTGTGTGTGGGGTGGTTAGGATTTAGAAACTGACCATCTCATCCGACGCGATGAATATCAATGAGGTGCACAGGAGATCGAACTGTAGCAAAAATCAATGCCACAATAAAAATTCATACCTCGGACATCAAATATTCATCATCACACCGAACCGATCCAACCGAGTGTCCGGCCATAGATGGTGCAAGCTCCACTTTTACCGTTCTTTGCATATGGTCACCGGTGGAAACCACCGTTTGGTCGAGATTGGAAAAACGGAAAAGTGCCGAGAACAAAACGCCAACTCTCATTTTTTCTCTCTCTCTCTCTACCTGACCCGAGACCGTTGTCGACTTGTGTTTACTTTGGCCATCAAGCGGTCAGATCTTTTCCATAATAAATGACTGTTACTATCCGGAGGGGGTGGTAGAAAAATGGCAGTCTGGTTTGCGATGATAAGTCAGAATATGAAATCAAGTAGAAGAAGATTGAGTAACACTCCGGAGTACCAGATCCGATTCGATAAATATGAAATTACCGATCTGTGTTGAACCGCGATATGGGGGTCGCGAAATGGGGTCGAGTCCCCTGGTTCTCGCAACACGCCACCACTGCCCCACAAGGACTCACTGCCAAGCGGTGATGGGCTGCTTCATCCAGTATCACGACAATCACGTGTTCCGATCGGAGGAAGAAGAATGCAGTTCTCGACGATTTCCACTCCCGCGTGGACCCGCTCCGATGCTCTCTCTGTATAAGGCGAATCCTCGTTCGTTCGTTTTTTTTTTTTTGGTTCTCTTTCCCTCCATTTTATCGATGACGACGGCGTCATCTGGGGTCCGTTACGCGTTCCGTTATGATACGGCGTGAGCTGCCTTGTACAACAAGCAGCAGCCGGACAACCCCGGGACATCCCGAGAAGTGCGGGCGAACGAAAGCAAATCAATCATTTCCGTGCATTAGAACAAATTTCATGCAATTTGTTGCAGGCACAACCGGCGTCGGTGCGCGTCGTCGGGCTGTGATGGATGCAGGAAGGATAACAACGGGTCCCGAGAGAGAGAGAGAGAGGGGTCGGCGAGCTGGCCGAGGTTTACCCCTTTCTGTGTTTTGTTAAGCCGCCATTTCTCGCGAGCCATCTTCTCGCTGGCGGCATCGTAAATTTTCAATTTTCATTTTTAATTAGCACGGCCACCCCTCTGTCAGGGCTTTTTGGTCTTTCGATCCCTGGCCAGGCTACTAGGCATTGCCATTCGCTGCCGGGCCTGTATCGGTGACACTCCGCCTGCATCGCCGCCATGGTGCATTTGAGAAACCGTCAAATGGCAAACGAGACGGTGCTGATCGATCACATCGGCTTTGCTTTTTGGCCATGGCCGGGAATAATCATCAACCGAGGGAGGTACGGTGTGACGATGCGATGTGACGTTGCAGAAGCATCAGTTAGGAATGGAATCCTAGACCCAGACCAGTTCCACACAATTGCACCATCCGCCCGAACCGAATGCAACACCCTCTGGGCATGTAATCAATTACCACGGAGGGACCTATACAGCCATTGCTGATGGCTATCGCCTGTACCACACACACACACACACACACTCGGCCAGAATGGAAACCCATAATTCACGTCATAATTTTTAATTTCCCTCCCTCCGAGATCCGGTGACACCCGGCATGTGGAAAAAGGGTTATGTATTCGCATCCCACATACGCACACACACACACACACAGACATTCTCATTCCTCTTTCGTGTTCTGGCGACAGTCGTGTTGGCGTTAGCACACTTTTGATAATTGACAATACAATACCATTGATTTGCTAGCAGCGATTGCTGTTTGTTGCCGCTGATCGTGCTGCTCGCCGTCAACCGACCGGGAAATGGGTAACACAACGGTTCGGTTTGGGGGTAGGGGTTGGACAATAAAAATTTTAAAATGTTTTTTGACTTTTTTAACGTCGCAATGGCACACGCCACACATAAATCAGGGACTGATTTGTGAGCCTTGCAATCAAAGAACGAGATGCGGGACACAGTTCGAGGACATCTGCCGCGAACAAAATAGTAAAAGTGTTTGGAAGAGGTATAATGCATCCACTACTTACTTATATCGCCCCCTCCTGTTGAAGGGAGTATCCTCAATACTATCCAAATCAATGTCGATCGGTCAATCCATCTCAATTTGGGTCTACCATGCGCTATTCCGCTGTCCATCCAGCAAACCAAGAAGGTGTCACGCTCTGAGCTGACGTTCACTGGAAGAGAATTGGTTATAAATCAAAATTAGTGTCCCAGAGAAGCAGACGACCGTCCTCTAATCACATCCCACGACCACGCGAACTGACCTACATCACCGACGACGCGACCGAACTTCCGGAGTCTCTAAGGACAGATTGCCCGAAAGGCGCGCTCACTACCCTTGAACTTGAAGCCAACATTGCGCGTCAACACTCCGCCGGTTTGAGCCACCACCATCCCGGTGATGTAATGTCGGTCTGTTACGTCGTTGTTACGGACACCTTAACGAATTTCGCACAACGACCCAACGGAGAGGGGCACAAGAAGTCACCGGGTGCGGGGAACTACTGGCCAACAACAATCTATTGTTGCTTTACCCCTTTACAGGCCCGGGACCGATTCGATTCGATTCGACTCCTTTCTACGTACTTTCTCCCTCCGAGAGTGGCAAGAGAAGGGGAATAGTCCATCATAAAAAGGGGTAGCAAGGAGGCCGAGAATGATGCGCGCAGCACGTGGGCAAAGCTGCAGAATGCCGCGACAACAAGGGGAACCACAGCCCTACTGCGCCCTACTGCGCCACGCATCGCCATTTTCCATTTGCTGCACCCGGTACGATTGGTCCGGGCCGGGACCCCAGGAGCAAGAAGGGTGCGCGGCAGTGGCATACAAAAATGCGTCAAATGTTTTGGTTGCTGGATTTGTTAAGTAAAAAAAAAGGGGGAAAACGCATAACTTGCCATTACCTTACCCCCTTTTACAGGACGATGTGTCGCCCGGTGTCCTTAACGAGCCCATCCGCATTGTGCGCCTCTGGTTATTGTTTGCTGTTTAAAGGGAATCTTGAAGTTGGCAAAAGTCATCATGCGTACCCATGGGGCTGCTGCTAGTGTTGAAGAATGTCCCATTTTGTTATTTTTCCCTGGAAAGTGGGTCATTCCAATGCCCTAACATATGTAACCGTGTGTGTGTGTGTGTATGATTGTATCTAATTCGTGTCCTTCTCTCCTGTTCCCATTAGACGACATCGACAGCGACCGTGATGATGGCAGTGATCGGGAAAACCTCAGCAGCCCAATCGCTAACGAGCGTCCGGAACGAACGACTCCGCTTAACCTGGTGAGCAATTCGAGCGACGAACCGTTGCTGCGTTGCCTAGCAACCCGCTACTGCTACTTGCGTTTACTTACCTTACCTTGGTTACCATGGTTT
>NC_064874.1:93121901-93136901 GCF_943734745.1 Anopheles darlingi
GCAGTTCGACATACAAAAATAAATTGCTTCGGTTTCCGTTTTCCGTTAGAATTGTGTTCGACTTTTGCTTCTCTAACCTAAGATTTCTCACTCTCTCCCCTTCATTCTCGCCTCCTTATCCTGCTTTCTCGACGCCAGTTGGATGCATTTCATGGGTTGCATAGATTTGTTGGATTATTCTAGTCTATCGGAAACATTCGTTGGTTATGTTCTGTCACACAGAGAGACAGATAGAGAGAGAGAGCAGGAGACGGAGAGAGAAGAATGCAGTACAATCGAGCGAACTAAGCGAAGCCCCCAACGGGTTGCCCTGTGGAGTAAAATCTAAACTCCCCTTCAAACTCCGTCAGTTTTGCCTAGGTGCATCTTTGGACATTTTTCGAAATTAATAGAAACCGATCGCTGCTACGCAGACGAAGCCCCTGTGAGAGGTGTTAATGATTGTGTATGCCAGTTTGCACTTCTCCTAATACAAGACGCCCCATTCGTCTGAATGGTGGTGGTGCCGATGCGGATGGTGGGAACAGTTGTCAGAAAAAAAAAACAGAAAAGATGGACCTCATTCTCATGTAGGTGTCGTCGTCAACTACGTTGTGTGGGTCTTACACCACCTTACATTTCTAATTCATTTGTATCATTTTTCGGCTGATGCTTCATTTACTCCCTACCTCTTGGTCGGTATAAAAAAGCTATAAACGTAACTAATCTCCTTTAGTTCACATTTCCCACTCCCCGGTACCACAATGGACCAACGTAGGTCACACTGTCTCTACACACCTAATGTTATTAGTCGTTTCGAAGACACAACCTACAGTTCTTGTCATGAACGTAGCATCCCCGCAGTAGCATCTTTGCTGCGTGAGCCTGAGTAGGGTGACCGCCGTTCGCGCCTAATAAACCTACGCTGATCTCATTTGTTTAACTTTCATGTTTTGCGTTGAGGATAAAGTCAAATACAGTTGATGTTGCTGTTGCTGCTGCTACCAGGATAATAAAAAAAGGCTACGAAATAATTATAATGCTCTGATGAAAAAGTGTCCACACCGAGGGATTGATTAACCTTGCGCTCGTGATCTGTTCGTTTGCCTTGCCTTTGCTAAAATCAATGAGACAAATAGTATAACGTAATTAAAATCACCTAAATTAAATGACTCGGAACGTTCACGTACATCTAGCAACACTGAAAGATGTTTACACTTTCTAAATATATGCATACATATGTAATAGGTAGGTATAAGGTCTGTACAATTAAATAATTGAAAGCAGCGCGTAAAACGAAAAGATAAACGCATCGCATCCAGCGGGTGGACTTTCGGCGACGCACCCGGCATTGTGATGTTGCCAACCGTTATAGCGCCCCAGTTGTGCGATAGCCGTGTAGTGGTGGTGCTCTTGCGGACAGTGAAAGCGAACCGACTTGGATTGCGCTGCCTGCTGCGATGCTCGAACACATTCACATCTCATCGATAAACTCCACGTGGGTGAAAGGGAAGTGGCCGGTTTTGCCCTTCAGCTCACCCTCCCACTGCCCATTGATGTTCGTCTTAAGCACCTTTATGATATCGCCGACGCTTAGTTTGAGCGCGGTTTCATCGTACGCGTTGGGGACGCGTTCCTGCTTGACCCGCGCCAAGGCCGGCAACTGGCGGTTTAGGTTTGATTTAAAAATATTTGAATTTTCCGAATGATGCAGCCCTGCCGACATATGATGATGACCCGACAGTCCACCTGTACCAACGCCACCGCCACCACCACCAGCCCCACCAGAGTTGGGCCTTTCGATGATGTTTTCTTCGTACCGCGTTACGTACGGAACCGGAATCTGACCGGTTTGTCCTTGGCTGTTGCGAGCCGTCCACCACTGTTCCTCGTCCTTACTAATAATGTGCAGAATTTCGCCCTTCTTAAACGGCAGATCATCTGGATCGCTACCCTCGAAGTCGAACTTCCCTATCACCTTCTCCTGCCGGCGAATCATCGGACGCTGTAACGGTGTAGTGTCGAGATAGTGCAGCTTGTAGAACGACAATAGATCGGGCAAATCGGCGAACGTTTGGTCACCGATTCGGTAAGCGAGGCACTCGTCGCCGGATGTTATTTTGTTAATGATGTAGTGGCTAACTTTGGAATCCTCCCGTACGCACAGCACGAAATCGCCGACGATCGTGGTGCTATCACGCACCAGAAACACTCCACTTTCCCGCTCGTTCATCAGCAGATCGGTCGCTTCCTGGCGAGACATCGGCCCAAAGTACCAGCTCGTCCGATCGTATACATCGAAGGATGCCATTTTTGATCGTTCTGTTGAACCTTCCGCTATCGCGCGATTCGGCTGAAATCGCTTAGTAACGAGATCTAAAAAAGCAAAGCAACCAATGAATTACGAAATCTCCGTACAGATGTGGCGCGTTTGCTTACCTTACCGGGGGGAACAACTGGGTTACTCTTTTAAACAGCAGATGTGCAGGATACGCCGTATTTCTCTCGTGCACTACTTTTAGCGGTGATTCATTGACAACATTCTACAAAGATACGACCAAACACGCATGCATCAATGAGAGGGAGGTTCATCAGCGCAGTGTTGAGCGAAACGTTTGGCGATTTTCTAATTTTCTTTAATCATTTCAATCAAACCGAGGCCCACCCTCCCTGCATCCCTCCCTCCACACATCGCCTTAGTTTATGCTAATTTGAGCCGCTCGTCGGCAACGATGCTGTGAATGTTATTACTTAACCGGAATGGCACAGCACTACTACTACAGTTTCATCGAAACAATCGACAACACTATGTTGCTCCTCAATGAATGGTGCTCCAACGTACCCAAGCAATTATCACTCTTGGCCAGTTTTTTTCTTAACTCATTCCCTTCGCCACGCCGTTTCATTCACAATTAAATATCGCGCTACCGCACTGCATTATGCACTCTTCTCCAACGCTCGAGCCCCACGGGGGAGGGGACAGACCGAGCGTGATGATAAGGAACTTCTCGAGGACGCAACCACCGCCCTGCCTTGATGCACTTTCAAAGGGATGACGACCAAAACAACTCGAAGGCTCCTCGTCGGAGGCTGCTGACTTCGCACAAAAGTGGGCGCTTGGGTAGATCAGGTGCCGTGCCGAAAACGGGAGTTGGGAACATCGAGAAACATCCAGGGTGGACGACCGACCGACCAGCGAGGAAGACGAAACTTACAGCAGCATAATCAAGAAGAGTTTTCCTGCGTTGTCTGCCGAGCGGCGCTCCCTCTTTCGCCACCAGAGATCGCAGCCTATCGATTCATTTTTCACAGCCGCGAGTCCGCTTGACGTCACTGCACTCTAGTTCGCGATGCTGCGTCCGGAAAATGCCTTCAACGTGGAAAATATGGAAAATAAAATTTTATGTTTGCACAGCACGCACCGCTGAAACGGATGAAAACCGTACACAAAAGTTGGCAGCACTGCTAAGCGACAGGGATGCCAGACAAGTTTGTTTTTCAACGTCGAACAAAAACGATAAAAACAAAATCTACCCCGAGGCGAAAAGGCGAAAACGAAATCTATTCCGAGGCGAAAACGAGATCTATTCAAATTCAAAGTTTTAAATTGAAACGATCTTGTAGACGGTTTTCCAGGAGTTTATCTTGCAGGACATTGAACGCACGGTGTGACTTCATTTCTTTCGAAGAAAAGGCGTAAAATCAGATGCCTCTTTCCTAACATAAAAATGTTAGGTCGACTTTTATTATTTTCTATTCCTCCGAGTAAAAAGTACATCCTGCTCTTATGAATTGAATACACACGCAAAATATTGTGAGCACTACACTAAGATTGTTGTAAATAAAAAAAAGTTCAAGCACTCGCTAGTTCCACATTGAGAAATCTGTTTTCTATCTGAAAAGTTGTATTTGCAGCTGCTAGTACCCGTATCCTCGTGGCTAACGAACGAAGAAAACGAGCGTGCACTACTATATACCTGTGTCTTATTCCGGTGGCACCCTGTTCCTACATTCTGTAAACTTTAACAAGATTCTCCCATTTTAACATTAAGATTTCCAAACAGATAAAAAGGTACGCCCACTGAAATCTAGATTGTTAATGTACTCCCGGTGGCGCAAGGAAGCGGCTGGCTGGGAAATCATGCAACAACTTCATGAAAAGGCTTTTGCTGTTCGTTCCCCTGTTCCTCTCGTTATGAGGTACGTCTTTAACCAAAGAACCACTAGTTGATTCATTTTCATTAGAACATGAAAATTGTTCATACATTTCCCGCCCATGCAACCGTACCTTCCTGTTAACTCACTGCTCCTTGAGTGCTAAATTCGATCCCGATATGCGAGCGCTCTAATTCCGGACATACTTCAGGTTCATCATTCCCTTACGCGGTCCTACTTCATCCTACCGGAAAATAAAACACGGAGCTTAAGTCACATTTCCCTTAGCCTTTGCCCTGCATGACCCCACTACGGCACAAGCGGAATCGATCGGCTTTATGCGCTCGTTAAAACAATAAGTTATTAAATGCTACACACTTCTGCATCGGCAATCCTCTAATAATCTTGCTAGTTGCGTTCATTTCACTCGCGGCTGCCTGTTCTACCTGTGTCCCCGGAGGAAGACGTTCGATCGTTGTGTGCCCAAAAACGAGACACGATCTATGGCCGGGCTGGAACGATTTTCCAGCGACCGCTCGGATACAGCACACATTCAATCAGAGGGACCGTGAGACCCGCCCTGTTTTCGAATGTTGCACAGGCTACAACGGAGTGTTTATTTTACTGCAACGGTTCCTCGTTCGTTCAACGGAACACCTTCTTCCGTTTCGACCTTAGCATCATCCTTTTCGGGCGGGTTGTTCCAAGCCTGCAGCTCACCGGTTCCCATGAGCACGTAAGCTGATGAACCGACGATGTAGATGACGGCAAGAATCCAGAACACAATTTGCCATTGTGCGTACGATTTCTAGAATCACAAACGGAACAAAAACAGGAGCACCATTAATAGCACACGATCGATAGGCAGTGATAGACCCATATCGCATTTTGCACACCAATCATCCCACTTACCGGATTTTCATTCGTCAGGACGCCCACCATATAGGCTGATACGAATCCACCGAACGAGGACAGGGTATTGGCCATGCCGAAGATTGTACCCGAAAAGTTGGGTGCAATATCCAGACCATTACCGAGATAGCCGGCCGTCACTGCACCGTTCAGGAAGAGCGAGAGCGTGAAGATAGCGACCGCCCATGTTCGGTTTTCGCCCATGTACACCTGAATGATCATCAGGAATCCAGGAGCCATCACAGCTGTAAGTAGCATCGCGAATGTGGTTATCATCAGATTCTACTGGTTATCATTTGCCCATGTGCTTACCGAAAGCCGTAAAAATCTTTCTCGTTTGCGTGGTCGTCAGTTTGCCCGACTTTCTTAAGTAATCCGCCAGGTACGAAGATATCACAGCCATCGCGTACTTTCCAAAGTAAGGCAGTGAAGAGAGCAATCCGTTCTGTCGCAAGAAACATATGCTGGCATGAGTAACTGTGCTGGATGTAACGTTCACACAAACCTCCTGTATGCTTACCTCTTTGATGTTGAAGTTCAGAATATTTTTCATGTAGGTAGGCAGCTGATTGACAACCGTGAAGAAACCGAAAACCGAGGCACCGTGCGTAAGAATGATGGCCCATACTGGCGCAGAGGTAAGAATCTGCTTCCAAGGTACGTACGAAGGTTTCTTCTTTTTGCCGGCCGCATTAATGGCACCCTCGATTTCGTTGCGCTCCTCGGGCGTAATGCGCGGATGAGTGGAGGGTGATTCAAACACCACCAGGAACCAGATGATGGACCAGGCCAACCCCAATCCGCCGGTGAAGTAGAACACACTCTGCCAACCGACCGTTGCGATGAGGAATCCACAGATTGGCATCGTAATGGCAGCACCAAGCGAGGAAGCCATCATGTTGGCAATAAACTTCGATCGGTCCATGGGCGGAATCCAAACGGCGGTCAATGGGTGAATCGCAGGCCAGGAGGCACCAAGGAAGAAACCGAGTACGGCTCGCAGAATGACCACGGCGATGTAATGTGCATTAGCAGCGAGCGGTGTCAGTAGAGTAAGACAACTGGCCCACAGCATACTGTAGCCAAAGACACGCCGGCCACCGACCACCTCCGCCAGTCGGCCACCCGGAAGCTCGGTCAGCACATAGCCCCAAAAGAAGCTGCCCAGCATGAGAGCTTGCTGGCTGGCGTCCCATTCAAACTTGTCCGCTTCGGCGATCGCTGACTGTTCGGTTGTGGTGGCCAATGTTGTTGTTGTAATTGTATCGTTCCCGGCTATTGTCTCGTTGGTACCCGTTGTCGTGTTCACAACGGTTTTCACCATTGCCACGAGGGCGATCGTAAAGTTAACGCGCAGCGCATAGTTCAGCATAAAGCCAAAGATTACCATAATGTTTAACACTTGCCGGCATGTTAGCCATCCTGAAATGAAACCACGTGAGGAAAAGAAGAAAAAGAAAAAGGAAAGTTAGTAAACCCATTACACGCTGACTAACTGTCTCAATTCCATTGTGACGTGCTCTGCATAGAAATAAACCGCAATTGCGTCAAGATCATACTTCAACGGCTGCACACACGTGCTGCTTATCGAGTAGATCGTTGCTAACGAAACATGAATCCATCACTGTTGTGTCACAGTTTCCGCTCCTGTAATTTGCATTCCCATAACCATTAATTCAGGCTGGACAGTGGCGACTGATAGCGAGATGATGAGTTTGTTGCCGCCGGTCGATGGGTACGTCATCGGATAAAGTGGTGGGGTGTGTCACGTCTAACGAGGAAACATTATTTCCAGAGAATGGAATTACTAACGAGGAAATGGTTGCTGGGAATGGTTGCCATGGCTTGCTATTCGTTTCGCCGTAAATCCATCGGTATAAAACGACTTCCCATCAACAAATTATGCGCCTAGACGTATGATTCTAATAACGATTGCAAGAAGCATCTAACAAAATAACGGACGCCATCAACATCCACCTTATCACCACCATATCGCGTTCGAACTGTAAACACATCAATCAAAAATAGCGACAGTGGCACAAACACATGGCGGCATCCTAACGTTTCCAGGATCCTGGAGGAGCAGAGAGCATGGTTCTCTCCGTCCGGGTTACTGCGCGACGGCCCATCATCACGCACAACACATCATGACCTTCAACCTCGCCAATCGTCGTCGTCGTCGTTGTCGTTGGCACGTCATATCAACGGCGCGACCGGCCCCCAAACGCAAAATCGTGATCAACCGCGTGCATCCACAACTCGGCCGTATCGTTCGTACGAAACGATGATAAAGCTATCGTTCGACATTGCCATTTGCTGTACACCATCACATGCTGGCTGGCTGGCGGACTGGTCGTGTCCTCTCGCTGCTTATCAATACGTGGTCAACATAGCGCCCATGGCAACTTGGGGAACGGTTTTTTGGTTGTGGTTGATTAGCCCATTTCGTGAGATCAGCTCACACACTGGCCATTGTGTGCGAAGGGCGATTGGGAGTTACAGGAGTTTTATGGCTTTTGGTTGACGTTTTTTTTAAGCGTTCGTCTACCGCACGCCTCGAACGAACTTGCTAATTTTTTCACCGGCTTTGGACCATCCTCCCTGTGGCAATGTTAATTGATTAGTCAGTGAGCACGACAGTCCCCTTGCTTGTGGAGTGGAGCGATGGAAAAGTTATCGAGTGATATAAAGGCCAATGTTCGTTGGCGATATAAAGGCCAAGCTCGTGCTCTTTCTACTGGATTTATGGTCGTGACGGTGCTCTGATCGTGCACCGATTATTGCTGCGCTTCTTTATCGCAAACTCATTAAGGGTTCGACGCAACCCCGACCGCATTTCGTTCGTCCGGTCCCGGTCCTGCGTGGCTAGTCAGCCGATGTCATCAGGTTTGTAGACCCATTCGGAAAATGATTGACAGAGAAAAAACACTTTGTACTACTCCGCGCTGGCACTGTAGTGCTTTGCTGTCGTATGTCATTGCTGGCGCACGTGGTGGCAGCAGACGTTATCAGTAGCCGTGTAGTTTGTGCGGTTGTGCACCCTCCTTCTTGCGTACACCAAAAGACCGTTACGCACGAGCATTCTATTTTCATGGCGCACCCATCTGAAGGAAGGTCAGCACATATTTTTGGCTAAGAACAGACCGTGACCACCATCCTTCCTCCCTTCTTCGCTCCCGTCCGGTACATGCTTTGCGTAGGATTTTGCAAAAATAGACCAAAAGAAACCCATTCGCAGGTTCTTACGTCGATCGACGGTCGTTCATGGTTATTCTAAAAAGAAACGGATTGCCGGATGGAGCAAGAGCTAACGATGATGGCCACTCAACGAACCGATCATTCATCGGTCACGCAATCTGTAACAGACTGCAAACCGCAACATCCTGTTCCGCCATTCATAGGACCCCGCATACGCCTGCATACGGTGCATACTTGCTTTGTCTCTTCCAACCGAAAAACCATCCATTTTTTTATTCGACAAAATCAACCAACTTTCACCGTTCATCGAATGATCGACCGATCGGCGCAGACGGCTGATAACCGGTAAGGTTTCGAAGTTGAAACATTAAAATTAACCCTGGAACAAATAAACAAAATCCACCGCTCCACGCTCTACGGTCCACGGATTAATGGAAGCTGGATGGTGATAACCTTTTCGAGATTAAAATACCAGCACCGGCATGTGGGCACGTTTGCTGACGGTGCGATTCAATCAGATCCAAGTGTTGCCAACTGAACCGTCCACGTTCTGCAGCATAAACAAATCTAAAGTTCTTCGCGTTTTCAATGGAAGCTGCGTCGCCAAACTGCCTCTACACGACGCAAATAGTACCGCAAACACAGCAAGATCGAACGTCAGCATGGTCTGCGGGTTTATTTAATTGAATTGATGGCGGCCCACCACAACATCAACAATAGGACGTTTTCCAATCGTGAGCATACGTTCCGGATTCGTCTCCGCTTTATTGGTGTCACGCTTTCAATTAATTGTAACGAACACTACGGTTAGGACTCGACATTCCAGACAAAACGAGGCCCGACGATGGGATTGAGAGGCAATCTAGAATGATTGACCTACTGGGATGGGTGGGTGCGCTCGAGGCTGAGGTGAGGCTGCGGCTGCGGTTTCGTCTAGAATGTTCTCTTTTTAAGGGCCATCTGGAGAGAGTTGAACAATTTATTCCCCCGTCATTCCGAGCTACTTACCCGCAATACCGGTAGACATCTTCGATCGAGTGGTTTAAGAACACAGCGATACACGGTACACAAACACACACACGCACACACAAATCACAGATCAACTGAAGAAGCTGCAAGGTGAACAAAGAACATAAGAAATACTTATTAATTATCATCGAAATAACCGGGAGATCTATCCGGAGGAATGGCCAAACAAAGAACGAAACCGGTTGATGTGCTAATGACGAAATGTGTGCCAAGCAAACTACGATCAGCTACGCGCTGCTCGTTAAAGCAAAAGTGGTAACTCTTCTGGAGCAAATATTGACCAAAGCAACCCTTGGGGTTAATTTCTACCAATTAATGCTGCGTTGCGAAATGGCCAGTTCAAAAACCCACGCTCACGATGCGACGAGACACTCCTCGGTGGCATTAGACGCGGTAGCACAGATAGGGCGTTTTGGAGGCAGACCAACCAACAAAAAAATCCTCCCACAGCATCCGAAATGCGACAATACCCGTTTTTGGCGGTTGGTTTCATTTCCGGAAACATCCGGCTCGACGGTGCCGTTTTCCAATGGCCGCCTCTGGTCGACGGCCATTAACGAAATGTGATTCACTCATCTCGTGCCCGACAGTACAATCGCACAGTCTCGTGACTCGATGTTGGAATAATTTATGCAACATTAGCACGTCCGCATATAAACACCTCGATCGAACCGCGGATCGGCATCACCATCAAACCGAAAGATGAGAGACGAAATTCGAGGGTAGTGACGGAGAGCGGGCAGCAAATGGGAAGTGATGCGATAAAAACGCGATAAAAAACGTGCCTCTGCGTGAATCGCACGAGACAATATGTTCGGCTGAAGCTTCAACGGGAAGGCTCAGGGTCATGGCTTCAAGGTTAACGCCATTGCTCCTCCTCCGGGGCGGAACTTTATCTAAGAATGTGGAATTGAGCGTCGACGCCGCGTACGGGGAACCGGTTTCTGCCGGAGCTTTTAATGATTTTTTTTTTGCAAGTCCTTGGTCATCCCGTGTCACCTTGGAGTACCTGCTGCTGCTGCTGCTGCCGCCACAGCCTCCTTGACCCGTTTCCCCCCTTTTGCTTTGCAGATCGAACAGGTCCAGCAGAATGGAAGTGGTCCGAAGTGGTCCACCAGAGGGACGAGCCGGTTGCAGGGTAGACGCATTTGCCGGGGACCACCAGCACCACACACGATCACCGGGTGCGTCGCTGCGGTTCAACGCACGCATTCGCAGACGATTCTTCGTTGGGGCCCCTTCTGCTGCATACGTGTCATTGTGCTCCGCACGTGCACGATCCAATAAAAGAACTCAGTCAAGAGGGGCCGCCGGGTGGCGACTTGGCGTCGTACCAACCTCCACCTCCCGCCTTGTAACTCGATCGCACTTCTTCCTACCACAACCGTTTTCATTCTTTCCGCGCCTCTCGGTCTTATTCTTCTGGCTGGTAGGCGCACATTAATCAAACGCCAGACAACGCAACGCACACAGGTGTAGGGACAAGCACACAGAGCCGCCTATTTTTAGCATACCGGTGATACCGGATTATATAGCATATTTACATTCGCTGTTTGTTACGTTGCGTTCACTTGCTGGACCTCGCGGACCTGGCTCAAACTGGATTTTACACGAACCGTGAGCATATCGTCAACTCTTGCCGGCCGTTTATTGCCATCCACTTGATGGACAACCATGCGACATCAACTACTAGTTTTTGGTGAGTAAGGTTAGGGTAGTCTGAGTGCAAAACTGCCGTTTTGCTTCAATAATCAGCGATTCCCGGTTGCTTAGCACGCTTAAAAGTGATGCTGGCGCCATGGCAACGGCTTTGTTGCCTATGTCGGGAAGGATCCCATCCATATAGCCTGAGGGACGGAGGCAGCCGTCTAACTTCTAGGCGCGCATTTTCAACCAGCTGTTGCCAGATTGCCGGCTGCCTGCCTGCACCAGGTCCCTTTTCCTTTTTTGCGGCACACATCACTCACTCGGCCGTGCACTTCTTTGCGCTTTGCACTTTTGGCGTCATTCTTTTTCCACTTTCTCTTCCTTGTTCGCCGCGTCATCGAAGCAGAACCAGAACGCACTGGGAGACGACGACTTTTCTGGACGGCAAACCGATAACCAGCCCGCGTGAAGTCGTGGGCGTTGCATGGAACACCAGAAAAGACGGCACTGTATAGTTTACGACCAGCGATACCGTCCCCTCGGGAGTGTATGATGAATTATTCAAGACGATAATTAGATCACCAGCAAGCACCAATACCCGCGACCCCGATGCTCGATTCACATTGGCGGTTGTCAACCGCGCGGGCGCCAGGCGAATCACAGTGATCACAGCCGATCGGTTGCCACGAAAGATCTTCCTTTTTTTTTTCTCAGACAAACCCACACCGCACACCTTAAATAACTTGTACCGCGAGCAGCTTCGAGAGAACGTAGAGCCACGGCGAAACTTACCCGCTGTTGCAGCTGCTGACCGAAAACGAACCTCTCTTGAACCTTTCCCGATTCGAAGTGGTACGAGCGCGCCCGATTCAGGTTCGCCAAGCTCATATTTATACACTGCTCGCCACCATGCAGCAGCGAACGTCTCCACACGCACGAAGATTCAACGAAGAAGCTGACGAACAGGCGACCCAACGCCACTGTCCCCTTTCTGTTAATTACTATCATATCATAAAGGCAAACCCTTTACTTCAATTTCGACGCACCCTTTTTGGGCGTGATAGGAATGGAGCATTTTCTACTGCGTGTACGGCCGTGCCATTGGAGCCAATGGGGGGGAGGGGGGGGGGGGGGGCTGTTGTGAAATAGCCAACGCGCACTCCATCTCTTTCTGGCATGTGCGTTTCCACAGAGGATTGGTGACGAAATCCGCACGTGAGGCATGGCGACGCTCGGACAAAAGCACGTGATTTCACCCAAAAATTTCCGATGCGTGAATCATATTGCCTGAAATTCATCACGAAAGAGAAACCAGACATGGGATTATCCCGCGGCTTGGGTCACGTTCGTGAATGTGTGGTAATAACAGCAGCAGTAACAGAAAGGGGAGCAACATGTGTTTCTGCTAACACGCAGTACTTTGCGCACGCATCTATCAATCGCGCACATGGCCCTGAAATTTGTCTGCTCCCGGGGTAGGAAATGCGGAAGAGGAGAATTTTTTTTAACGTCCCGTCGCCAAAATGGCGCCGTAATGTTCATATTTAGACAATTGCTTCAAGCACGTACAGACACTCAGACTTACTGAAAAATGCAGGTTGCACGAACAACGCACGAACGCACAGATTTATCCGCATTAAATCAAGCTTAAATCCAATCGTGGTCCGTTGAAATTCAAACTGTTGACCCCCGCCCAAGCAACTATGATGCCTCTATTAAAGTGCACTCAGAATTGAATTGTGATACGACGAAAGGATAGCTCTGATCACAATTCTGAATGCACCTAAATAGTCCTCCCTGCGTCCCTTACGTGCGTGCACGGTATTCATAATGTACATGTGATATATATCTTTATTCTCTACAAATATATGCATAACGCCTAAATTTAATTTGAAATCAGTATTTTTTTTAATTACAATTAAATTAAACTAATTTACCCATAAAAATTACCTTCGTATCTCACAGATGTCGTGCGCCCCGTTCCGGTGTGGACTTGGGTTTTCTTTGCTAGCCGTGGCGAGGTATAACGCTGAGCTCCGACAAGCAAATCGAACGAAGCCTTTGCTAGCAACATGCAGGACTCCACCACAGTATGGGGTCACCGTGCTGCCCATACCTGGCAGTGACAGTGGTACTGGGCCACCGTACTCCGTGTCGAGGTTATGCGGATGATGGGGTGGGAGAGTGCCGGCACCGTTTGTTATCCGCATTGTCCCTTCATCCGGTGAGGCAACGAGTTACTGCCGATTATGGTGGTGAGGGCGATGATAGTAGTAGCCGCTCGGAGTGCCGATCGCTTTATCGAACCGTTCGACGAGGCTGGCAGGAGGAGCGTTGACGTGGAGGACGGCAAAGAATAGATCATCTGGGCGAGGTTTAACAGAGCGAAAACACCTTCCAGGTGACGCCGTTCCTTCATATCCTCGACCGATGTATGATGTGGATGGTGGCTGTCAAGAAGGAGGGAAAGAGAGTAAGAATAAAGCACCGATATGTTACCCCTGTAAGGACATACCTTTCTTCGCTGCTTTCGTAAGCATCATCTGATGAGCGGTACCGTTACTGAGGTTATCATTGTGATGCTGATTCGAATGGTGGTGGTGATGAAGCGGATGGTGCGGCAGTAGTGTGCATGCCGCTGTAGATTACGAGCAGCAGCTGCTACCATTTCCGAGCAGCAGAGGGCACACCCCATTGGAGACCAGGGCCATAGCCGATTGTTATCCCGCGCCACTGGTACCACTGGCCGAGTACGTGTGATCTTCGTTCGGTGATGTCGTGATAACCGGTGGAATGCTACGGGATAGAGATCAGTGTTATCATTTGTGTGTAAAAACCCCGGTTGCACCACCTCGGCGCCGACGCCACTTACCCATTACGGAAGGAGTTTTCGCTGAAAATTTTCGGTCCATGCTTCAGGGCAAGCATCGCTGTAAGCGCATCCTTGAGTGCCTGCTCGAAGTTTTTCTCCCCCCGTACGGGTTACCGAGCCCGGAAAGGTCGGCAGATGCAGGCCAACTCCGCGCCACCGTGCCCATCGTACACGGCAATGAAAGACACGTCCTCATCAAAGTCCAGCATGCAATTGTGGGCATCCTGTGGGGAAGGGAGAGTCCGCGTTAGTCTCAGCGTGGGATCCGGCACCGGCTTCCTTACCTCCTGGTTCATACGCCATCTCCGCCTTATCCCATAACCATGACCAGAGATACTTCGTCACGATCATGATGCTGCGGATAAACGAAAAACAATCACGTATTTTGTGTGAACTGCACTTACCTCAGCTTACTGTGATTGTAAACTACTATTTCACTTATTCTACACTACACTTTTTCACTAATTTAAACGTTTTTTCACTTGTTTTACTCGCGCGAAGTCATTTTCAGGGATTTACGTGAAGCGCCAGATAGACGAGCGCCTGTCAATTTGTAATCCCGAATTTTGACATTCGCGGCGCGACAGTCGCACGCTCGTCTATCTGGCGCTTCACTTGCCCGCTTATCACGAATTCCGAGAAAGCACGTTTTGCAGGTCTCGTGGATTTTAAAACGTAAATTTGTGTTTTCCAGCATGGTATTCGGCTCAGCGGAGGCCGGAATTATATAATCCCAAGCCGCGCGCAACACACGTCTCTGCCTTCGAACGCAAGATTGCCTGCATCAAGTGACCCGGCGCTGTTAAGCTGTCATTCCAGCGGAAAAGTGAATGAGGAGGCGATAGAAAATTAGCTCGAGGTAAGGATCGCCGATTTTCCGTTCCGGCTGATGGCCGGCAATCGATAACGAGATATCGTTTGTTGTAAGGTGTAAAATCCCGCGGCAGCTAGTTAATTGTGCTATTATTGGTGGGGTGAACATAGGGTTGCTTAGTTGCCTTCGAGACGCGCTAATTCCGATTTCGTAATCATTTCGTAGAGCAGCAAGATAAGACAAATGAAGGCCGTCTTTTCATTCTCCGGTTCTGTTTCATTGTAGAGCAAGGATGACGACTGGAAGTACCGGATCCACATTCCCCAAATGGCAGCTGGCGCTGCTCATCGGAGCGCCGGTGGCCATCGGTCTCACGTACCTGTACTGGCGCAAA
>NC_064874.1:93151901-93156901 GCF_943734745.1 Anopheles darlingi
ACCAATAGATTTTATTTTAAGTTTTCAACATTTTCAATTTAGTTAACGTTAACACAAACAAATAGTTTGTTAGTGTCCTCTTTAGTTAATTTATGATAATTATAAAGTAAGATTAATTTTTGATTTAAAAAAATCTCCCGAAAGAGGCGGAGCTTAACGTTCATCCAATGGCTACGCGGATGGCGGTTTTGCAGCATCCGCTGGATGAAAAGGGGCGCCTCTACTGTTTGGCACGCGGGTTCTCGGAAATATTGCATCAAATAAGACATTAACGTTTCCTGTTTTCTGGGTTTTTACATGTTTCTGTTCCTAGGAGGACAAATCCAACTTTGGCAGTTTTTGCTGGAGATGTTGGCCGATTCCTCCAACGCGGTATGCATCTCATGGGAAGGCACAAATGGTAATTCTTCTTCTTTTTTTTAAAAAACAAAAAGCATGATCGTATTTTATGATCGCAAATAAATGTTTTCTAACGACCCTTCATCTCACGCATACACTACCATATCTCGCCGTGCTGGTTGTAGGGGAGTTTAAGCTGACCGATCCCGACGAGGTGGCCCGACGGTGGGGAGAGCGAAAATCCAAACCAAACATGAACTACGACAAGCTCAGCCGAGCGCTCCGGTAAGTGTTGTTGAAGCGGGAAATGTGGCAGATTCCTTCTTGGCGTGCCCTTTGCGCGCGCGCTTTCCTCTTCGATTCCGTTACGATCGCTTGCTTCTGATTCCGTAACGAGGTGGCCAACTCGCCCCCCGCAAAACAGGAAGAGTCCGGCATCCCAAGTATGCGCGCGGTCGCGTGAATCATCGCGCAAAAATGAAGCCACCCCGAGGAAGGGGGGCTGCGTGTGATCTTCAGATCATAGCAGCATCGGCGTGGGAATTGGGAGCTGCCGCCACGCGTATTCAGTACCATTACCGCCACGTTTGGAGCTTTACATGTTTCCTTTCTCTTTCCCGTTTCTCTTTCCTCTTTCACGCTACGGAACAGATACTATTATGATAAGAACATTATGACGAAGGTGCAGGGTAAGCGGTACACGTACAAGTTTGACTTTCATGGTTTGATGGCCGCATGTCAGGCCCAAGCACAGCTCGGCACAGAACCAAGCACCACGGCCAGTGGTTCCAGTAGCGCCCAAATCCTGGCAGCCTCCTGTGGTTCCTACAATTCCAGTCCTGCATCCACTTCATCGCTGAAATCACAAGCCCCAGCCAGCAGTCCAGGGTCCTCAAGCGGCCAGTCGCAGCAGCAGCAACGATCAACCTTTGCTCCCACTTCCGGTTGTAATGTGGAAGGCACCGGGAGCCAATCGCTGTCCAACTGGCCAGCATCCAGCTACGGTACAGGCGCCAGCTACGCCAATCTGCTTGTTCCTTCCTCATCCCATGCTACCTCATCATCCACGGTTGCTTCGGTACAATCGACCGCTCCGTCGGGTTCGGGGATCAACTCATTGACGTACACCGACGCTCCCATGTCCCATCTTCGCTAGCCACAGAAACACACACACACCGAATTGGTCACAATGTATACTACCTAAGGTCCTTAAAGAAGCTATACGACTACGCGCGTAAGTTAGGAGAGAAGAGCATATATTCGTTTAGTGGTTCATCTATATGTTGTGCTGATAATCGTGCAAGATACTCCGATACGATGCTAATGATAGAATAAATGTAAAATGCAATGTTTCTTTCTTTTGTAACTCTTCGTTCCGTTTCTCTTGACCACAGTGTGCGTCGTTTAAGAAGCTACTTCCGAAATGGTGCCAAAGTGGGGCCAACAGCTTCTCTATCAGCAGCAGTTTCTCCGAGTGTTAGAATCTCGGAAATTCCAAGCGACCTACCGCACTGGTTCCGGGGTAAGTGTGGATATGATTACATGCGGCGTAACTAGTGCTAATAGCGGAAAGCGGTCACCCCATTCGCCGGCAAGGAGGGTTAGGCGTAGTGATGGTAGTAAGGTCACTGTCAAACACGCTGCACGGCACGGAAGTTTCGATCGCCATTACCGACAGTTATAGTTACGCTCACGACCCCTCCCGATTCCCCCATTACAGCCAGTCGATTAATCCCCCGGCTGGGGACTGGACTGGGAGCATGCGAGACAGGCATCATCACAATCATCATAAACTCCGCGACACCACCCGACGCATTCATGGGGCCCTCCCACCATGTTTGCTCTTTTTTGGAAGCAGCAGCAATCGGAACATTAATGCTTTCAAGTAGTGGACAGAATAGATGCGCCGTAAATCAATTACCCAGTGGCTGAACGCCTTCTATTCGCCTGAAGGATTCAATGTTGCAATGAGCCAGCGCGGCCAGACGCAAGACGGGATTAGATTAAAGGCCACGACAATGCTGCCTCACTCTCGCTCACTCTCATCCCTGTACTTGAGGGTTTGGGATAAGTTGAGTTAACTTAATGTGCTTGTCTATTCAAATCTTTTCACTCAGAAATCACGACCAATCTTCCGACGACGACGACGGGCCAACGAACAACGAAGACATTTACCATGGATCGCGGTGTCGGTCTCGGTCTCGGTCGCTCCGGTCAGGCAAATGAGGAGGCAAAAATGGGAATCAGTGCCTGTGATTGCTAGTGTGTAGCGTGTGCGTCTCGTTCCAGCCGCGGCAACAATCGCAAACGGCGGCTCTTTTATCAGCCCCCGGGAGAGTGGACCGGACGGACAGGGTGTGAATTGTCGTGCATTATATTATGTGTTTAATGCTGAAAGCATAAAAACATCCTCCGACCACTGACCGAGTTCAGTTGCTCGCGGGTGTTCGACCAGACCGGGAGTTCCTTCTTCAGATCAGCGTTAGTTGCGGTGCAGTGGAGAGTGCAGTGTCAGCAGCAGCGGTAGTGCTCGTGGTGTGGTGATAACACTATTTATAGTTCCCGCCAGCGTGTGCGATAAGACGGCAGCAGTAGACCCATATCCGACCCAGATCGAGAACGGCGGTTAGCGAACGCGTGTGTTCGGGTTGTATCCTTTTCGGAAGCGTTGGTTCTGATGGCGAATGGAATGCTGCTGGCCGTGGGACTCGTACTGTTCCTAACGGTCACTGTCGGGCCTGCGGTTGGGCAAACTGGTAAGTTCTGTTTCTTCACTAAACCTTCAAATACACTGTCGTCGTTGTCGTCGTCGCCTAGCTGATAGCGTGCTGCATTGCTGTGAACGGGGATAGTGGATAACACAAGCACTTTTTAAAGTGATTAAACAGACTGTTTCCATGTTACTGTTGCTGTGGAAAGACCCGGTTTCAACAAAAAAAAATTAGAAACATTTTTCGTGTTTTCACATACTTCAACCAAGTGCAGGAGTGCAATAGATCATCTGCAAACGACATTGGTTAAGTGGTGAACTTGAAGGTCTCGTATTCAAGTGGATAATTCATTTGTTATCGAAATCCTGACGACGATGAAGCCTTGGTCGTTTGCATTCGTTAACCGTTGTGGCTGTTGATTGAAGGAATATTGCGTTCCATCCTTGCCCGTGTGTACGTGTGTTTGTTTGTGTGCGATTTGAACAAAGGTGCGGTGGGGACAGGAACTGGAGAATGGATTATTGTGGATGGACATTTTCATCAATTCATCATCTTCAATTGGAGGAACCCTAAATCCGCTTCAAAGCCTCGCTATGGCCGACGCATGACGGTGCACATTAGAGATCAAGGTTTTTTGGTTCGGCTTTCATGGCCAAGGAGTAACTTTTTCTTACTTACTGGGGTGGGGTTGATAACGGGTTTCAGAACGGGCAGCTAAATGGACACCCACCGATGCGGACAGGCTGCGCAAGGACATCCTCAAGGACTACGATCCAGCGCTGCGACCAGCACCCTTTGCTAATGTTACGACCGTGGAAACAAGGTTTGTGCTGGATAGTAGTGTGAAGATCCTCGTTCGATTGAGCATTTGGTTTATTATTCTTCGCAGTGTTACCATCACCCATGTGGAGATCAATGAGCTCAAGTCCATTTTCTCGATGTACGGATGGATGAAATTTGTAAGTTCTTTTATCTATTTACAACAAAGTATTTCTTGCTATCAACTCTCTTTGTCGAGATACTGTAACAATCCTTTAATGTGTGTAAAGTGAATAGTAAAAATGAGATCAAAAGTAAGTGTTTTTTTTTTCAACAATTGCCGTCGGAATGTTAGCATGCTAGCATGGCTGGTGCATTTTGGATGTGTTTGGATTGTTAATTTGAATTTGATTTGCCTGAGTTAACCCCTTCATACGTGCACATAGTTGGAATTCCTATTTATAGCTATCTCTCATTTCAAGAGCTGGAAAGATAGCCGTTTGCTATGGGAACCAGCGAGTTATGGAAACATTTCGTTCCTGTACCTGAACCAAAGTTCGCTCTGGACTCCAACGGAGGAACCGGCCCACACGTTAGTTAAAATTTCCAGCGCTGGCAACCTGGACATTACTGTTGCTTATCAAAAGCAAAGCAAGTGTTCTATCCAGTGGCAGACATGGCCATTCGATACCCAGCACTGCAAGATACTTTTCTCCCCTTGGGTAATGATCGAGAATGATATGGAAATTCACGTTTCGCTGATTAAGGTAAACATTGTAAAAAGATTTAGAGAATCTTTTAGCAAAGGTTTGTACCAATTCTTGCTATTTGCAGGCTACAATAGACAAAGGATCCTTGTGGACGTTGGAGAACCTAACACTAGAAACTCATTCATATTCGGACGAGTCGGAACCGTTGTCGTTGAAAGGAACACATTTGCATTTTGTCATGAAGCGGAATGCCGGCATATACCATAGCACGATCATTGCTCCTGCCTGCTTGCTAGTGTTGATGAACCTGATCGGTTTTTGGTTGCCCCCGAAGTGCGGTGAAAAACTCATTCTGAATGCCATTAACCTACTGATGTCGTGCATGTTTCTTATACATTTTAACGAAACCATTTCTTACTACACCAACAGCACACCGTCGATTGGTAAGTCGATTGGCGTTTCCAGATCGCATTTCTACCGA
>NC_064874.1:93161901-93164401 GCF_943734745.1 Anopheles darlingi
CGATCGTGTGGGAGTTTTTGGAGACGATTGGTATCGAGGAGCAGCAAGAACATAACTACTTCGGAGAGGTGAAGAAGATGTACGATTCCTTTTTCAAACAGGCTTACCTAGCGCGCACCAAACAGGCGCTTGAGGGTCTGAACGACGAAGTTACGTTGATTAGCTGGGGGGTACGATCAAAGCACGAGGTGTCGAAAAAGGAAATTCTAGAAGGGTTTTGCAAAGTAATGAACCGCAATCCGGTTGATTTCAAGACACAGTATATAGAAGCTAATGGAAAAGATGATGAAGTAGATGATTGAGAGGGTGATTAAAACCATTAACCTAATGTAATCAGTATGCTTTTAACGTTAAATTATTTATAAATCATGATCCGTATGTGCTGTGTGTAGATCAGTGGCGATGCTGCAGTAGGTTTTTCCCTTTCGTTGCATTGCGTTATCGCTGGTTATCGCATCGTTGTTTGCTTTGCGTGTCTCAGCGTCACAACAAATGCCATAAATCGAATGGCTCTTCCGCTGGTCAGTTTTTAAATAAAAGCGCCACCGCGAAGACCGTCCACAGCGAGAGTCAGGAGTGATCGGAGTGGAGGCGTAGTATTTTCTAGTGACAACCACTAAACGTCAGCAGCAAGCGAAATCGGGGGTCGTTTGTTGTTATTTTTAGTAGATCGCTCATGCTGCCAGCATAAATTCCTGCTCCATCGTCCGTCCATAACGCGAAAGCGCGCCCTTCCTTATTTCCAACAGGTACTACCGTGTACTACCGTACGTAGAAAATGAATAACAACATTAACGGAACAGTGGACGGGCGTAATACGGTGGAATACTCCTCGTTAGGTGAGTGAACTGTTCGCTTGTTTCATGGAGCGCTATACTTACAGTATCTTTTTGCAGATGCATCAGTGAAGGAGCTTATCGAGGCCGCGATTAAAGTGCGTAACCACGCTTACTGTCCTTACAGTAACTTTGCCGTGGGAGCAGCACTAAGAACTGTGGCGGGAGATATCGTAACCGGATGCAATGTGGAGAATGGCACGTTCGGACCAAGCGTATGCGCCGAACGGACGGCAGTATGTAAAGCCGTTAGTGAGGGACATCGGGAGGTGATTATTGAATCCCCATGCTTTCCTACTCGATCCTCTAAATCTTCTAAATTGTCCTTTTTTCCTTTTGCCAGTTTACCGCCGTGGCTGTGGTAGCTTTCCAGGAAACGGAGTTTACGGCACCCTGCGGGACCTGCCGTCAGACTCTGTCCGAGTTCAGCCGTAAAGATATTCCCATCTATCTAGTCAAACCATCGCCGGTGCGTGTGATGGTTACATCCCTCTTTCAATTGCTGCCCCATGCCTTTTCCCCCACCTTCTTGAACAAGTAACGGCTTCATCCGTCCCGTCCTCGAAATCCGTGATCGTAACTCACTCGAACAAGGTGCGCGACAAAGGGAGGCACAGAATTATCAGCAATTACGTCAAGAGAATTATGGCGCGGGTGTGTCTGGTTGCGTTATCTGTAAATTAACTTAAGCTTTAATCGGGCAATCTTATCTGACCAAGACCGTTTGTACGCTTTGTTGTTGTTTTTTTTTATCCAAAGAATGGTAATAAACTTTTGTTTTCATGAGCGCGTGGCTTTGCAAAAGCCGTTACGTGATGCCTTTTTATTATCTCACTCCATACGTGCGCTATCTCGGCCGTCGCGTTCCTTTAAGAACTTCAGCTGATCGAGGTATTCGGTGTAAATGCGTTGCCACTTTGTTTGCGTTTTGAAGTGATTCAAAATATCTTCCATGAACACATGCTTCGAGATGCCGAGTACGGCCGGATCACCGTCCTCACCCATCGACGTGTCGAGGCTGTGCGGTGAGGCACCGAGCAGATCATCCAACACTTGCCGAATCTTTTCTTCGCTACCATTCAGTGCTAATTGGAAGCCCAACATCGAGTACCAGTACTTTAGCTCGACGGGCGAACTGATCATCTCGCAGATCTTGATTTGGTTTTCAATGAACGAAATCGATGCGGGTGTTTGCCAAGACGAAGAATGTCTGAAAAATATCGCAAGTCGTGTTCATTAGAACCCCGCTGATAATGCGCTAATACGAAGCCAATACATACAATTCGGCAAAGCTGTTCGTCTTCGGTCCGGTAAAGCTGCCGTACGATTGTATCGTCGACAGGGGGTACACTTTCATGTTTCGCACCGGTGCATTTGCCTTGTTACCGATCAACCCGTGACGCATGATCGGATCGGGCGAGTTGATTAGCATCCAGCTGTCCAGCTTACGGCAGTAGCAGTACGAAGATCCATTCGCCAGAACGATGAATGGCATGCCTTGATCCGATACATGCAAAACAGTTACGAAGCCTGAAGTTATGAGCAATAAAAATGGTTTAGAGGTGAGCGATCGAAGCAGCAGGCGACGCGCACCGACTTACTTCCACTGAGAATATCGGAACAATTGGTAGAGAGGTAAACGGCCTTTTCGGGCACATTCCAGA
>NC_064874.1:93181901-93186901 GCF_943734745.1 Anopheles darlingi
GGCCGCATGGCCGGGGAGCTCCCCAACGCCCTTGTTTTCGCTTCTTGGCACTCGTTACCGCGAGAGGTCGACGGGGGACCCCAAGCTGCGTCCCTTGCGCCACATGGAGCCCTCCGGGGGGGGGGGGGGGGGGGGGGAGGCCAGCAGTAGCACGGGCCTTTTGTGCCTTAAAACAACAGAACACCTTCCTGCTGGTGCGTGCACGATTTGTGCTGCTGCTGCTTCTTCTTTTGGTGTTTTAAGAAATTCGTTCCTGGCTGCTGCGGCCAGAGATGGCGGTGCACGTCACGATCCACTCTCGCCCGGGACTCGGTCAATCCGGAGGCCGATGATCGTGCAATCGGTGACCGGGGTGCGTATTAAATTATTGTGTTTTCGTTATAATTTATATTAATTGTATTCTCGCACACGGAGTGGTCTTAGGGATTACCCCAAAGACCCCGGGTCCCGGGCAAGCGAATATGGGTTGCTCTTACGACCCTTGCCCCCTTTACGGTGTTTACGGTGAAACGATTAAAGGGTTAGAATGGCCTGCTAAGTGTATGGAATCTCGGTCAGCTTCGGGGGAGCGGGTTTCAGTTCAAAACATTGTGGCCAAAACACATACTCACAAGTATTGCCGGTGCCGGAGCGAGAGCTATCGTCAAACGATCGCTGACTCCTCAAATCCACGCTGGCAATTAATTTTCTTTCCCTCCAACGGAGCGCCTCACGAATCTCGCCACACGCCGGGACATGTTGTGCTGCGCTTGATTTGAAAGCATGCGTCTCGTGTGGTGTGGCCAGGCCACCCGACCCCCAAAAAGGCCCGGTGGTGGCTGATTAATTATGGCTTATGGTAATTAATAGATAGAAATTATCCATCCAGCCACCGCATTGGCACTGGGACCAGTTGGAAAGCTCTTTTGGCGTAGTTCTAGCTACTGGGTTCCGAAAGCAAAGGGTAAACATGGTCCCATGGTGCACCCAGGAGCGGCTTAACATTGCTACAGCCACGGCTTAAAGCAATACGCTTACACGATACAGGTACTATCACGATCGAGAACTGGTGCACGATCGAAGGAACTATGGAATCGGTTTATCCTGACCGGTGGATAAGTGCTGTGTGCGTGCGTGTGTGTGTGTGAATCTGTGAGGGACAGGCTGTAATGTGGCCTGGTACGCGGACCGTGAGAAAGGCGCACTCGTAGGCAGGAGATCACCTAATAGAGCTATCATAACGTGCGTGATCCGTGATCGTCAAACATGACAGGATGTAGCCCAGCAGTTCCAGGCCTCAAAGGTGCTCCGCAATCTAGAAATTAATCTTAATCCTGGGATCCCGGGCGGGTAGCTAGCTTTCCGAACCCCTCGGTCTCGGGAATGGTCGTCATCAATCAAAACAATGGCGTGAAAGTTGATTTCCGTGATGGTTCGTCCAGGATCTCGGAGCGTCCTTCAGCGAAAGAGAACGAAGGTTAAGGATCCGGATCGGGACCTTTTAACATCCTAAATTATCATTTCGTTCGCGGACAAGAAGATGACGCACGCAGATACGACCAGCGAAGGGTGCAGGCAGCAAGGCAGCAAATGGCATCCCCTTTTTTTATCAATTTCTCAGGGATTATAAAAATATTATCGTGAGTAGAGAGCAAAAAAAAACCGAAAAGGCCGAGGAAAAGACGGAAATCCAATTCCCATCTAGGATCTAGCGGCCAATAGGAGAACAAAAAAAAACGTTCTACAACACAATGAACCGCTCAAAAGGACGATAATGCAAGCCGGACAGACGGGGACTCGGTGGAAGTGGCCGTTGAATCAACTTGCCACAGGACAACTGCACATCCTCGAACCTGTCCCGGGTATATTTCTCGAAGGAAGGGGTTCGAGGGTTCGACTTTTATCTTGCTCCTCAGGCTCCGTTGCTGTACTTCCTTCTTCGTGGCCACAGCAAATACCAGTCAGATGTTACTCCCTGGGCCCCGTGGGTCAGCTCGATCGTTCCCAATAAATTGGAGCTCCGTGTGTTGGTATCCTACGTTCAGCGTGCTGTCCTTCTCCGGTTCTCCTTCGTCTGCTTGTTCTCTTCCGATTCCGGCCTTAAATCAACCATATCGAAGGCCAAATGTTTCCGTTTACACGCCAAACCGCACGCAGGCCACAGTACGCAACGAAACGGTGCACGGTGCCATGTGCGTATCCTTCCTTCCTTTCTTCTTCTTTTCTGAGGATCCTTTTGTGCCCTACAGTCGTGCCATGTGCCGGTGCCCGGTTCGAGGCGGTTCGTAGTGGTGACTCCTTGTTATTGTCTGTCGGTTTTTTTTCTTTGCCACAGAACATAAAAAAAAACATTTCACTAACGAACAGGTGAGTGAACTGTTTTGCCGTGTTTGGTCTTGGTTTTCGCTTTCAAGCACCGTTTGCTGGCGGCCATAAGCCTAACGCCATAAGTCGTAACCATAGTCGAGGGGTCCCTACGGAATGGCGTGCTTGTGAGAGTGTGCCCCGAATCCTGTGCGAGGGTGCACAGGAATTGCACAAAGAAACGAGGGGATTCCTTCGTCCTTCCCAAAAGAAAGGGGGGACAGCAAACCGTGGACCGTGGAGGCGAACAACAGAAACAAGGAAAAGGCGCGCCAAAATTGGCCGACAGCCGCCGCGCTCGAAGTAGTACTTACCGGTGTGTAGGAAGAGATGGTTCTTGAGATTGGTCTGCTTGGAGAAACCACGGAGGCAGATGTGACACTTGAAGGGCCAGGAACCGTTGTGGACGTATGTGTGCGATTTGAGATCACCGGGCGTTGGGAAGGATTTGGAGCAGAGGCTGCACTTGTGGGGCTTTTCCTGCGAGAAACGAGAAGAGCATCGGAAGAGGAGCATGAGATCGAGATGTATGTGTGTGCGTGTGTGTGTGTGAGGCCGTTTGAAGAAAGTCAGCCGGCGAAAGCTGGAACCAATCGGTTCGAGTTCGTTGTTATGGGACCATCGATGCACCTTTATAAAAGTGATAAAATCGCTTTTAAATGCTGTAAGTGTAGGAAATGGAATCGAATGAAGGTCCCTAAGAAGTAATGCAGACCCTTTTTACGACAGGTGCGTTGCATCGTTGCAGGTTGGAACAGGGGAGAGAGAGAGAAAGAGAGAAAGAGCACGAGCTTTCGGAATAGAAGACGCTTCTCTGTCTTTGTTCCCTTCGCGTTAATGTTTCTGGAACATCCTGGAAGGCAGCCGGACTCAAGGGGTTCCTTCTGCGTGCGGCGTTTGATTACGGAAGGATTGTTTCCGTTTTTATTGGTTTATGATTACCGGCAATCAACGTGTCGGTTGTCGGATGATGGTCGGGTTGAGTTGTTTTTCCTTTCCAGCCAAAAGAAGCCAGAAGAGGAGGAGGAAGAAGAAGTGGATCCTTTTCGATGGTTCGTAATTTGCCGTCAGGATCATCGGTCTGGCATAAAATCCGGTGCGACGGTCGATGTCGATCCCATTCCTTAAGTGTGCTGCCCGCACCCCATAGTCAGCTGTCATCGTTCGAGTCCTTTATCGAGATGCACTCCAAATGACCGCGGACCCGGCACGTTTTTTTCTTTCCTGTTGAAGGAATCCTATGGGCTCTCGGATCGAAATGAAGGCGAAACAAATGGTCTCACGATCACGGTTCTCTATGATCGGGTTGCTTTGTCGCGATGCGCCAGAGAATGTTCTCACCGAAATCGTTGGTCTCGCGGTCCGCCTGGCATCCGGTGATTGAAGCCGTTTGATTTCCGTGAAATATTTCCCTTCTTTGGCCGACGACGGGCTACGGGAAATGGAACGCGAAGGACACACGCACGCAGATGGCTTTTCGGGCATCCGCAAGGTTCGCGGGTACGCGGTCCGAGATCAAAGCACTCACAAGCGGCATTGCACGCTAATAGCGTACACTGTGCATGGTTTGTGTCTTTCGCATTCGCCGCACGGAATCGCAAACCGGAAAAGGGCAAAGAAGTGGCATCACTTTCGCTGTACTTTGTGATTACTGCGCCGGCATTATTGGTCCGGAAGATGCTGTCACAGCTGTGCCCGTTCGTAGTGACAAAAAGTGTTCGAACCCGAAAAAGGAGGAACCGGGAACCCAAATTCGAGAGTCAATATTGGTTCCGTGGTGAACGGATTGGTAGCAATCGTGGAGCCGCACACAATTGTCCTGCTGCTATCGGGGTCCCGGAAGAGCACGACAACTGTTGCGTATTATTGCAATCAAAGAGGACTGCTTTCATCCGCACCGCCATCCAGGTAGCCGGGCGCAAGTCAGGAAGCTACTTGCTACGAAGGGAGGGGTTTTATGCGACGAAACCCACGGCAGGGGTGCCTCGTCTCTCGGACTGCCGAAAAATATTGAGTCTCTTAAATGTTACGGGCCATAATGTAAACGGTACATTATCTGCGGTTCATTTGTGCCGGACCTCGATCCTCTCTCTTTCTCTCTCTCTTCCTCTCTCTCTCTCTCTCTCTCTCTCTCTCTCTCTCTCTTCTACTGTCGCTGTCTTTGTCTTTGCTGCCGCAGTTGCCGCACTCGGTTGATTGGGAGTATGTATGTTGATGCTATGGAGGCTTTTAATGTTTTCATTTCTTCACCCTCGTCGCCGTTTTGGGCCGCACCGTCGTCGTCGTTTCGGTATGGCTCGTTCTGTGCAGAGTTGTTGTCCGTTGTGCTCCTTTCTTCCGTACCGTACCTCCAAATAGTCCTTTTTTATGTTCCTTTTTAGGATCCAATTTCTTCATCCCATCCCGCCAGCAGGCTAATGGAGGGTACTGGCCACTGCCGCTGGATACTGGCTCTCTCCCGCCGGGGGTGACCCGTGGATTTAATCAAGAAATTTGAAGGAAATTCTGACCACTCGGTAGATACCGTGCAATCGGATCGCCGGGATCAATCGCTACAGTTTCAGATAAAACTGGCGCACAAAGTCCGTACCTAAGGCAACGCCAAGCTACCAGCTGCTTGGTTTGGATTGAAGATAAAACGTTAAAAAGTATCGTGA
>NC_064874.1:93201901-93211901 GCF_943734745.1 Anopheles darlingi
AGATGTTTGTGGTTTCGAAGCGAAGGTAAAAAAAAGCAGCTTCGAGGTCGAAACATCAGACACTGTGCCGATCGATACGCATATGCAAGATCATTGCGTTTGCGATTCGGTTCGATGTCGAAATGGTCAGGTGGTAGGAGGTGCAAAAACCGCCTTTATGCTGGCTGACCAGAGATCCGGATCGGTATGGTTAATGATGGGACCAGTGGTTCGGTCGGTTTCGGTGTTCGAAAAGGGGTACACGCCGTTGGCACATCGGGATAGCCTTCAGGTTTGAACTGCTCCGACCCCTTCGGAATGATGTGCAAGCGATGCGGCGCGGTCGAGTTGGTCACATAAGCACGAAATTAGTTATTGGTTCTCTTAATTGCAGCCAGCGCTAGCGCGTTGTCGGAGTTGTTGTTAGACAAAAAAACAATTGAATTATGGTTTCCAAGCGATTGCGCGCGATCTCGAATCGGAACTGATGCGAGTGGGATTGGAGCAGATTGGAGGCGCAATTCGCATACGCATCTGGCACGCAAACGCATCCGCAATCGGGCACACGCGCGCGCACTCGGGCTCAGTATAAATCGAAGACAAACAATGCAGCGTGTGCGCTGCGACCGCCGTCCTGCTCGTTGATCAATCTGCGTTTCGGTATCCGGCTTCGAAAGCGGGGCGCCAATTGCGTGTAGATCACGGTTTGTAATTATCAAACGCAGTGGCGGCAGCGTCGGCAGCAACGGCAACGGCAACACGGGAAGATGTACATGAATTTGCCGTTAGTTACGATATTGTTTCGAGAGTGCGGCTTTTGTGTTCCCTTCGGTCGCAGCCGCCGGCACTGCGGCCACATCCGATGTTTGATGTGCTATCGATAGGTGATCAAGTCACGCACATGGCGCGGGGGTTTGATTAGTGATCAATTATTAATCGCCTCCCACCTCCCTATCACCCGAGCGGTGCTCAGTTATCCGGAATTCAGGGGCCAAGCCAGGAAAACATGACGTTGGAATGGGAAACAGCATCTAATCGGAACGATTTTAAGACAAATAGTGGTTGTGTTGTGTTGATTGTGGCGAGTCAATTGAGATGCCGTGTGTGCAATCGGTTCGATCAAACCGAACCTACCGCTGGCTGGGTTCAGGGATTATCGGTTCGGTTACGTCCAATGAATATGTAGCGGGAGGGGAGCACTGATTACATTTGCTGTTGTTGGACGCAGGAATGTTTGCATTTCGAAACAGAACAGACTGTGGAAAGCAACTTTGTTTTCGTCAGTTCTACAGCGTTTTTTTTCTTTTCTTAAGGAGACAATAGAATATGATTTATTGCAACGTTTTGCAGATTTTAAAGTGCCAGTACACAATTGCAACTTACTTTAACGGTAAAGTGATATTTTTTTAGTGTCATTGGACTGTTAGTTAATTTTATTGCACCCATATAAGATTGCTTTACAGCTTTCACGACTTAAAAGCAACCGCAAACTCATTGCCAACTGAGTCCGCAATCAGAAAATTTCATTTTTGTGTCAGAAATTAATGCTGTTGCTGTTGACTGTGGACTCAATTATGGTTTAGCAGATGAAGAATGAATGTAAAAACATTTTATAATAATCATTTTTGTAATAATATAATTAGAATCGCCAGTTGACCAGATGACGCCATTATTTTCTTATTAAGAATGCTAGAATCGATGAAATGATCGTTTGTTTGTTTCCTATTTCCCAGGAATATGTGTAACAGAACACATTACTGTAATAATGCTATGTAATTAATCTTTAGAAAGTCTTTATTGAGACTTCAACTATCGAATGGAATTCGAGTGGAGAATTTAATAATTCCCTTGAAAAGGCTCCACATAAACTTGATCGAAGGAAAGTGATCGAATTATGATTAACAACAGCAAAAGGATAACATAAGCCAAGGTTCATTATGGTTATGGAAGTATGTGTGTGTGTGTGGAGAGGCAATTTCGGTGTCCCATCGATCGGGCAATTAAGTTCGGGCGCCTCGACAGTAGCCTTTTCATCGCGATTGCACAACCAATCAGAAGCCGTTTATGGTCCGATCGGCGGCGGTCCGGATGATGATGATGATGATGATCGACTTAGATAGTGCCCGCTGCGATCGTCAATTGGTTATTTGTTTCTCAATTCTCCGTCACATGCAATACACTCATTAACCCTTAGCTTCTTTTCGCGAATGCCCGATCCATTCCGGGCATTTGGGTTGACCGGGTGCCAGTCACTGTCAGGATTATTAATGATGCGAGTGTGACTCTCGCTATCGGAGCAAGCCGCAAGGAGTGAATGTATTTGCACAGGGATCAGAAGCTCCATAAATATTGGCTTGCCTTTCCGCGCCGATCGAGCCTCGATCGAGTTGATCGTTCAGATTTTGTGTCGACCCGTCTATCGTAGGTCATGTTCGGAGTCCTGTGGGGAAGGGGCTAAGGGAGACGAGAGGAGATAGTAATTAATTTTTGATTTTCTTTCTGTCTGGTGCTCCTCCTCAACATGCAGTGCGCGGTTTCGGCGACTGGTTCTGTATCTAATAATTAGCCAATGGTGCTCTACGATGATCTTAGGACGACGCTTCTCCTCGGCACGTGCTTTGGCACCGGCACACACATCAGCCATTTTTGGTTGAATTACCCTCGGGGGCAATCGGGACAGAGAATCGCGAACCTTGGGGTGAAGACGTCCATTTCAGCAAAGCTTAACCGCGAAGAGCATAAACAAAGCATTAATCAGTCCTGCGAAACCCTTTGCTCCACGGTGTGGCCCTGGGCCCGGTCTAGTTGCTTCACTCCCAGGTATTGGGAGTGAAGGCCTCGGATACCTCGGAAGAGATCCAACGTTTAATAGTCGAAGCCATTATTTTCTGTCGTTTGACCATCGTTTGGCCGCTGCGCGAACGATTGTGCTCCAGTTCCAGTGCTTTGAATGATAGCATGGACGCCAAGGAGATAGCAAAGCAGTAGTAGAGTCCGCGCTAAGCCCCCTTGCGAGTCCCTCTTGGTGAATGTGTGTTTGCTCTATCATTCATCATCTCGCAGGACGTGCTTTTGCGCACTGCACTTCACGTCCGCGGACGAAATCTCGCCCGAGGTCCCGGGACCAGCCAGAAGCCGTGTTGGGCGCGCTCTCCCTCCTTCCTCTCCGGTTTTTTCTTTTTCTTCCAACGCCAAAAGGCAACAAGCAACGAAGGACCATAAATTATAACATCATTATAATTCCAGCATCCAGCCTAGCGTACGGTGTCGTCGTTCTATTGACTCGACCACGACCGACGGAGACACGAGAAGAAACGAAGACGAAAGGAGTAAAATCCCGGGAGTAGAGGAGATGACTTCGGGGCTGCGAATGCGAATGACAACAACAAAGCGATCGTCAATGTTTCCGTTTCCAAAAGGGGCCCCCGGGGAGGGTGGCAAGACCTGACGCTTTTCTCGCGCGCACGATTGTGTGTGTGTGTGTGTGTGTGTGTGCGTGCTGTTGTTGTTGGCGTGGCCATTCTTGACGACGCGAAGTTTCATTCATGAATTTCCGCCAAAGAAAGGTGAGCAAGCGCTTCGGGAAAGAACGCTTCTGTTCACGAAGTGAATAGATAGAAACTCCCCTTTAGCAGCAACAGCAGCCTCTTTGCTGCAAATGTCGTGATGCTGACGGTCGCAGTTGACTCCGGTAATTGAAGAAATGGAGCGAACAAACGTAACGCTGCTCTAGGAAGAGATGCGCAGATCGGGAAACGTTTTGTTGAACTCGACAATACGGCAGACTAACAATTAGTCAGCAATAACCATCTCGAAGCACGGGGTAATTATCCTTTAATTGTTACCGAAATGCATCGGAAAACATCGAGTGCAACACACGAATGGAGTGTGTGCAGACGTGTTTGTGAGTTCATAAATTGGATTTTTTGGTTTTATGTTTCCGGTTCGCGGTCCCATCTCGGTCCCGATGGCGCATACCAGCACGCATCAATGATGATCGGGAAGGGATCGGCGTCCTCTCGTTCGGAGCCCGTGCTCACCACTCATCATCATCATTTCAATACCACTGCGTGGCCCCCCTCTACTCGCTGTCCAGCATCCATTGCCATCGCGCCAGTGAAAGAGGAAAATGGTTTGAACCATTTATTAGAAGCGCTAAACATGGACAACATGATCAGCTTTAGCGGCTGCGCTGGAGGAAGGTAGAGAGGAGGGAGAATGCTAGTTACGCGTGCGCGCGCTAGTTTGGCAGTCGTCTGGCCACGCTGGTCAGGGCCAGTGGTAATCATGTGCCAGGTTTCGTTTTTTCTCCTTCTTTTTCTTCTTCTTCTTCTTCTGGGCTCACGGGACTCTCTGGGCTTTGGTCTCTGGTTGCGACGCGATGTCGTGACGTTCCGGGGCCGGAAATGAAATTATCGTAATTAGGAACGATTTAGTTACACCCCGGTCAAGCCATTTTTGGGGCCCTCTTTTCAGTTTGCGTGTGCGTGTCCGCAATGTGAGCGGCGCACGGCACACGGTTCCAATCCCTGGCAGCACCAGCAGCAGCATGGCATTTCGGTGGCGTGCCCTACCTCCACCCTCTTTGGAAAACGAAGATCTCTCTCGGTTGATAGTTAAAACAGTGATTTATGAAGCGTCCCCACCACCTGGGGTTTTCGGGCGTGATGATGGCTCCAGCGAGATCCCCTTTTCTCGCCAGTGAATGGATAGACGGAGAGAGAGAGAGAGAGAAGAAAAAAACATAATTATTTGCTCGCCCCGAGGTGTTGAGATTGATGTTTGCCAGAGCGCGGCCAGAGGTCAAACCACGAATCTCGCGTTAGTACTGGTAGTGCTCGGGGGCAAAAGAAATGATTTTGTGAATGAATGGTGCTGCTGCTGCTGCTGCTGCTGCTGCTGCGGCGGCGCGCGAAGAAATGCCCCATGTCCGTATCTTGTCAATCTGCGTCTTGTTTCTCGGGGAAGCAATTTTATGAATCACTTGTACGTACGATCAGGACTTGGGGCTCATCTATTCTCAAACGTCTGGGGAGATTCAGAAAACAGCAAATCACCTGTTTGCTACGTCGTGTGTGTGTTGAGTGGATTTAAACCATTCAATCACCATGACAACCATGGTAAACATACCGCAGAAAACCGACGACGAATTCTGGAGGTCATGCAATTGGAAGCAAACGGAACGGACCATGCAAAACCCATGGCCAAGCGATGCGCGTGTATGATATGTAGTTGATGTTAAGCCGCGATATAGAAGCGTTCGAGTCACACACACACACACACGCGATATACGCGGCACACCAAATCGTGGTAATCCATTTGACCGCAGCGCGTGCGTGTAGCGCGGGTCCTGTGGTCATTTGTTTCTCGTCGAGGATGATGAAAGACGCGAAACGCGGTAGGCACGAGCGGCGGTGACCGCCGTAGGGCCCGTTCTCCCACTTGTGTTCCTGAAGTGGGGGCAGGTCCAGGTCCAGGTCCACAACTGGCATTCCAATTTTGGAGCCGATCCGTTGGCCACGATACCCGGGACACCGCGCGCTAAGCCGATTTAGAGCGAATCGAATGACGGCGCGTCGCTCACTCGGGAACTCTCCTCAACGCCAGCAAAAAGGTGGAGGAGATATATGGGAGTGATAGCGGCGCCGGCATCCGTGGTCCGGTCTGCCTGCCTGCCTGCACCCGTGGCTGATTGAAGGATTGCGCCCGGGGGATTGAGTTTCAGATTATTTTTCGTATTTTTTCGGTCCGGTCGGTCGGACTGGTCATCGAGCGATGACTTTGCGGCCACCGTTGACCACCGTTTTCGACGCACTGACAATGACTTTCTAGTTTCTAGATCGATCGGCCACCGGCTCACCGGCTAATGGGAATGGTGACTCGAGGAAAATGGATTTACTGGACTATGGAACTGGACGGTCGTCAACAGGAGCGAAGAATCTGAGATCTACTGGGATGGAGTCCCAGGTTGGGAATTGGGCGGATTTATTAAAGATTGGATAGGATCACGCCAACCGGTCGCCAAGGAGTGGATCTCGGGGCTCCGTGCATCGGGGCCAAAATCCGGATAACGTACTCTCAATCGATAGATCGATCGATCGGTCGTTCGACCGTAGGTCCAAGAAGTCAATTGAGAGCAGCCCGGTAGATAGGAGCGCCGCTTAGCACTTTAGCACCGAACGGACTGTAATTATCCACAATCCAGGGCCTTGGGATGTGTCCACAGCCGAGTGCCGAGTGGTTCCCAGGCTCTCGTTTCGAGCTTGGGATTGAAACCATCTCACGGACGCCATTTTATAGGGACACACTCAATGGCAGGCTGCATGCCAGGTCTCATATATCATGAAAGGAATGGCAGAAGGAAAGGAAGAAGAAAAAGCTCGATGCTGGTCCAATTGCCGCTTGTCCCATGAGTCCCAGGGCCACGTTATATACGTTTAATTATTTTAATCCCGGTACCACTCGGCCACATGTCCTCGGGACATATAACCACGTTGCGTGGCCCAAGCAGAGTGCAGCATCTTCGTTTTGCCGGAGCATCGCCGGAGGTACTCACCTAAAAGGGGGGTTTTCATCCGTCCGTCCGTCCGCGGCTCGTCCGGTTTGCTGGAAGCGTTTAAAGTTCAAACCGTCGCACCCGGTGCCCGGCGCTACTAACCGCGTCGCGACACACACACCAAACAAAAACCAACTTCACAACGTTCTCCGTGTCCTTCTCTTGCGAAGCGAAGCGACGAACACAAGACGCGCACGCTGCCGGTGCTCGTACGCTCGGTGCAAGGGCACGCAACGGAACGGGCTGCATTGGCCAGCAAAACGGTCCAGAAGCAAATAATAAATATATGACAGTTTAGATGACAAATTGAAACGACAAGTTGCAACGACATACGAACGCACAGCGCTGCGCGTGTGTGTGTGTGTGGGAACTGGCCGCAGGCTATTCGATTCGCATCGTTTCGCCTCGATCTTTGGCGTGTGTTTACCGCGGCCCCGGGCAAGCTGGAGTTATGTTTTTCCCGATAATATCAGCTTTCCTCGTTATCGATAAAGCAGAGCGAATGTCGATCGTCTGGAGTTAGAGATCGAAATCGCGATTCTTCGTTTTCGCGATTGGAAATCAAATTTCCAATTTTGTGGCCAACGAAAAGCACAGCTTTGTTCAGCTTCTGGGCTTCTGTTTGCTCCACGACGCACGTACCAAGGCCAATCGAACAATTTTTGGGAGGAATTTGGATTTTGGAGAAACACGGTTTGGGTGGAGAGCTTGGTAATGGCTTCGGACCAAAGGGGGTCGGACCACTGGGGGATAATCATGATGGCCGAGTGCATGCCGATAGTAATTAATTCCGTAATACGAAACTCGCTTCCCCTCTGGTGCCGCGCGTGCTGTTTGTCGTTGTCACCCAGAGCCGCCCGTTGTTGGCCCGGGTGCCTCTGGAAAAGATATAGCGATCGCTTTATCACGCTACAGCAAAAAAAAAAAACGATCGAAAATCCAAAGAAGGAAACCGAGAGAGAGAGGGAGAGAGATCGTACCGATCGATTAGCGGCACGTTCACGCATCTACAAGCGAGCGTTTGTCGCGTGATTCCCGGGTCCGGGGTCGGATCGATCGGTCTCGATCGCGTTCGCGTGTTGTTCCCGCGTGTGCGTGCCGTGCGCTTAGCCGGGTCCGAGCAGAATCTGGTTACAATTTTGTAAGCTAGCACGCCACGCCATGACCGGAAATGGATAGCCCCTACCAGGCCAGTGATAGAGAAGTGTGTCGTCGTCGCCGTCGAGTGTGTGGCGACCGAGCGAGGGTCTCAGTTTTATGATTCAATTTTTAGCGAGCAAATATACTTTTTAATGACCCTAGAGAGAGAGAGAGAGAGGGCGCTAGGATGTCGCGGTGAATGGGGCCAGTCGGTGTCGCTCCCGGGTGTGCGACGACGACGATGATGACGACGATGACTTCTGGTCGTTCTGGTCGTCGTTGACCGGCATGCAGATTGAAGTTCTCTCGCACACGTTAGGCACCAACAGGTTTTTGTGTGTGGCGAAGAGGGGGGCGACGCGAGGGGACGGAATGGCCAGAGGGCGGCCTGGACAGTGGATAGCAACAAAAACACCAGAACCTCACGTCTCTTCTGCCTCTCTCTCGGTATCTTTCTCTTCGTCGCAAGGGTCTCATTTCCTGTCCGTGATTAAAGATGCTCGACTCCAAATCGGGTAGCAAGTGTTTATGGTCGTCGTTGGCCGCCCTGGTCCCTGGTCCCTGGGTATGGAGGACTCTGGGCTCGCGGGCACAAACTGGGCGTTTGCGAGCATTTTTCCGCACGCAAACGGTCCACGCCTAGGCCTGTAGAGCTCTAAGCCACCGCCGTTGCCACCGCTTGTGGTTGTAGTAAGTAGCCAGAACCAGGAACGGACGTCGCTGACGTCCGAGCGTCCAGCAATCCCTGCAATCATGGTGCACAAACCGTGCGATGTGGCCGGCAGCAGGCAGCCGGACTGCTGCTGCTGCTGTTGCTGCTGGCCGCCGCCGCCTGGTAGTCATATTTACAAACGTCATTTGGTCGTTTACTGTATTATTAGTTTGTTTTAAAGTAAAATGCCCTCCGGGGCTCCTCTGGAGGCCTGGTGGGCCCGGGTGTGTTGCTCGATGAACCACCGGTGCAATTGCCTCGGACGGTTGTTTGGTAGCAGTAGCAGGCCCCTCACCATGAATGGGAGAATTGGAAAAATGGTAACGCAAATGGTAGGCTATGGCTTTGTGCTTGGTAGGGAGATGGGAGTAGGCCGCGCCGTTGGTTGCTGGAGGTTTTCTAACGGGGCGAATAGCACTGTTATCCGGCTTCTTACCGGTTTACCGGCTGGCACCTGGCACCACGATGCAATCACTAGCCAATGTCGGTGGCATTACGCCATTCTCGCGGTTCTTAGCCGCGTAACGGAATGGCGAAACATTATTGTTAGACCGCCACCTCGGGGGGTGGTATGCATAATTGGGGGCGGAGCGGAAATGCCGAAAGGAGGAATGGTGTTTATTGTTTCCAAACGTCACTCAAATGTAAATTCCGTTTTGTAACGAACTTTTTACGAACTCGAACTCGAACTTGGCAGCACCGAGAGGATATTCGCAGAACCCGAACTCGAACCACGGAATGGCGGATGCACAAAAGGGCGGATGATCGTTTCCGCCGCGGGCGTACCGGGTCCCAGGAAACCAGCGGATTCGGATGCTGCTGATGCATCACCACAACCACCACCACCAGCAGCAGTGCAAGTTCGCAACCGCAGGAAACGTTTAAATTATTCATAAACGCTTTATGAGGTAGGCAGCGAGGGCAGCGGCAGTCGTCGGATTGTGGTCACCGCCTTTGCTCGCTCGCTAGGTTCGCTATGCACCCGGTATTTCGGTTTGATTTTCTCGTTAGCCTGCGCACACTCTCGCACTCACATTCCCATCCGTGCCAGTTGCAGTGGCCACGAAAGTTTTTGTTTTAATTTAGCCAGGTTGCAGGCAGCTTCCGACGAGCGAGGTGTGGCCCGAAAATATGTCTTCCCAGAGTCCCAGTCAGCAGTTGGCATTTGGCTCGCGGGCACGCCACTCCCTGCCACCCCGAAAGAAGGGGGAAGGGAGGATGCATTTTCGTACAATTATGGATTCCTTAAAGCCTTGGCTAAGCCCTTTGCTGCTGTTGCTGCTGCTGCTGCTGGGGGCCGAGCCGGAAATCGTTACCAGCGAAGGGCAACGCAGAAGGGAATCCGGTAAAACCGGGCACGGGGAACAGGGGGGACCTTCAATTCGGAAGCACCCTTAGGGGGCTTTCTGCTGGGGATGGTGGATGCTGCTTTTTCGCCGCAAAAATGAATCCCTCGGCAGTACGTCGCGCGTTGCACGGCAGCAATCCGATCCTTGCTGCCCATTTCGTATCTGTCGGCATACAGTTTGCGGCAGTCCGCAGTCCACGGTCCAGGTAATTGCAGCACAGCCAGTCCTGGGCAGTTCGCTTTTTTTTCTCTTTATTACCGGTCG
>NC_064874.1:93219401-93221901 GCF_943734745.1 Anopheles darlingi
CATTGGTGCGTGTGTGTGTGTGTGTTTTGTTTTGTTTCAACATTAGACAGTTATAGTTGTTAATAGGCAGGTGAGCCGGGAAGTAACAGAACAGTTAAACAAAAGAGAGAACATTTCATGAAACTCTAATTTAAAGATGAAGTCATGGGCGAGTGTCCCGTAGCACAACGGCGAGAACGAACAGATTCGATGGCTCTAGGTTAATCGATCGGTCACGGTAGAAAAAGGTTAACCAAACCTGCCACACGAACCGCGTCGACAAACATCGAAGAAGGAAAGAAAAAAAAAGAAGAACGGAAAGAAATAAACCCCGAAGGCAATGCGCGCGAAATCTGATTCGGAAGAATGAAAGAAAGAAGAAAGAAAAAGAAAGAAAATAAATCATCCAACGGAACAAACGGAGCGTATTTAACATTGGTTAATGATGCGGAAAAAGGGCGGTGGCGGTGGCCCGATTTTCTCCGTTTTCCGTTTGCGCGCAACCCGGACCGAGAGCCGAGCGATAAATCAGGAAGCAGATTGGCCCGAGCGGAAGCCTAATGACTTTAGACAGGCGGCAGTAAGGGCGGGAAAAACGGTCCGACTGTCGATTGCTGCCGGCCAATCCAGTGGCCAATCCGGAGGCCAATCAAAGTCGAAGTTTTGCTAATAACTGTATGATAGCACCGCAGATATATCGAGCAAATCGAGCATCGATTAATGTGCAAATGTGGTTAGCGATCGGCATCGGTGCGATCGGTGGAAGAAGCATAAATTCAGCACCCCCTCACCTTCTCCACCTCCACACCCCATTAGAGGGGGCATTGTTGAACGGATGCTGGCCGCGCTGCATGGTTGCGAGTACATTTTTAACGCTGACGCTCGCTCACAAAACATCATAATCGTTTAGCTTCGTGTTGTTGGCATGTTTTGCACTCACCCTCCTGGCGGCCGCGGAATCCATTTAATCGACGAGCGCCGCTGCCGCCACCGCCGCTGGCCATTCAGATAATTAGCAACTTAATAACGAATTCACCTTCGAGTGGAGCGGGGGTCGGGGGACCGGGCTCTTGATCGCCGGGGAATTAGTATCCCGAAATCGCTTCGCTATCGGCTGCACGGGCTAATTAATCCCGGGGCCTGGCCGGCCACTGCCACTGCGCTTGGTCGTCGTTTGCAGCTGGCCAATCCTTGCCAAGCTCACCAGTTTCGTGCGCAATAAAATGTTATGTCTCGTAAAACTCACTTCCCCAAACCAAACCCGCGTGCGCCCGCGAGCAGAGTGTTTAGATAAATTCCGTGAGTCGAGCGTGAGGGGCGATCGATTACGGTTTCGAATTCGAGCAGCGCAAGATCGAGATTGCAATAGGATACGCAAGGGGGGGAGCCCGCACGGTAGTACTGCTACCGTGGATCGGCTGGAAAGCTGCTGCTGCAGCATGCGGTGTGCCTCCGTAAACGCACCAATTCACTCCCGGCCTAATGCTTGCTACAGGGATGCAGAGGGATACGATCGCGCAGATAAATTGATTCATAAATAAAATAAATGCAAATAAATAAACATTCCCACGCCTTGGCCAGCAGGCGAATCGGAGCAGGAGCAGCACGGTTGCGCCGGCGCTCGGCTTTGCAGCGTGCCTCCGTGCGACTCCCTTTAGCGCAAGGGGGTTCGTCGCTTGTCCGCCGATGGTTCGATATGGGTTCGCGCATGCCCCAGGCCTTTGGCGAAAAACGCTATCGAAGATCACGTGTCCTTGTCTAATTTAAACGTTTTCATGTTTACCGACGCACTACCGGGCAGAAAGCGCAATGTTCGAGGTATGTGTTATCGTTAATTTTTTTTTTCGTTAAAACATTGTACAATCCGGCTGTTCTGCATCCGTGCATCCGTGCATCGCTCTTCATTGCATGCAGCAGCAGTGGAGGAGCAGAGCACTTCAAAGCCGCTGCTTGTCGTCGGGTGCGATAAGCAAATGTTTTGCTCCCCGTGTTGCGGATAGTTTAATAAACTCGAACACACGGCTACTGGTATGCTACCGCCGGGACCAAGGTAAAAGTGAAGCCGGGCGATGATAGTGCGGTCGTTAAAGACTTTCAGAGCGAGTTGGTGCAATCATTGCATGCGGATGCATCGTGGCGGTCCCAAGGTCCATCTCGGTGGCCGCACCGATCGATGAAATTCTGCCGCCCCAAACAATGCGATGCACTTGTGCATCGCAATCAAAGGCACCCAACGATGGGCAGAGAGAGAGAGAGAAAGAGAGGGAGGGACAAAGAGAGGCCACGTGTGTGTGTGCGGAGGGAGCCGTATTGGACTCCCAACAAAACGCATCGGCGAGGATGAAGCGTAAAAAAGCTTTTAAAATCAAAAGCCGCTTTGAAGGTTGGTACGCCCCTGGTGGCGGTGCGAGCGAAGCGGGTACAGAACACCCGGGCTGGTGGCCTGATGGAGGTCCTGCAGCGCAAACGGAAGCATCCGGCCAGGGGCGGCCGCCAGTAGCGGCCATTGTTAATTCGCCGA
>NC_064874.1:93224401-93226901 GCF_943734745.1 Anopheles darlingi
AAGTATCACTTGAAATGACGAAACAGTATAACTACGAGGCTCTCGAACTTTGCATGCACCGCGCGCGCTCGCTCGCACCCGGATTGGGTTGGCCGGTGCCGGTAGCACGTGTTGCCTGTTGTGCTCGCTCGGCCCGGATGATCGACACCAGACACCTTCCGCTGGAGGGCTGGCTTCTTCGCGGTCACGAATTGTGGTTGTGGTGTGCTGGAGGTAGCTTTGATTATAGCCCTGGCGGAAGCGGAATTTAGTCGAGATTTAATGCTTGTTTAAGAACGCACGGTGGCCGCCGCGGGTGTGTCGTGGTGGTGGTGGTACCGCATTGCGACGACTGGGCTCGTTTACACTTCCTAAGAACTCGGACCCCAAGAACTGCTTCCATCTTTTCCCTCTTCCCATTCCGACAACAGGGCTTGCGGGCGTGGTGTGTGGTTTTGTGCGGGCGCGCACGAGCCCCTGTGATGGGGGATGATGTGGGGTGAGAGGGATTAAGAGGTGAGTCGAGGGGGCTGCGTGAAATGCAGGAAACACAATCCACCGGAGGCCACGGAGCACAGGACCGGTGGAGTGTATTGCCGAAATCACCTCGAAATCGGACTGCGGCCCGCGTTATACGTTCGGTATCGGTGGTTGCTGGAAAGCTGTTATTAGGACTGGCTGGCTGGCAGGCAGGGTTTGTGTTGGACGTTTTTTTTGGGGGAAGAGGGGCGGAGAGCCTTTGGATTGAGAAAGAATTTCGTCCCCGAGGGCACGAGCGGTGGTGCTGTGGTACATCAGAATTAAAAACCCCAGAATATCCGGAGGTCCGACTCTCTGTGGCTTGTGAGCGAAGGCCACCACCGGACCGGCCGCCATTAAAGGGACTACCGCGGTGCTCCGGAACGACGACAATGTACGTACTCGAATGCGTCACAGTATTGATTGCTCTGGCCCATAAACGGTTGTCTAATTACCAACAACCGCTCGATGCTCGCTGCTCAATGCATGGCCATGCTGTGTAGAGAAGTGTATCGGGAGAAAAAAATGGCTCCCCACGCCCATCACCTTGTTCGCATATAATTGTTCGAACACAGTTTTATTAGCGCGGAACAGTTTTATGGCCACACCATTTCACCGCTTTGTTTTGTCCGGACAGCTGTTGTGAGGCGACGTGCGACGCCTCGCACTCAGGGCATTGGCACTGTGCTGTGGTGTGGTGTGCGCTTTCGGTGGCAATTAGCAATCCAACAAATGCATTTTTTGACGTTTCATCCAACCGCCAACAGAGCAGAGCAGAAGATTCGGTTTTATGAGTCGTCGTGCGGCCGCGTTATAAGCATAAAGAGATGAGAGATGATTTAATGCTCGGTCACCACTCGTCACCGCCGCGTTGCGTCCTCGTTGCTGCTAGGTTTAGTGTGCGATCGATCATTAAGCATCGTGTCCTGGTGCGTCGTCGGCAACGACGGCGACGGCGACCATAAAACGTTCTTCCACCGATCCTTAATCATGATGTTCACCTGCATCACCCTCTATGGGCAGGTGGCAGGTGAGTTTTCAGGTCTATAGCAGCTCTATCTAGGATCCTCTCCTTGGCGAGACGTCCTGCGTAGACGCGTAGACCCTATATGCTGGATTCCGGATCAAGCTGCTCAAGATGATAATTGTGTTCCCGTTATGCGGTAACCAGCGCGGAGAGAGAGGGAGAGAAAGAAAGAAAGAGCGATCGGTGCGGTGCTCCCATTAGAAAGGTGCGTTCCGAGAAATGTAGGTCTCTCGATCGATCGATATCCTGCGTCCTGCGTCCTGCATCGAATTCTATTGCCGTGCGCCCGGCGCAAGGTGCATTTGGGAACTGCACTCGCTTCTTTCGTCTTCTTTTGCTTTATCAGTCAAATTCGTTGTGCCTCATCGAGCACACACACACACGCGCGCACGCTAAGGGTCTGATGAGCCGGTGCCAGTGCGGTGGCATGCGGTCTAATGTCTGCAGTCCTCCTGCGGCCAGACAAACACGCAACTTCGTTTAATATTCCAAAACCCAATGCACCCCGGCGAGTGCCAGAACCAGAAGGACGTAATGATGAATTTGCGTTTGGATCGCGGATCCGTTCCTTTGCGCCGTCGTCGTTGGATTGTTGTTCTCGTGGTGGTGGTGATGGTGGCATGCGGCTCGAGGACCTCGCTTATGGGCTAATGGGAAGGGAACTATATTAATTCGTTCGCTCGTGCTCGTCTGGTGTTGGTCTGATGGCGTTCTCGCGAAGGAGTTTCAACGGTAGCCAACGGCGCACCACGAGCGCGGCACGCACTCCGATCGCCGGTCCTTCTGCTGGTCGGGCAAAAAACCATTTTTCCTCCGTCCTCCTCGTTCCTGCCTTTGCACACCCCGGCCCCAAAAGTGTCGATGGCACGATGCGCGTAAACGGTCAGCAAACGGTTAGAACGTCTGCGTCTGCGGCCACGGCGGCTAGGGGGTGCCGGAAGACCCAAAGCAATCGAACGGACGGGCCACATTTGC
>NC_064874.1:93231901-93234401 GCF_943734745.1 Anopheles darlingi
GCGGTGATTTGAACCAATCAGAGCACGGCACCGGTGTACGGCCTCAGCGAGTGACCGCTCCCACTAACCGAAGCGAGTCGATCGCGAATCCGCGACGACCGACGACGAGCCCGCGATCGACCAAGATCGACAACCGCGTGTGCGTGTCGCGCGTGTGTTGGTGAGTCGGGTGTTGAGCTTTCGTCGGAGCTTTCCAGGTCGTCGGTGCGGTGTGCGAGCGCTTCTCAGCCCCTCAGCCTTCGTCGGCTACGAAACTCCTTCGATGACCGTTGGGACTCCTCTTGGCCCCGCAGACGGCTGCCGCTGCTTCTTCTTCTTGGCGAGCCCTTGGCACACCAAGGGAGGAGACAGAACAGCGAGCGTAAAGAAGAGAGGGCACGATCAATGGCCAAGAAGCCGCGTAAGGGAAGAACACCCGGACGGACGGACGGACGGACGGACACAATGAAGCGACGAAGAAGCATCCCATTCGGTCGGTCGGTCGGTCGGTTGTTGTGGTTTCTCTTTTCGATGCTGGTTTGTCTATATTGTTTCCGTCCGTCGATCCTTGGGCGCTTCGGGCGGTAAAGAGGTGGACCGCGCGCGGTGCTGCGCGAAGCTTTTCTGTTGCTACGATGTTCGGCTTTTTACGAAGCAAGTGGAATGAAGCAAAGGGCGATAGGCACCTTACTCGCTACTGCTGCTGCCATGCGCGGTTGCGGCAGGTTACGATCGTAGCAGGTTTCGGCTACCGCAAGGCACTCGAAACGACCGAACCGATCGTCGTGCGTCGTGGTGCGTTGGTGTGCGGGATCTCGAGACGGATAGGGTGCGCTGCTACAGTTAAGGCGAGCTTTATGAGCCTGCGGCCCTGCGCAGCATGCTTCTTGGGTGCGGGCGCGCGCGCGCACGAGAGGAACGCGGCTCCCAAAGGAACGACCGAGTGAGTGAGCAGGATGGGAGGATGTGGCGGCATCCAACGGCTCGCTCGATCGATCGCAGCCGCAGCAGCACCAGCAACAGCAGCAGCCACCGACCACGGAAGGTCACGGGCAGATCGCGGTGATCTCCGCTGGCCAGTATTTGTGCAAACGTCGTCGAAGCGAGTCGTCGTCGTTCGGTTCGTTCTGTTTTGCATTTCCGAGGTTCGTCGCTTAAACACCGAACAGAGAGAGTCTTTCGTTTTAGTGGAGCGATAGAATCGTGTAGCGAAGAAAGAAGAAAGTTCTTGAAGCGTTGGTGACCAACAGACAGACAGACAGACGAGACAGATCAATCGATCGAGCGTGTACGGCGAGCGAAGATGGTGATCGAATCAAGCAGCAACAACAGTAGCAGCAGCAACAGTAACAAGTGCTTATCGTGCCGTCGGTTTGCGAGAATGCCGTACCACGTGCAGCTCGTGCCAGTCGCAATGCAGCAGTAGGATCGATCGATTTCAACCGTCGTTTGTGCAATGCGACGTAAAATGCATTACAGTTCGCAATCGTAGCCGCTAGAAAGTCGTTGTTGTTTTCCGCCACCCTGTTAGACATAGTTTATGGTTGTGATCGTAGATCATCCGCCCACCCGCGTTGTAACTATTGAATTTCGAAGACGGTTGTTGTGCGTTCCGTTGTGCGATCGTGTTGTGTATCGATTGTTCGATTTGAAACCGAGTGAGTGATCGTTGTGGTGTGATTGATTGTAGAATTGCACCAAGCAAAAAACCCCCGAAAAACGAACATGGAGACGTGTGTGTTGATACCGCAGGAGTTTGCGCTGGCCGTGACGGGGCTGGGGGCGCGAAATTCACGTGACCAAACCGCCACCGTATGGTCCAATACGGCCATTCCGCAGGGCACGCTCTGCTATCCTTTCCAAGGCACCGTGCGCATCGATAATCTGGACATTTACTCCAACATTACGGAAGATGATGTAAGTAGACACCCCTTTAATGCTAATAATCATTCGTCTGTAGAGGTTTTTGGGAAGGGTTTTTGGTCCAAATTCCGTTAAAAATCCGTTGGATGGCTCAGGTGCGTTCCTGTTCGTTATCTAGCGGCGGCCATCATCGACCGTTGAGCGACACCCCTTGCGTTCGAATGTGTTCTACGTTCGGCCCCTCGGTGAACATCACCAGGCGCGGTCCGATACACTTGTTGAGCAACGTGTGAGCCGCAAGGAAAGTCAACGGGGTGTGAAAGAAAACGCACCCTCCCATGACCGTGAGAAAAGCGTCAGCGTCTTAAGAAAACACGATCACGGGCACTCGAGCAAAGGGGCTCGGGGGGTGTTTGGTTCTTCTCCTGGTTTTTCTGTTTTTCCCCCTCGCTTTTTTTTTTTTTGGAAGGAAGAGGATCCCTCGAGCGGTGCAGAAAATGATCTCGATTTCTTGAAGACGTTTTTCCGTTCGGTCAAGGGTGGTGCGATGGTGCGATGGTCATGCGGGTATTGCTACCTCCCCCATCTTGAAGAAGTCCGGTACGAGAGGGGTCATAATTTAGAACATTTTTGACCGGAAGAGGGTCGAGGGCAGGCC
>NC_064874.1:93246901-93251901 GCF_943734745.1 Anopheles darlingi
TTGGTTGGATGGCTGCAAGGTTGCCACCGCGCAGAAAGGGACAATTGAAATCGTATCTGGGCCATCTCGGAACGTGGGGGAAGAGAGGTGGTGGGCATCGTCTTCGTTTGCAAATTCCTTCGCCCCTCTCGTCAGCAGCAATTTTTCATCATCTTCAACACGATCACGATCACTAACAGGAATGCTTCCGTTCTTTTTTCTCTCTTTGCTCTCTCTCTCGCTCTCTTTCATTAGGTGATAAGCCGCACGTTTGTGAGATCTGCAACAAATCGTTCGCGTTGGCCTGCAACCTGAAGGCGCACATGAAGACGCACGAGGATACGGGATCGAGCCACGAGGGTGAATCGAACCGTAGCACCCACAGCCACAGCGAGGGCGAAGAGTCCAACTCGCCACCGTCCTCGTTGCAGGGAGGCAGTACCGTAGCCAGTACCACCACCAGCCCGACCGGACCGACGGCGTTCGAGAAGGTGGACGCCGCCGCCGACCGGTTAGCCAGCTTCTCGAAGCACCTTCTGTTCTCGAGCTACACCAAACAGATGCTGTCCGGTGTTGGCTGATGGTCTGACAGCAGAAGGGGAGTTCCGGCCGGTTCCAGGGTCCAGTGATCCTCGATGCGTGCAGCGTGCAGCGTTCATGTTATTGTTTTCATCGGCGACCTCAGCGACGGCCCCAGCGCAGTCCAGCTGGCTTGAGGCGACAAGGACGGACTGACGAGTCACGAGAGCGTCCAGCACAGTCCAGTCCGGGTTCCGGCACATCTCTCGCACACGTACGCACTTACTCGCAAAACGCATCCTTACAACATAAGACAAGAGAAACAGACCTGGGAGGGAAAAATGGGCAACACACACACACATACATCCTCGTGAGGGGCCACAACACATCCATTCTCCCAAAAAAGATGCCAAACCCGCGGTTCGCGGTTCGCAGCCTGATGGCCAAAGACCTTGCACACTCGCACCACATTTCACACATGCACACACACACACACCATGCACATGCGCACATGCACACAACTGGCCATCTGGGTGCGTAGGGGAGAAGGGAACGGGGGGAAAAGGGTTGGGGCTGGGAGAGATCCAAACGAAACGAGGAAAGTGAAGGTCTGTTCTCGCACGTGCTGCACTGAGACTGTACATTGTACATATACATACATACATAAGGTTCCGGCCCTCTGTCTTGACTTGACTTACCCACCACACCGTTTTGTGTGAAGAAGAGCACGCAATTGTACATAAAAAATCATGAGAGAAACTGAAACAGAGAGAGAGAAAGAGAAAGATAAATTAATAATTCCTCAAAATATCAAAAGAAACTCCCGTTGTTGGTTGTATTGTGTGCATTCCGAAACAAGAAAAAACTTTGTTGAGTTTGAGGTAAGTAAGATGACGAAATGGATTTGAAAGAAACATTGGCTACTGCGACCGAGGATGGAAAATCCTTTTTTCTTTTTTATAAAATTAAACCAACCCAAAACCGACTCAAGAGGATCCTAGTAGGCTCGGAGTCCATTTCAAAATCGTCTTTCAACTCCACTTTCTAATACCCTAAACAACGCCTCGTGACCAACCGGAGCGCCATCATGCAAATCGTCCTTCGCACTTATCAGCTCTCAAAATGGCGCCTACGATCCACCTACTCTCCAGCAAACCTCCTGATCCAAGCGAGTGAAACTGCGATCCGTTGACTGTTGTGGTGGCCACGGTGGTGGTGGTGGTGGTGTGCACCACGTTCCGCCTTCTTCCGCTCCACCTGATCCCCCCTCCCCCTTGCACTCGATCAGCTCGTACTGGGCGACGATTTGGATTGGTCAAGTGGCAAAATGAGTTATTGCTTTTGCGCTAATAAATCTGTCGAAGAGCTGAAACCTCTAGTTAGCGTAATGGAAGTGGCGAAGGGTATACTCCCCCTTCCTTTCCGCCCCTTCGCACACGTATGTCCCGCACACGGGAGTCCTGGTCTGTGTCGGGCTCTGCTACTCTAGTTTGGGATTAAGGCGCACCGCGTTGGTAAGTTGGCGGTTGAAAGTGCATAAATCATTCATCCTTGTACTGGCACCCGGGTAAGCCAGTGCCCGCGCCCATATCATTCTCGGACGGATTTGCTTATTATCGTCCTCGTTCCGGGGCGGAACCTCCTACACTCTTCGTCTCTCTCTCTCTCTCTCTCTCGGTTCTACTGGCACCGATAAGGAGGTGGTGGAGTGGTGAGTACGCCCGTCGGTACTTCCTGAAGTTCCATGCAACGAGTCGTCGTCGTCGTCGCGGTCGTCGTCCAGTGGTCCAGTCCGCAGCAGCGGCCAATTGCGCGGGTTGACAAATTATTTCGCGTCAATTGCGTGTCCGCGGGAGTAGCTGCGTGGTGGTTAGGTGAATTACAACTTGTTTGTTTTTCCTCCTCCTCTTCCTTCCTTCCCTCCAATGGGGTGCTGGTGAATTCTAATTACTTTCCAGACACGCGGCTAACAAGGCCGCTGGGTTCTACGGGCGTAAGGGTGAGTAATTTATGGATTGGCTTGACACTTCTCGCCAACTCGCTGCCGGGATGTTAGTCGGACGAGAAGAGATTAACGCAAACGTCCGAAAGGTACTTCTAGTGCTACGGCTCCCCACACGCGCAAGTGTCAACTACATTCTACTAATCCACAACAAAACGCCAACATCATTAACCAGCGCAACGATCATAATTCGAAACATTAAACGGATGGGACGCAATCCTCCCTTTCCAAAAAACTAAAAATATAAAATCCGCTTGACCACCACACGACCACCGCTAGCTTTGGGATATTGATACCTTGGTGCGTAAAATCCGCCCCAAAAAAAAAACCCAAAACACCAAAACACTGAGTAACTAAACTCGTTTCGTCAACTTCTTTCTAAGGTAGGGAAGGTAGAGGAGAGAGACGAAGCGGAGAACACAGAAAACAGAAAAACAAAACCCATTCCATGTCCGCACCATGCTCGTAATTGACATATTTTCGTTTGATCGAATTTCTGATGTATCGATATCGATCGTCGATCGATCAACCGAACGGTGTCTTATCATCCACTGGCGGCCTGTTGCCGCCGACCTTCGGTGTCCTTCGGTGTGGAGTGCGGTGCAACAAGAGAGAGAGAGAGACACGCGGTAAGGGGAAGAACAATCAAAACCCCTCGGGGCTTCGATTAAGTGTCTCTGTGTCTCTGTTTGTGTGTGACGCACAGATGTAGCCATTGCAGCGAGCTCTAATTTGAATATGACAGTTCGTGGTGTCGTCGTGGCAACGACACACACACACACACACACACACATGCACATCGTATGCGACACATGAGTATCGAATTATGTTTTGGGGCGTACGTCCCTCTCCCATCCACACCACCACGCAGGCAGGATTCGCTTCAATAGAGAGGTACGACGACGAGCGGTGATCGGTGATCGTCTTTCACCGGCCGGTGATCGTGGTCACCTGTTGAAGGGTATTTTCTGTGCCACGGTCGGACACAGGGTTGGATGGAAATCTTACAACGGCAGCAACTAATTGCTATCAATGAGACCGATACACCAAAAATGCGACTTCGTTTCGTTCGTTTGCGATCAGTCTGCTCGGTCCGGGGGATTGGAGTTATGGGACAATGCCGCGCCGTCCCTGGTAACTGTGGGAATTCGGACCAGTTTTCAGGGGGAGACAGGAAGGAGAGCGTAGGGAGTACCATGTGATCGTCAAACGATTCCCAAGTTGCTGAGATCGGAGATCGATTGATCTGCGAGGACGAGGACGAGAAGGTATCGGTTTTGCTTATCTCAACTTATCGATCATTCCGGAGGCGGAGATGGTTTGGAGGGAACCGTCCGTGGTATTATTATTATTATTATTGCTACCCTCTGTTCGATCATTTCGGGGAAACCACTCAGTTGTATGGGTTTACGCGTGGAGGTGCTGGTATTGGACGCGCCCGGAACCCGGCGTACCGCCTGTCAGACGCTGATGTTGATCGCAGGGAACGCGCGCGGGGTCGCGGACTAACGAGCCCCACGGGACGGACGGACGGACGGCTCCCCATATCGCAACCGCTCGCATCGCAAACCATATTCATTTCATGTCGCAATCATTATTCAGCGGCCATTCACAGACGTGGGAGAGCATCATGGATTCGTGGTCCGATGGATCCGGAGTTGTGTGGTGCTGTGAGCGACAAACCTGTAGAGGACATCGCCACGAGCTTGCCACCATTTTGTGGCAGGTCATCCCCGCTCTCCGGCTATGGTTTTGAATGAATAATGTTCTCGTCACATCGACTCGTACCTCGATCGAAACTGATCGCTGGCGCGCGACGACGACGACGACGACAACGACGACGATCGCCTATCGATTTCAGACCGACCGTCGTTTGACGGTTTGCCCAAAAAAAAAAAAATAAAACGATCTCATCTCACACTGGGAGTGGGCGAGACGACGAGAGAAACCTTACAAATTTCGCGAAAGTCGATCATCTAATGCAGCGTTAAGCATGGTTTGTGAGCGATAAAAGGTTTTTATGATCCGTTTCGCGAGGAGTCAAAATGTGACATCTCGCGTGATAAGTCAACGGATCGAGTGTGCCAGCGGGGGCCAGTGGGTTGCCTGCAAAAAAAAGCTATGTTCAGTCATGTTGCCTTTGGCCGTGCTGCTTGGATGTACGTTTATGATTAGAAAGTAATTCGAGATGTTTATTGTGCTCAGCGCAACTTGACGCAACTCGCGAGTGGATAATGATTAACCCAGAAGAGGACTGGGATGTTTCATTTTTATAATGGAATCAATTTGTCCATTCAATTAGAGGCTTTTTGCTCATCCTTACAGGTGGGTATGCTGCAAGGTGTCTGATTGGTGGCGTAATTTTCTGATCTTCTTATGGAAAGAAATTCAATAAAAGTGATGAGGCGCTGCAATGAAAGTGTCAAATTCTTTTAGGTTTAGCTTCGATTAGTGTTAGGGTGTAAAATTTACGCTAAGAATTACATAAACCTCATTTAAT
>NC_064874.1:93261901-93264401 GCF_943734745.1 Anopheles darlingi
ACGGCTGCTGGGATCAAGGCAAGGCAAGCGGTATGGACGGTCTGCTTGGATCCATCTCAAACGTGACAGCTTCACTGCCAGCGCCGGACGGATCCATGTTGTTCCTTTCCTGCTCCAGGGAAGGGCAGGAAATGGATTTTTCAAAATAACAAGATCCAGCTTCCGAAAAAGGGGCATCGAGGACATTGGAAAAGGGCGAGGCGGGGAGGAGAAAAGATGGCGGAGTGGCATCCACTAATAATCATATCTGTTCTGTTATCGTTTGGCTTTGGCACCGACGGCGACGATCGGCGATCATCGCGGGTGACATCCTGCCCATTTCGCAACCAATGACGACGGCGAGCGGTGGCGAGCGGTGGACACGGTTTGGAAACAGTTAAACCCGGGGGACTGGCGCCATGTCACCATGGCTTCCCAGGTTCCCTCGTCATCTCGAACTGAAGGCGACTTCCTCTCTCTGGCGAGGCGCTCACGTCTCACAGATACAGCTGCGATAGGCGACGACGACGACGCGATTCGATCGATCTCCGGACCACGGAATCGATCGCAATCGAGGGGTCTCCGGATGGTTGTGCTCTTCCTCGCTTCTCCCCTTTTCCCCACCAATGCGACAAGCGCCATGACTGGCAATGACACTGATGATGATTACGATATTTTAAAATTTTAATCCATCAAGCAGCGAGCGAGCGTGGCCACTAGCAACCGAGACCGGGACCGGGACCGGGGCTGGGTAGAATAGAACCGAAAGCATAGATCGCAAATCACGCAGCGGCGACGGCGGCGCGGTAGTCGGAATATGCCAACAATATGTTCGTCCCAAAGCAAAGAGGACCCGAAAGGGGAGGAAGGAAGCAGATCCACATGAGCCGGGAGCACACTGTCGGGAGTGACATTTTGCCTGCGATCGGTTGACGGTTCCGACGGAACGCAGCAGACGACGACGACGACGACGACGACGACGACGACGATCGACGACAAGAATTTGTCTCATTAGGGAACGGAAAGACCCAAAGAAGCCTGGGACAGGGCTGACTACTTCCTCGGGGTCCCGGGTCCAACGGGGGGGCTCCTCGCTCCAACCGATCACCGAACACAAATCCGGATCCGATCCAATTTATTTATTTAAAGCATACATTCTGTCTCCTCGCGCACTCGCGCGGGATCGGATCGGCTTCTGGAGTTGAGCAGCACCAAGCACCAAGCATCCAGCATCACAGTGACAGATTGTGGACACGGAAGAGCCGTTCCTCGCGCGGAAGAACCATACGTTCCCCGAGGTCTCAGCTTCCCATGGCAGGCCAGTCGACGACCACGACGACGACAACGGGGAAGCAGAAGGCTTTCGAGAAGATATTATGCTAATATCTATATTACGCTTGGCCACGAAAGGAATGGCGAACGAATGGCGAGAGCGAGGCGTTATCGAGGGTTGATCGCACGGCAGGCCGGTGCCGGTGCTGCTCGATGCAGAAGAAGTCCTTTCGCGATGCTCGGGGATTCGGGGGCTCCCAATTGTCGTCGTCGTCGATCGGTCGATCGGTGGATGGTGCGCATGAGCATACGGAAGCCAGCCAGCAAGCAAGCCAGAGCCAGAATCGAAGACGATCGATGGACGTCGGCGCTGGTCGGGATGTCGTGTCGCTGGAGCGCCTGGAGAGACCGTCGAGACTGTGGGAAACGACCAAACGACGGCGACGGCGAACATTGCGAGGATATAATCTTAATCACTTAATTTCGTTAATCTTGCCAACCGCTGCTGGCCGCGTGCCTCTCGTCTCGTCTCGTCTCGTTTCGCGCGTCTCGTGTGTTCTCCGGCAGCGTCCATTGAGTGCCGCTTGGACCGCGGGCCGGGCTTGTACGGTGTTACGCCTCGGCTTACGCGCCGCGCGTACACTACGGGGCATTATTTATGTTTTATGTAGATCAAGTTTACGTACACGTAAAGGTCCCGGGCTCGGGCGCAATCCCTCGGCCGTGTTGTGGTACGTGTTGGGTTCGCCTGCGCGGTGTTATCAAACGAGTGCCCGCTCCCTGAGAGACAGACAGAGAGAGAGAGCGAGAGCGAGCGAGCAGAGAGAACAGAGCAACATCGAGTGAAGATGAGTAGCTGACCGAACGAACACGGATGATGTACGAGGGATGAACGTAGAGGGCAGGGCGGGTGGAGTGGGAGATCCGAATGCCGAAAAGCCACACTCTAACGCCCTCGGAGTGCGCCCTCGCACCGGCCAGTAGAGTGTTGGCCAGTTGTTTATCGGCGGCCACATCTTCACCACCGCAGCACCAAGGAGAGGCTGTTCGATACGTTTCACGTGTTCGCATCGCACTCGTCCTCTGCCTCTGCCTTCATCTCCACCGTTTTCGGCACCGCACCGGATCGCCGGACGAAGAAATCGGAGGATCACCAGCCAGCCAGCTAGCGACCAGCGTTGCAACATTATTTGCATATTAAAAACAATTAAGTCTTAATGCATTTTAAATCACCGCACTTGTAGTATGT
>NC_064874.1:93269401-93279401 GCF_943734745.1 Anopheles darlingi
GTGTCTTCGTTGTCTTGTTTACTCAATGATTTTCCAACAAATATAGCACGATCAAGGTCAACCAACGAATTGATGTAACTATGTCGCTCGGATGCTCGGATGCTCATCGGATGCTTAGCTAATAAACTAAACTCCCCGTCGCCTCATTTCATTGACAACCGAGAGAACGATGTTGTGGATGTCGAGGACCACCATCGACAACAGATCCCCGGATTGCTTGGATGCGCTTAATGCGTTTTTCCAACGTCGTCGTCCAACGTTGTCGTCGTCGTTGTCGTCGTCCGCGTCCGGGTGGATGTCACCGCGAGCAGTCGCGCCGAAGCTTGCTGCATAGCAAATGATGCGTTTATTTAAATGGATGCAGCATAAGTAATGTACCTCCCAGAAGGTGGTGACAGGATTTATGCACTACAAGCGGTTCGACACGAAACATTGAACCGTCGACCATCCGCCGAGACCATCATGGCACAGGAACAGGAACACTTTCGTGTGCGTCACGGAATTCTTGTCGCGGCAGTAATCGTCGTCCGTTCGATGGGGACGAGCGCTCGCTTTTCTATGTTCCGGAGAGAAAAAGGGTGCCGTATCGTATTTTCTGTTTTTCGCGAGGATCAACAATGCTCACGCAATGTTTATGGCGCACAAATCGTTACACGGTTTCGAAGGGGCTATAAGAGGAAGAAGAGGAAGAAAGATGCCCTCTCGACCTCGACCGTAAATTCGTCATACAACTTTATTCTTCAGCTTCAGGGCAGCCAGCTTCAAGCTCCAAGCGCTCGTGAAAGGTCCAAAAGGCTGGAGAGGAAGTTTCATAAAACAATCAACCTCTCTTACCTTTCGTGGCAATTATCGGATACTATTATCGGATTGTACATAAACGTTGTACCTCTCTCTGTCTCGCTCTCGCTTTTTCTGTGGTTTCAATGGTTGCTTTTTTATCATTAAAACCAAGCGGAGCGACTGCCTGGCGGACCGGGATTTATTCGTTTACAATCGAAGCACCAAATGACCATTAGAGACCTGTTTGTGGCCACGTCTCGGGGTCTTTCTGTAACGCACCTCACATTTATTGCGCCCTCTGCCTCTGCCCCTGGCCTGGCTTGGGTTGGTTGATTTTGCGCGATCAACCGAGAGATAGAGAGAGGGGTTTGCAGAGACGGCGGTGGCTATGCGCGGGGGTAATTATGGAATAGCGAACAACCAGCGCATGGTCGCAGGGCCATGGTGTCCGGTGGATCATTACGCGTCCACCGAGAGTCTCTGGGACTGTGGGCGAGATGAATGTGGTTTGATGGCCGGAACGAAACGGTGGGTTTTCCGAAGTCCAGTGTCCGAGACCCTCTCGTCGATGAATTCGTGCAATTCGTGAGCACTCGCAGACCGATCGAGCGATCGATCGATCACCGGTAAAGAACGCGGCGAGCCAGCAAATCCTTCTTCTTCGACACATGCACACACACGCGCACACACACGCAGGTCATCACAGATGATGATAAATGACGCGTTTTTCGGGTTAACACCTAGCCCGGGTTTCGATAAATCGAACGAGAGCCCATTCGAAGGGTCGTCGCGAGACAATTAATAACGTCGACGTCGGTGATCCGTCGGCTGCCGTCAACCGGCAACCGTCGTGCCGTCGTGGCCGCATGCCAACCGCATGAGACGCAACCGTCAATAATTAAAGCTTCGCATCGCATGGTAGCATCCAGTCGAGATGGATTGTAAAGTTCATTTTTCATGCAACCGGATCGCCGGTAAGCGGAGCAACGCCAACAAAGAATCGTCTTTTGCAGCGTTCTAAATGGAGGACCTCGCCAGGGACCACTCTTTTGTGGCCACACTGAGGATTTTTTCGTTATTTTAAGTGACTGAAGCGCTGCTGCTGCTGCTGCGATCGTCATAAGCGATCATTAGTCGAGTACCGTTTTGTCTGTTACTCGCCTTCTTGGGTCTCAGGTCATCCAAATGTGTTTATACGCACACCGATCGCTCCCTCTCACCCTCTCCTTTTCCTTCTGGTATCTTGTTTTTGGAAAATAATTACGGAAAAACCTCCGTTACGTGCGTCGCGCTGTGTGTCTAATGTGGCGACCCCGTAGGTTCGCTGAGGTTGACCAACCGAACTAGCCGTGAAATCAATTGCCTCGCGCAAGCCAGGGAAATCGAATCAGATAGATGAGCACCTTCCCGAGGGGGGAAAGCATTTTCCACTCCACTCGCATTAACTTGAGCTTCACTAAGAGTGAGCTTCAGCACGGGCGCTGATCCGCCTGATCAGCTTTTCGGATGACGATAATCTAGTGGAAAATAAGATCGCAAAACATTTTTCTTAATTATCTTCACCGCTCGTTCCGTTGCAAAGTGGTCCGCAAAAATAGATCACTCGATCGTGTGTCGATCCCCCCGAACCCGGTTAAGCAGCTGCCGGTTGGGAGGCTGCTATCACGATGTACCCGTTTCTTGGGTGTCTCCGGGTGCCCGCCTGAAGGCATCCTCTGACACACATTTTATGGCTCCAGGTTGGTCTAGTCGGTCCAAAAAAATAACCAACCACCATTCAGCGGCAGTAGCAGCAGCAGTAGTTGGAGCAAGTGAAACCGGAAGGGCGAACAATATTGCACTTTCTTCCACGCCACGCCACGCTACGCCACGAAACGCGCGCCCGTCGCGGATCGCATTCAAATGGAAAAAAAACTCGTGCGGCTCGTGCCAAAACCGTCTCGTGATCGTGTATTTGATCTCCGGCCTCTCCGGCGTTGCACCACCACAGCTCGATGATCGTTATCGGAAGCCTGAACCGTTGGTGCTACGATGATCAAACGACACGATCCGGCTCCGGTGTGCTCGTGGCGGCGTGAATTCCATTTCCCATCCGGCCGAACGTCTTGTGCTGTCGCTGTGGCTTCCTCCTGCAGGACTCTGTATGTGCGAATTCACTTCGCGAGCGCGCGCGCGCGTGCGCGTTAGTTGCTCGCGCGAATTACACTAATTAACGTTTTATTCGCTGTTTGCTAAGCGGTTCTAGCGGAGTTCGTATTAGGTCGAAGGGAGAATCGAGGGGACCGGTACTGGGTGTGATCGTGCAGCATTTAGTGTAGTTAAAAATTAATATCTCGTCGTCTGCATATTTCTGGTGCCCCGGCCTAGGCCAGTGCAACTGACCATTGCCGCGCTGCTACTATTGCTGTCGCAATAGAGATCATTTGCTGCCGGTGGGTACCAGCGCGCCGGTGCCGCCGGTGAGGAATGCAGCGCTTCCTAGTGACCAACGAGCGGTGAAAGAAGTTTATTAAAATAGTTTCATCGCTCCACACGGTCGGTCGCAATGGCATGTCGCTCGTGCCGAGGAGAAAATGGTGCGAGTCTAATTGACACACTCACACAAGACACCGGGATTCGTGGTGCTGGGTTAATGGTCACGGATTTGTCACGTGTGCCGGCGCGCACGTCGAACCCTGTCAAGTGTCGCGAACGCTATCGAGCGAACTTTCTAATGGAGGACCCTCATTCCACCGGGAATGAGCTACAGTAGTAAGTGGCACAAGAGAGATATTGTTCGCCAGATCGTTAAAGATGATCCAGGAGTTGAGTAAAAGCGGGACACTGTGTGTGCAAAAAAGTCGGTAGAGCTGTTAAACTAAGTACTTTACTTGACGATAATACTTCTTGGCTTTTTGGTTAAAGTTCTAAAGATGGTTTCGAGTGGCGATCGCGAAGAAGAAACTGAGCCACTTGGCTAAGCCAGCGAGGTATAATTCAATCAAGCAGCGTTTCGGTGGATTCCTCCCGTTTCGGACTTAATCCATTAAAAGACGACAATAGCTTCTCGGTGGCTTGGCTCGCGTGCGATCGATAGCAGTGGCCGTGCACGTTCGAGCAGCACTCGCAACCAACATCTCCAGCATCTCCATCCCATGCATCGAAACGATTAAAGCAAGAAAGAGGCAACAGATAAAGGGAACCAAAGAGGGAGAGAGAGAGCGCGCGCAAGCGAGCACAAGAGGTCGAAAGGAGCGTTCAATTTCGATCCGCGATCGCTCTCCTTTGGCGGTCACGGCACATTCCGCTTGGCGGCGGCACGGCTCGGCGGATTGGAAGCGGTTTTCACGTTCAAGGATTACAATCAGCGCTTCTGTTGCGCCTTTGGTGGAGGCCGCGAACCGCGAACCCCCTCGCCTCTCATCGTTCGAGCGTGTTCCATAGCGTACCGTACGGATCCTTATGAAAATCACGAAACTTATGCTGTCATGTCACTCGCCTGAACCCGAAAGTCATTTATCATTTCATCGTCCAACCCTCCTGCTCTCGCGTCTCTCTTTCGTGGTCACGAAGGGGTCAGCACACAGGAAAGGGAGGTGCAAAAGGAAGGGGGAAGGTATAGAACGCAAATCCACGGAGAATCGCAACATTAGTGATGGAGCTCGAGCTCGAGCCGGACCGGAACATCAAAAGCCGCTTCTAGAACGAAGACGAATCGATGGATCGAGGGGAGGATGGACGTTAAAGAGCTTCGCGGGTAGCGCACGAGTGTGTCGATTCGTCGCACCAGAAAGGCGCGCCAGAGTGAATCGTTGGTCAGCTTCTCCGTCCATTATACGGTTCAAAGAGCAGTTGTGTCATTCGTCGATCGAGCGTGATCACAGGGGCAGCACCTTGGACACAGTACGTGTCACGTGTTTGATAAATTGGTTGGCCACTTCGTCGTCGTCGTCGTCGTCACCGTCAGCGTCGTCAGCGTCGCTTCTTGATGATGCGCGCCCGGATGCCTTCTAGACCCCTTCCGGGGCCTTCCGTTTTAGGGATCGATCGGTTCAAATGCTCCAAATGGTTGATCACCCTTTGGACGATCACGACGATGATCATGACGTTTCGGTATCCGATCCGGACCGAGCTTTTAATCGGCTCATCGGCGTATGGCATGTTGATACGTGATCGGTGACCGGCGGCTTAGAAGGAACCGATTAAATGTGATTTACCTCCGGCCCTCCGGTCACGCACAATGGCCCATGGGTTTCGATCCCGGGCTAGGGCTGAGATGAGCTCAAGGGATACCACGTCATGATCAGTCCGAGCACCGGAGCTTAACGGAGCTGTCCCTAATTCAATCACCGATTCCACCGAAAACGATCAAATGGCTCAAAGGCTGACTGTCGGCCGTTTTAGCGGCAGGAGATTTTTGTTCTCCGAAAAATCGAAGAAAGAGTTCAAAGAAATTGGAGACTGCATTCCCGAATGAATCGTTAAGAAGTGGTTTGGAATCGATCTACTTTTACTGGAATGACTCCATCGCGCGAGAGGACAATGCAACCCTGGTACAAGGGAGTTTTGAAGGGTTTTTAGAGGGTCCTGTTCCTTGGACTTGAGTTTTCCATAAATATTTGTCTCTTTTTGTTTCGAAATCATCCGAGGACCTGTCTGAAGTCACTGTCTGAGAGCTAATAAATTTCGAATTTCAAATCTAACGGTAACTTTCGATCGTTCGCCACGGGTTACCAAAGCACACAAACACAAAGAAAGCAGAGCAGACCTTGCGCGCGCGCTCGCACCCGTCAACAGGTGATCTGTTACGACCCCTTACGGGGACGCGATCGCTCGTTAGGGATCCTTTTCACAATTTCCTTTTACCCCCGTCGTCATCGTCGTCGTCGTCGTCGTTTGAGACCCTAACGCAAGGCGCAAGCAAACAGCAGGACGGTCCCTTTCGGCTACGTTCGGTTACACCTGTCTCCGAAGGGGTCCTTTGTTGCTGCCTTAGTGGAGATGGCACGGAGCATATTGCGATCGCGACTCTGGCCCCGGCCGTACCTCGATCAAGAACGATAAGCGTTAATTTGTTGGCCCAAAAATGTGCGCAATATGCGTTGCGCAGGTTCATGCCTTTGAGTGTGTGTGTGTGTTGATCCCCTTTTCTTTCTTAATGTTCTGCATCTGCATCGCGAGCGATTCGACACTTCTTCTATCGCGCGTCGTGCAAACGTGTGTGCGCCGTATGGCACACAATGGACTGGAGTGGAATCGAAGGCCCCCCGAAAAAAGGAGTGGAAGAAGAAGGGAGTGAGAGCAGAGGGGAGGGGGGACAACTTTTGGCGCGAAGCGACGTTTGTTAATTTGTAACCGACGATCAGTCGCGCAGCTCCATCCAAGGAACGGTGTCTGCCTTGCGGTATATGTGTGTGTGTGTGTGTGGAGTTCCGTGGCGCGAGCGCGACTTAAATCATCGCCCCGAACGGAGGTGTCCTTGGAGGTCGACCCCTGGGACCTTCTGGAGCAAGGGGTTGGCCACTCCTCCACCCCAGTACAGCAAGCGAGTGCCGAGGTTTAATAAATTTATTAAGACATCAATAAATATCCATTTAATAAAAGGAAAGCGCTAGGTACAGTAAAAGGAAGGCGAGTGGAGGGGGTGGGAGGGGGTGTTGGTCTGCACCGGTCACCGTGTAATCTGCGTTCGAGTGCGCGGCGCTCGAGAAAGGCACACGACGACGACGACGGCGACGGTTTTGAGCATCGACGCGATCGAGCTGGTTGTCATAAATCATGCCGTGAATTACAATGAAATATCGATGTCGGTCTGGGCTGGTTGGAGTGGTTTGGAGTGGAGCGTGAAGCGTGGAGGTTGCGTGCGTGGCCCGCGAGAACGAGAGCGTGCCGGCGAATTCGCGTGTAGGCGAACCGTGGACCATGGACCGTGGCCCAGGACCGCAAACGGAGCACACAGAGGGCTTCGCGGTGGATTTGGAGGTTAGGTTCAATTTGTCCCAAGCTCGGATCGGAAGCCCCTCGAGGGTCCAGGGTCCAGGGCGAGGTTCTAGCGCAACGAGAGGGCCGTTATCTTCCGGAGCACTCGCAAAGGGTAGTGGTGGTGGTGATGGCGCATGTTTTATCGCACACCCTCACCTCCTCGCCCCGGGCCCGGAAGCCCTGGCATGTGTCTAGCCTCCGAGCTCTTATCTGAAGGCCGCGGCCACGGCGCGGTTCGAGTCAATATGTCTCGGGGCTGTCCTCGACTCGAGTGGCCGGCGTGGCGTGGCTTTGAGGCAATGGCAATGCAGGGGCTCGGCATCATCAAAGCTCCTTGGATGATGCGATGCTACGGAATTGAGATGTTATGCGAAGGGAAATAAATTCATAACATCGGTAACGATCGGTGGGTCGGTGTGTGTGTGTACATCGCGCGCCGGTTGCTTTCGCGAATACTTTCTCCCGCCGCCGACGCCACTGCCAGATTAAGGGTAGGGTCCGGCCGGCCAGGCTGTTCCCTCATAGTTCCCGGCCAGAGCATAAATAATGCACGTGATAAATGATCGTTTAAAGATGCTGTTTACCGTCAAAACAGGCGAACTGCGGAACCAGAGTATCCGACGAAGGTTCCCGGGGGAGGTTCCGCACGGCATGTAAGCGCGTAAGTAATCATCATCATCGCAGGCTTCGTAGGGCCACGGTTGTAGAGCAATGGTATGGTATGGAGTAATGATTTGAGAAACTATTTCGAACTGCATTCAGTTCACTGGAGATATTTCCCCTCGAGTTGTGTATTATTGAGGAAGCTAAAGAGGAGACTTTTACGAAGGAATGTGATAGAGTGCGTTACATGATCGATGGTCTATGTTCAAAGTATCTTTCCAGGAGTTCACTGTCTCTACAGTAGATTTAATTAGTTATTTGATATCATAAAAAAATTAAATATTCTAAATGTTTCTGTTGTCACTGAATAAATTTGATTTTGTAGGATATAAAATTATAATTGACACTAATCTTAGGAGGCTTGACGTTCAAACAACTAGAAGAGGAAGTAACTCCTACTGTTTAACTAGACGTTTAACTCATAGAAGGCCATCATCTAGTAGCTGGGGATGCAGTCGAGTTGTTTTGCAATGCATCGAGTTACTTAGAGAAGGAATTTCATTGAAATGTGACATCGTTGGTCTTCTTACAATCCTTTTCATAAAGAAAATAATCATAAAGAAAATCAATGGCCGTCACAATAAAGTATGTAATAAACATAAATAACAGTTCGATAACGTTAATGGAAATGATAGCGATTAACTTAAATGTAATATTTTAGCGCAGTTTACACATACTCCAGACCAGACGCTCGATACATTCCATAATTAGGCACATTCCATCGGCGACCACCGGAAAGACGAATTCACATTCCTTCAAGTGACTCGCCACGACACGACTCGTCCCGGACAAAGCTCGAAGCTCACCGAATCCGATTTGACCGCGCTGGCCTGACCGATCCAGGGAGTCCCCCCGGGGGCTTACGCGCTGCGTGCGTTCCTCGATGCCGATGACGACGACGACGACGACGACGACTAAGTCCACGGTGTTGATGGCGACGCAACGCGGGTGCGAAAAGGTAATATTTTTTTCTAATTTTCTGCTTGATTAGAAAATAGTCATGCGTTGATAATTTCATTGTAAACATAATTACGGTTGATATTCGCTCACCGGGGGCGCAATCCGTGTGCCGGAAGACCCAAGCCCTCCGACTCCTCTGGTGCCTCTAGTGGTTGGTGTTGCTGGAAAATGAATTGCTTTATAATGGGTGGTATGGTGGTCCGCCTCGGGTTTCGCGCTCTCTTTTGCTTCCACGCATTCTCCCTCTTGTGTTCTCTCTTTCTTCTGTCCTGTTCCTCCCGCTCTTTCTGCTGTTGTCACACCCTCGAGGGATGCTGGCTTTTTTTTATTTTCGGAGGGATGAGACCTGGCGAGATGAGGACCCAGCGTGACCCGTTTCACTTGATGAGCTCCTCGATGGCTTATAGCGTGCGGTCCCGGAATCGATTTTTGGCCACTCCACCACCACTACCACCGTACCACTAGACCACTGGAGTCTCTATGGGTTTTTGCGTTCCCTCCTTCACTCCACCATCCTTCACCGGTGACCGGGTGCTTTCTTCTGTTCACCTTTCTTTCTCCCATCACAAGCATCACAACCGAGCGCTGATGTGTTCCTTGTAATTGAGTTAATGACGGTCTCGCTTTCGATGCTGCAGCGAGGACCTGGACCGAGAAATCGAGAGCTTCCGAAGAAGAAAAAAAATCCAACGTCCAACGAACGTGTCAAGGAGCGGTCCCTCGCACTCGAGAGATGTCATTTCGTTGCTGTTGTTGTTGTTGCGGGAATTCGACAGACTAATCAATTATTGCGTGCTTATGGTGGGCTCGAAACCTTCCCAAAGGACCTTGAAGCAGAAGGCCAAAGATGACTTTTGATTGTATGGCTGTCCCCGAGGAGGGGGGGGGGGGATTTCCGGGAAACTCCGGCCTGCTGCACCTCGAATTAAGGTCCTGGGCGCTCAATCAAGCACCTCGAACGGACATAAGGCGCCGGTCGGCCAGCTGAAAGTTAAGCAATCGACGCTCTGATAATGTTCTTAAAAAGAAGGATTTGCAAAACATTCGTTCACCGGTCGCCGCCAATCACGACGATGGCGGAAACATTAAAAATTACTTCGCATTACCTTGACGATCCCAAGGGGGATGGGGAACGGTATTTATGATTCGAGAGCTCAATGCCTTCCCCGTTCACGGAGACGCATCAGCAGCAGGCAGACCGGGTAGACATAAAACCATAAAACCCTTCGCCAGTCTGCCAGCCGTTGGTCGTTGCTTTCCATGCTTCCGCCCAGAAGCAGAATATTCCCGATAATATTGTTCTCGAACCACGGAACCGGACCGGTTTCTGAAGAATGTCCAGCGTCACTTTGATTGCAGCAGCCGCAGCAGCAGTGGCAGCGGCAGGGCCGAAGGACGCATAAAATATTCAATAACACACGAGACGAGTGCATCATCATCGGAAATCCGTCCTGCGGTGGTTTGATGTTGCTGCTGCCCCTTGTGCTGCTGCTGTTGCTGCGGGATGGATACCGAAACGGATGTTGTAATAATAAATTTTATGCTTTTCACTGACACACGCTAGACGGTGATGGGCGGTTGTTGTGCTCGCAACAGTATGCAACAGCACTGCAAGCGCCACGGATGATGATGATGA
>NC_064874.1:93289401-93309401 GCF_943734745.1 Anopheles darlingi
TCCCAGGAACACCGGGAAATTGAATTGTGTTCCGGACTATTTCTATTCGCGCGATGCGCGCGTCCACCAGAAACGGAACAGGCCGGGCAGCGGGGAAATCAAATACCACGGCCCCGGCACTTGTTTGATTGTGATGATGGTCTGGATGGGTCGCTATTAGTCAGACATCCAGCGCGCGCGCATCGTTACGCCCGACGACGACGACGAGGTAGGCCATGCATTATGGAACAAACTCGGCCTAGCAACAGGAACACGGAATTGTAAAGCATTATCGTAGCGGCCAGAGATTCGGGTGACGATGTACAACACGAGAACCGGTTCTCGCGATGTTCCCACGCGCTTGCCTCACGAATAATTACATAAATCGCGATGCGCAGATGCGCAAAATGTGCGGTGCTGAGGTGGTGGCGTGCAAAAACTAAAAAAATGGCCGCAGAATATGGTGCGGACCAAAGTTCCGTTCTTGCTGCCACCTGAACCGGGTGCTATATGCAGTGAAGTATGTCCAGCAGCTCGCTCGGAGCGTTTACGACGAGCATCGTGATGATGAGCCGCGCTGCCCGGTCTCGGACGCGGTTTCCTTTTTCCACTCACCCATGGACCAATATATTCCTCCATCCGGAACACAATGGACTGCGGGCATTCAGCGCTGACGACGACGACGACGACGACGACAGCGGACGATGACGATCCGGTTCAGGTCTGTCTGTGTGGACTGATGTGGACTCCGAGATTCACACGCTTAATCTTCACCTCCACGCTCCTCCGGGGATCCATCTTCAGGGTGGTGGCCGTGAGATTGTTTTACGGTTTGTAGATTTCGGCTTTTCCATTGTTTCCACCCCGGGTACCCGGCGGTCCGGGTGCTGGTCGCCGGGAGTTGTTTATATGTGCATACATTTTCCGGTCATTTCTCCGCTCGCTCGCGAGGAGCAGTGCTCCGTGTGCTCGTCTCTAATCGTTTGTCCCGGGCACTGGACTGACTGGAATCCATCTCTTGCGCTGGTCTCAGTGGTCAGTGGTCTAGTACTAACACCACCCACGGCAGAATCGCCATCTTGTGTGGACATGAAGATGACGATGAAACGGCGAACGGCCGCAACGCAACGTCGTCATCATCACATGTGATGTTCCTCCTCCGCCCGGTAAATAACGAGTCCACGAGTCCATACCATCGACCGCTCCCCGCGCTGCCACGATCGAACCATAAACACATCCTACACCGCCTGGGCGCTGGACTCGCTGGGTAATTGTGGGAATCTACGCTTCGGTGCGTTTTTCGTTCAAGACAAAGTTCCCTCCAGTTTCCAGTCGGCTGCCCATCCCCATTCTGAGGTCTCTGTGGGCTTTCGGTCTGGCTTGTTACTTGTTACGTTGTTGTCTGCGACTCGCTACAGAAGCTACTCGCGAATATTCGTTCGCTTATTGGAAAAGCATTTCAAGAAATCATTAAAGAAAACTTCAGAGAGAGAGAGAGAAAGCGGAAAAAAAAACTGAAATCCACGGATGGAACTTCAATGTTCTCCAGACTCCGCGCATTCTAGGTTGGTGCTGCATCGGTAGCGGCCATTGCTGCTGCAGCCGAAATTCCAAAACTAATAACCAATCGAGCCGATAATGGGGAGGCCACGTTTCGTGGATAATAAAGAAGAAAATCGCGAATCCGCTACCGTCCGTTCCGAGCTCTGCGCGTGAAAATTAAGCCAAGAAAGCGACGACGATGGCGACGACGGTCCTAGGGTGGTTTGGTTTTTTTTTTTTGGGGCGAGGTCGATTCCACCACATTCTACCCCAACAAATGACCGGCTGGTGCCGGCTTTCGGGTCGCTCCCTCCCCGCAGTTGATTGCAGCAACATCCTGTTTTCGGGGATGATTGGAATTCCGGGCACTTAAATGGGCACCCGCGGACCAGCAGGGAATGAGCAATTTTTATCTTATCTCGCGCCGCCGAAGATGTGGAGTAGTTCCAGTAGCAGCAGCAGCAACCGGTGAACAGTTTGTGCAATCGACGAGAAGAGAGAACAGCGAGCGATCGTCGCGCCATCGCAACGACGACGACGACGACGTCCGCGAAGGAAGGATGCAATTACGTTACGCCAGGGGACCGGAGGGCCACACTGTGCTCCTGGTTCGTGGATAACCGTGCAAAAAACCGGGGGCGCGGTGGTTGATTCCGGCTTCTGGCTACTGCTCCGGCGAACCAATATCATTATACGGCATATGATTAGAATTGGATGTTGCTGCCGATGCTACCAATGCTGCTGCTGCTTCATCGTCGCCCGGAGGCTGGCTTGTTTCTTCTTTTCATAAACCATGAATCAGTTGGCGGTGGTGGCAGTCCGCGATTCGTCGATCCTCGATCGCCTTCTGCTGCCGTCAGAACAGGGTGTGTGTGAGAGTCAGGGCCAATATGATATTTATTATGTCTTTTCCGCGGAATGTCCTTAATCGAACTTCGTGGCAGGAGGTTGGTTTTAGGAAATTTATCAAAAACTCGATACCATTTTATTGGAACCACCGGTTGCTTTGGTGAGATTCGAAGACGCAAGACTCTCACACACACACACACACGGACCATCGCCTACTTGGCGGATTGCCGGTTTTTTTATGCCCCGGACAAGTAATTCCAGTGGCGTCTGTGATAATTCTCTTTTTATTAATAATACGACGAGAGATACGAGAGATCGTTAGGACCGGGTTTCAGTAGCCCCAAGGATCGCTGGCCAGCCAGCTCTCAGGTCAGGCAGCTTCTGCGGTGACCGGACCCCGGACCGGACCGGATTGGCGACCATTGGCGGGTGTAATAATAATTTGTGCTTATTCATTGGCGTCACCGCTCATCACACTCCTCAAGGGAGGGAGGCAAAGGAGGTGGAAGGGAGTGCCCGATCCCGATTCCTGCCGATCCGCCTTTCTTTTCTTGCCAAGATCGTCGTTGCGCGATTGCGCGATCGCAATCGATGAGCGCGACATATGGCCGCCACCGATGCTACAGTTGCTGCTGCTCGGGCTCGGGCGGGAAAAATGTCGTCTGCCGCTGGCTGGCTGGCTGGCTGGCCGGTCGCGAGATCGCGGATCGCGCCACTCCGCCAGAGGGCACTAATCTAGTAATTGATTCTGGGGGCCTTCCGTCTCACGCTGCGTGTGTGTGCAGTGCAGTAGCAGTTGTGCCGAGGTAATAAATACTGTCATTACACACAACTGTGCAGCGATGGGGACACACCGATCACACCGAGGTGGCGGTGCCAGTGGGTCCGAAAAGAGCGCTCTCCTTTCTCCAGCTTCATCGTCCATTTCCTGCCGAACGGTGCCCTGGCCCTGGTGCCCGGTTCGCTTATCGATCGAAGGCATCCCAATGACACGCAATCCCGCAGATGCAGATGAGCTATTGGGGTTGGGAGTTGGAATTGGAATTATTGAAAAACATGCAGCGTTCCACAAGGGGGGAGGGGTGGTCCTCGGCTTCCAGGTGAATCAAGGGCTTCACGATTAGATGGAAACTTCGTTTCATTAACAGTGATGCTGCTGGCGAAGAATGCTTCGATGCTGGCCGATGACCGTAAATACAGTAATCAAAGTACAACATTACAACGCATCCAGATAATGATAATGGGAAACGATGTCCAAGGGCTGGTGGTGGTGTTGGACGCGCTTAAAACAATAAAGCTTTCACAGACGGCCCCCCCCCCCATTTATGAAGGAACGACCGCAAGCGGCCTTTCTTTTCAATTTGATCCACCGCACCGTCGATTCGTCGAATCAATCGGTCGTCGATCGGTGTTTCGGTGGCCCCCAACACTGACCCGTTGGCCACGGCCCCCCCTTCTCTCCGGCAGCATAAACAAAGCAATGTCGTAAACATAAGAATAATTACATAATGACAGCAATAACAATAAAATATCCACGCAATTGTTCCGAACGGGCGCGCGCAGCCTCGGAACAACCTACCGCGCCGGTCGCCATATTGGATGGCCGGGTCCAGACCGAGGCCAGACCAGGAGGGCAGGAGAGAGAGCGAGAGAGATCGCCATCATCAGATTGTGGCATCGTCCGGGAATGGGCTTCGAGTCCTGGGATTCAACCATGCGTGTGTGTGCGCGCGCGTGTGTGTGTGTGTGATGGTGTAATTGGAAGGGCTGCGTATAGAGCGTTGGCCCGGCAGACGATAAGAAAGACGGTGGCTCATTTCGGAATTCCCCATGTTTAGTGATTCGCTCTCGTATGTCATGGCCCTTCACCGGGACAGGCGTGGGGCCGAGGGGCTGGCGACAAACGACATTAACCACCGCTCGGTCGCTTTGTCGCCATCGCACCGACCGCTCAAAAGCGACCGACCGATCGGCCGATTGCCGATTTAAACCGCCCACCATTGTCTCCCGCACGATCGCGATTCGATGCTGTACCAGTGGCCAGCCATCCAGCCAGCCAGCTGGTGATGCTCTCGAACATCGGCCTCGCTATTGGGTGCCCTCCGCTGGTGCTGGTCATGGTGCTTAGAGAGTCACCACCGCCGACGTTGGGTGTCGCATCTGTGGGAGGTACTGTGCTGTTGGTGCTCGCTGAGGCGAAGAAGGAAGAAGCACCCCGAGCAACGATGTGTGGCGGCCACCACATGCGTGCATTCGCTGGGGGAGGTTGTCTTTGATTTTCATTATATTCTTCTTCGCCTTCGCCTTCGCCTATGTGATTATATGTGGGATACGTTCATTCAGTTCAGCGGCTCCATTTTGTTTTCGGTTTTTGTGTGTTTTTTTGTGTCACTTCCCTTGGTTTATTCAAATTCGAATTCAATTCCAATGGCAGCGACGAGTCATTGCGCGGTGCGGTCATTTGGCTCATTAAGGGCACGGCGGCGGTGGATCAATTTATTGTGCAAGTGATCGAATCGGAGGCGGCATAATGTTCGCGCTCGCGACTGGTGTATCGCGCAGATACGCGGTGCACTACTATGTCATGGCCACACATGGCTCGGAGTTTGCATGTTCGCACGTAACGAGATGTGTGGTGTCTTCGCCCCAAGTTCACGTTGATCGAAAGGTTAACGCGGTACAAAACGTTCATGCGACATCTGCTCTGCACACTCTGGTATCAAGCAGCTTGAGCGTAAGGCCCGCCACCACCACAACCGAATGAGGAACCACGGGCGGCAATCCCACGAATGGAAGCTTGTCTTGCTGTTGCCCAAAACTGGCGCCCCTTCGCGGCAGAGCACGATGACAATTGCGAGCGAACAATCGCGAACCACTCAGTGCCATATTTGTCAACTGTGAAATCAACTGTCAAAGAACATATTTCTTCTCGCACCAAATGCGTTCAAATTGGTCAACAGCAGCGTTGCAGCAGCGATCGCTTCTAACCGACCAGCAACCAATGCCAAGGTGATGCTGGCCAGTTTTTTTTCTTTCCTGTCACCAACGATAACACTCGCTGCAGCAACAGCAACAGTATCAACAGCAGCCACTGCATAACGATCACTCACACGCAACCCCATTGGTCCATTAGAAATGATAATTTATGCTCGCCGCATCTATCGTCCGTTCATCGCAGTTCCTCGCGACAGTCTAGCCAGCCAGCAAGCGACTCTAGAACTGCCATCCGGGTCCGGTCTCCGGTCGCAGGACGATCGCATCCAATATATCACTTTGATTGGGGAAGGAGGCGGGACGGATCGTGGTGCAACGGATCATGTGCCACATCTGTTTGTGGCCGGTGGGATGTCACTTCTCCGTGCGATCGGCGGCGATGTCTTGGCGCGGTTGTCGCTGCTGATAGAAAGGAAACCGGGGCAGCCAAAGAAAAAAAACAAGGAAAGAAGGAAAACACAGAAAGGAAGTGATGAGAGAGAGAGAGAGAGAGGAAGAGCGGCGCGATCGAGTGTAAAACATTGCCGGCTACAACAACACCAAGTGCGGCGTGTAAATTCAATTAAGGATCCTCGGTCGGTAATCGCAAACCGCCAAGCCGCTGCTGCCAGGCCATCCGGAACCAACAACCGGCTCGCTCTCCGTACGGTATTTTAACAAGCTCGTTGCCGCACACACACACACATACAACAGACGACACACGCACCGCGTGGTGTGTGTGCGCCTCTTGGGATTATTCGCAATGCGAGCGAATGGACGAACGAACGGATGGATGGACGGATTTGGATCCAGAAAAGTGGTGAAAATCAAGCGTGGCCAAGATAATCACCTTCACCTACCGCCGGTTATCGCGCAAAACGCAGCGTCCCCGGCCCGGTCACTGCATGTGGTGATGATGACCGCTGCGTTCGGTGCCGCGAGCGAGCTGTACATGGAGATGGTGGTCTCGGTGGTCAGACGGATGGACACCCAAACTGAGCGATAATCCCTCCGCCCGGTCCAGAGCCGTTAAGGCCCTCGGCCGAGATCGACGCGGGGAAAGCCGGTTCCATTGGCGTTCCATCAGGGAGGTGCGCACACACCAGCAGCAGCGCCGCAGTGGTTGTCATGCCAACGACACGCACCGTCGACGACATAAAAGCTCATGCGTAGCGCAAGCATCATCATGTGCCACGGTCGCCCCCTTCTTCTCCTTGACGTTGACCATCATGGAGCATGGACCGATAAATCTCTATCAGCATCAGTCTCCGTGTACGTATGTGTGTGTGTTGAGTATGCTCGACGGTGGATAATATTTCGGTCAATTCGTCGTCGTCGTCGCGGTCGTCGTCTCGAACCGTTGTGTGCTTGGCTGGGATCGTGCGAAAATGCGCATCACCAGTACCCCCTTCAGCTCCTCCCCTTCCTCAGTGGCCATCGAAACGATATTGGAAATGACGAGCATAAATAAGACGAGAATTTATTCACTTTGATTAACGTTGGAAATGTAATAAAAATAAACAAACTCGCGGCTGGTGCGAGCGATTAGCGCTCGCCAGAGCGAGAGAGAGAGAGAGAGCGAGAGAGAGCGAGACTCAATGGCCAGAAAGGGGGATTGAAAAGAAGGCCTCAAATCGCGACGCTCACTGACCACCACCATCTCTTCGTTATTTATGTTGTCTGAAGTGCTTTTATTGCGCTTTTCATATCGCTCACGGGAGAAAGGGGGAAGGGAGTAAACACACAATCACGCATACATCATCAAGTCCCCCCCCCTCCCCCCCACTGGCCCGGATCAGAGTGTCCACCGAACGAACCCAGCGATGGTCCCGGCCGGTGATCGTTGGATTTTGGGTTGAAAGTGGGATCCTCCTCCGGGTTTCCCTTCACCACCACATTATCGGTACACCTCTTCAGATTGCGAACACCTCGATTCGGACATTTCGGCACAGACGCTGACGGCGGCCTGGTTTTTGTTGCGGCGCATTTCGTGAACGCGATATGGGAAATTAATTCAATTTTATGGAACGATCTCGGTGCAGTGGTGTTGGTGCCAAGTCGGTGGTATGTGCTCCCAATTCCGCAGGGCGCGCACTCTCTGGTGCGAGAGGCATTTTTGGAGGCCCTTCCGATCGTGTACGTGAGTGGCATAAATTTACACGCGACTCGCACGTCGAGCGATTCGTCGTCGCGTCGCGTTTCGTCAAAAAGGACCTTTTTTGATTGTCGTTACATTGTCCGCAGACTGTGTCCGCGGACGCGATCCTTAATGGGCGTGCGCGCGAGCATCGCACAAATCGCACTCCGGCTCGTGTTGCAGGGTGGTCATAGTTGCTCACGAGGTGAAATCAGGAAAATAGGCTATTTGCACGTCGAGAGCGCATAATAAGCCACCACAAAACCACAGCTTACCCCGACGGTAATCACGCGATTGTTTGTGGTTTTAAACGGAGCTCAAAATGTATCAAAGCAACCCATAGTGCACCTTCGCTTTTCTCATCTCAAACTGGAGCACTGCAAACGCGGAATACTCGCGGGGAAAAAAACAAACAAACTGAAAATCAAAAAGGAAAACAACACGCGGTGAAGGTGCGAGGGAGAGGAGAAGTTCCTGCTTGCGACACTCCCCGCTTCTGCACTCGTGGTCTGCGGTCGCGCTCCCGGGAATCTCAAAATTATTTGCTCGCATTCCACTTTTCGCCTTCGATTATTGGCAGTTTCGCAGCTGTCACGAACTGCAGACTCTCATGTGCCCTTCCCGTGTGTGTGTATGTGTGTGCGCGGGCACTTTATGGCCTGGGACAACTCCGATTGGGACTGGTTTTAATTGGTTGATTTCAATTTGAAATTTAATTGATTGCCCGCTTTCGTCGTCGTCGTCCGCGTCGTCGGGTTCGTCGCTTGCTTCGTTGGTGCAGTCACCGGTGCAGGCGAACCGATCGGTCGCGGCGGCGGCGTGCGTGGCGTGTTCCGCGATCCTCCTTCTCCTTCCCTTTTTCGCAAAAAGAGGTATTCCTTCTTTTCAACTTCAGCACCAATAGGTAGAAATCATTTCTTCTATCCATCAACCGCCGTCGTCATCGTCGTCGTCGTCGCTCCGGCGATCGTTCACCGGGTTCGTGTGTTTGCAAAACTGCCAACAACCTCGCTTCCCTCTCTTTCATTCTCTCTATTTCCCGGCCTCTACCTCTACCGAGAAAACCATTTTTCATAACTGATGATGAACGAGATTCTAGAAAATTACATTTCATTACGATGCGATTAAAAGTAATTGGACCAAGCGAAGTAGTAGTGGTAGTAGTGCAACGATACAGTCCACTATGGATACAGCAACCGGTGCAGTAACCGGAGGACTGCCGGGCTGCCGGGCTGCCGGGCTGCTGATGATCGCGGTGATTGTGGTGCTGGCGACGTCTTCTTCCTACTGGACATCACGAGAGAGAGAGCGAGAGTCCAGAGGCTACCAGCTGGTGATCGATGATTTATCACCGTTGGTCTGGCGTGGTTCTAGCGCGATCGGCTGCCTGCAACCCGGTTCCTGCTGCCGGGGACTTTCCGCCCCGCTTGTTGCGACCCTCGTCAAAAACTGATGAATTTCACAGTCCTGGACCGCGGTGCTGATGCCCTGATGCTGGTGAAGCCCGCTTATTTATGTGTCTGCTCCATTTTTCCTCGGCTCGCCCGGGCCCCGGGTATCCCCCGGTGAGCCTGGGAATCGATCTCGATCGATACCGAATCGAGATCGAAAAACGGAGAGCGAACGAACGACGAGATCCTTTTGTATGATGCGATCCGCTGCAGGAGATTAGAAACGGTCGATCGTTGGCTGGCTGGCTGGCTGGCTGGCTTGCGAGTAGGTCCCCTTGATCCCGAAATGCTGTAACCCCGGTAGCATCACGCCCGGACCCCGGAGATTAATCATAAATAACTCACCCCTTCGTCAGCCATTCCGTCCTTTCTGTTGTCGTATTCTTTTCTCCTTTCGCTTCATCTGCTTAACATGCCGGACACTGCACACACACACACCAGGCGGAGACGACGGGGCAGATGAATCCAGAAAGTGGCATTTCAAATTTCGGATAAGTGTCAACCAACGGATCGAGCGGCGATTGGCTGCAACCTTGTATTCGTGGACCTTCGTCGCTTCGTCCAGCATGCCGTAGTGACCAGCATCCCGGGGGGCAGCAGCAACGAATGGAACGAATGCTCATAAGGGAACGGCAGCAGCTTGCAGCTTGGCGATGAGGGTGGCCGATAAATCAAAACTCTAAACAAGCGGACAACTTTTCTTCAATTATCCGCTTAGGTGTCGCATAAATCAAACGACCGGCGCTAATTAGTCCGCCCCAGCCCCCCCCCCCCCCCCCCGGAGTGCATGTCCGCAGATCTCGAACAAACTAGGCCTCGGTAGCTGGTGTCACTGGCATCGGCAACAGCAGCAGCACCACTGGAATGTACACTGTTGCCGTAGCCTAGACATCGGTGGCGTCGTGGAAGAAAGCCCTGAAAGCCACTACCAGGAACGGTGTTTTACGTGCTAGCTTCTGGCTCCTTGTCCATAAATCTCATACAACGACGACGACGACGAACTGCATCATTGCGATATGCTAATGGACTGCATTTAGCAATTTCTGTAAAACATAATCTTATTAAGCGGCAGTAATCCGGACGCACGTCAAGGTTTCGCCCGAGATCGCATGCGATCGCCTCTGCATCTGGGTGAGAGTAGAGCAGCGGGGAGGAAGGATATCCGCCAGCACACCGGTCAGCACCACCTCCTCCCCGCGGGGGTCGATGTACAAATGTACAACCGGGGTGTGTGCAGCATGTAACACCAGTTACTGTTCTGTATTCGCTCCTCTCTCCTTCTCTCGGTCTCTCTCTTGGTCTCTTCAACTCCCAGGAGCATTCCTGGCATGGTGTCGCGGAATTTCGCGAACGCACCGGTGGTGGTGGTGCTTGCAGGTGCATTGAGCTCGACAGCCCGTGTGAAGCCAGGCCAGGGCAGGGGCCAGACTGTTGGTCGGTCAGTCGGTTGGTTGTTGTTGTTGTTCCTGCGCGCGATGGTCACTGATTTATCGTTGCTGGACTCATTTATCAACATTCCTCCAACTTGTCGAATTCCAACGCGGTGGCGCGGCGTTTGAACGGCGGCCACGGAACGGATTCGGATCGCGTGATCGTTATTGGTCGATTCACACACACACACACACACACACACACACACACGAGAGAGACGGGGAGAGACAGAACCACAGACACCGACGGTTGGTATGATTTATCCATTTCCAGCGAAATAAATCGAGAACGAAATCACCTTTGATTGGACATTATGCATGACGCTGCAGTGCAGAGTCTGTGGAAGGGGAGGGTAAGGGGGTGGTGAGTGCGATCAGACTACAGCCGCCAGCCGCCAGCAAGCCAGCCAGCACGTAATGTGCAAATCAAATGATTGAGCTTACGAGCGGCCTTAAATCCCTTCTTCTTATGTTCGGTAATGTTCACCAGCACCTGCGCCCCTCCCCTTTTGGTGATCATAAATTCCCTTCTCGCAACAAAAGAAGAATCCATCCACACCTCATTTAATGGCCATTCGCGGCTCCATTATGCGATCGCGCGCTCGCGAACACGTGGGATTAACGTCCCGGTGAAGAGATGAAACGAAACGATCGACCGCAACGTTCGTCTGGCACACGATCGCTCGCCTGCTCGCTCGGTGATCTACCATTCCACGGCACTTCGGCACCGATCATCACGGCGTTTAATGGATCATCAAATGAGAAGAATTGAACGGTACGGTCCGTTGGGGCAGCATCAGTGGATCGTGGACTTGTTGTGCGAAGATTACGTTCGTGGATCACCATTACGAGGCGCTTAAGCGGTCGAACCAATCATATCGCACCGTTACCAGCATGATGGGCCCCCTCCTGTTAATGGAAGACGAAGAGCGAAAACAAACTTTCAGTAAACGATCTACTTACTGCTGCTGCTGCTGCTCGTTTGTAGTAAATGAAATTCATTTGCGAAAACATAACGATTCGAATCAAGTTGGTGTTAATGCATCGCAAGCGATCATGCAGCACAACGGATGCTGCACTGCTGTCTGCTCATCACGGAGACTGCGAGATGGTCCAACTGCTCGTTGGATGATGGATTACCACGCACTGCATCAGCGGTCAGGCACCTCATCAACTTGTCTTAGTCGCAACTTCAACTACTGCTGCTGCTGCTGCTGCTGCTGACCGGTGATCACTCTCTCGTCTTGATCACCGCCACCGCCGGAGGGTTTGTTGTGTCGTTCGTCGGTTTCGTACCTCGTCAGCTCGTGTCACAACATTGCACTCCAGCCACTCCAGCGGTCACTGTGTGGTGCCGTATTGACGTGTTTGCCCATTGCCTGGAGCGCCCTACGTGGGGGCGTCGGAGTAATTGATTAATTTCGTTTAATCGTCGTCGAGACGGCGACGGCAGCGACGGCAACGGCGGTTGCACTACAAGCAAGGGTGCTAATGATGGTGGTGCATAGAGAGAGAGCCGAACAGTGGTGGAGAAGCATTTAGCGCCGAGGCACGTGCCAAACGCAGCCCTGCCCCGAGAGTTCAGTGGCCACTCGTTGCTCGATGCTTTGCATAACGGGGCCGTGTGGCCGACGATCGGGCGGCGCGGCGCGACTTTGTGTTGCGCTTACTTCCTACTCACCGCAAACTCCAGAAGCAGCGCCTTGCGGCTCCTCCTCTCCTCTCCCTTCGCTCCCTTAAACGACTCGTAACGGACTAACAACTGTTTTTGCACATCGCTTAGACCGAGACCGAGACCAGGGGGCGGCACGCTTTGGTGGCTCGCGATCGCCTCAGGTCATCCGTGAGGCGATGCCGATGATCGTGGGCGAATGCTCGAATTCCTGGCCCCCAGGCCAAGCCATTGCAACCCGGGTCCGGGACCTGTTTTGTTGGCGGCGCGCGACAAACCGCGCGATGGAATTTATGCTCTCGTTACATCCCCATATAGATAGCGGATTCCCGGTGCCGGTTCACTGGTCACGGCTGGCACAGGCTAGCAAACCCTCCAACCTCCCAAACACAAACACACAATGGAGCCACTGGACCATACCGGATCGCTAACGATCGCCGGATCGCAGATTATCGTCGTGCATCTGCAGCGAGCCACCGTTATGCAATCGAAGGAGGCCGAGGCCGAGAAGGAAGGGAGGGATGGAGGAAGGGAGGGAGGAAACCGTTGCAACGTCCATTCATGCCTATCGGCATCACGAACCAATACTTTCGATAATAAAAGAAGGAAGGAAGCGATGGTGTTGTGGCTGTTGTTGCACCAAACCGATCGACCGATCGACCGATCGAGAGTCAGCTGACCGTGTACCAGGTACCGTGTCCGGTGCCTGGCGTATCTCGCCCATTGCCATCTTTGATTCTTGCGATCTCTCGCACTCAGATCGTAACCTTTGTTTGTTGCGGAATTTGGAGCAACCTCCGTAGCGAGGTAGCTTTCGGCATCGTCAATCTGCATGATGCAATGACACACTAACTGGTAGGTCCACACTGGGGACTCCAGGGTTTGTGTGTGTGTGTGTCTCACCACACAAAAAAAAACCCTCGGGGGGGAAAAGACGTCCAGAAACGTCAAAGTGGACGCTGGCCGCTGACAGCGCGCCAAAAGGTCCACCTCCACACCGTTTTCTAGGTTATGGTTTCGGCGATCGACGCCGTGATTGATCGTTTCAACGGCGTAACGCCCTCCCCGAAAACGAGTGTGATGTCACACCGGCCGCCGGTGCACTCCGGTTTCAACAAACGGATGACGACCGGGAACCCGTTTCCCGAGTCCCGCGAGTCTCAAGTCGAGATCGATCGAAATTTGATCGATGGCCAGCGTAAGGAGGACGGCTTCCATGCTTCGGCTCTCGGCGGCTGCACGGCACGGTGTCTGTTGACACATCCCGGGCTCACTGGCCAGTGCTCCCGGGCCCCCTAATGCCAAAAACCAAGCGGACATCGACGCTAGATTAAAATCAATCAAATCGCGTGTGACAAGTCAGGTGAGCTTTACGCGAAATCCAGTTTTTCGGGCTTCAGGTGGCCGTACTGGACGGGGGCTTTTTTCACTGTGTGTCTTGTGTGTGGATCGATATGCAACCCTGCGCGATATCCAGCATGGCCACCGCGCTTCATTGTTTCAACCACGTGAGAACCACGACCACGACCGGTCAAGCACCAGTCGACCACGGATTACGTACCGCGCGTTGGCCGAACAACTCGTTTGGTACCAGGGTATTCGAGCAGGTCCAGGACCGGGTTGGGGAACCGTTTTTTCGAAAAAAAACAAGTGTACTCTACTGGACATGGAGAACACTTGTTTTCGGATCGATCGCTTTTCAGACGCCATTTTTTATGCGTCGCACTCGCTTCACTCAACACGAGGCCTCCGAGTCTCCGAGGCCCACAGCGTGTTTGGACTGGTTTCGGATTACCTCGCGGATCGCGGACAGGAAATGCGGAGCACACCAGGATTTACGGTTATACACTCCACAGGGCAACACCGGACCGTCCACGACCGTCCAGTCGCAGTAGAGCGTATTAGTTTATGAGAAACTGTGGTCTGTGGACCGCAGTCTCAGCATTGCCGGGGCCAACCGGTACGCTTGGTGCGCCTGGTGCTGAGGACCGAAGAATTGCTGATAAATTATCTTCTAGCCAACTCGACACGACGCGATCCAGCGAGCAACCGGCCAACCGGCCAGCCAGCCAGCCAGCCAGCTAGGCTATCACGGGGCCTCAAGTACCGTGATAGACTGGTCTCGGTCCCCGGGGGGAGCAAGGTGCGAGCGAGCGAGAGATTTGTTTTTATTTGGATTTGAATACGTAATTGAATCAAGGTTACCGGTTCGGTTCGGTACGCGGCCTGCTAGGACGCCATCATGTCCGATGGGTTGCGATGCCAACGGCTGGGGCACACGCAGTAGGCGCTGAGGAGGCTGGCTGGCAATCGTAACGCTCATTTATCGCGTACGAAACGACACCAGCACTTATGTCGATTCCTTCTACGTTCCTCTCGATCTCCTCTCGTTTATCGTGCGGAAATGGTGGGGATTAGAGTCCAGGGGGGGGGCACTCCAATCCAGCAACAGCAGCAGCACCAACAACCGTAAGTGGCAATGATTGAAAGTCGATCATTTTCGAAGTTCATTGTCCAGCCCGAGAGAGAGATCCCATGCAGCTCGTTAGTGAGGGGAATCCAGAGCCACTCAACCCTCGGACTACGACGAGGTCTGGAGCCAACGAGGACCTCTCTCTCTCTCTCTCTCTCCCTCTAAGAAGGGAAGGGAAGCAACCATATTCCTCTTCCCAATTACTCACGCCGGGGTTCCAAATTTGCTCCGATTATGAGAATTGCCCGTACGGACTAATCTCACGGATTGGCATTGGCCTCTCTCTCGCGCGCGCACTCCTGGACCCTCGGACCCATGGACCCACGGACCCAAACCAGACCGGACCGGAGAGACCAATATCCGTTGATCGACCAATTGTTGACGAATAATTGAAACTTACTTAATCATGCAGAAGGAAGAGACGCTGCACAACGCGTTGTTGGAGATCGCACCTCCTCGCGCCCCCCTCCCGGGGGGGCCAGTAAGTGGCCCATTTGTCGTCCAGCATGCCATGGAACGAGGTGGCCACGAAAGTGTGTCTTTTCTCATCGCGATCGACGTCGACGACGACGTCCACGACATGGACCGTGGTCTGATCGGGTCAGTAGGCAGCCATTCCGTCCGTCCGTTGGTTCGTTTCGTCGCATGGAAGCCGGGCAGGCGATGCGAATGGAATCGGGCCTATGAATGGGGAAGTCACGCTGTCTGGGGTCGATTTGTAAAAAAAAGCGAAGGAAGGCTCTGGCCTGACCAAGGGCCTACGGTCCGGCCTACGAGTCTTTCAGGCGCTGGCAGCTCTCTCGACTCCATTAATGATCCTTGTCATTAGAATACAATATGAAAGCCTTCACGTGTTGCGGGGTGTTGCGAGAAAGGGTCAGGAGGAGGCGGGATGCCGTTCGACGTTCAAGTTCAAGTTTGAGGTCCCCGGCAAGAGCCCGGGACGGGGATGAGGAGCAGCCAGCGAGAAGCATTACTAATTCGATCGAAAAGGGGTTTCTTTGGCCGCGGAAAGGATTTCTTTTGTGGACCCGAAGGAGGGAATCTTGGGACCCCTAAAACCGCAAACAAGCCACGGTCAGTCCCGGTGAGCCGGTGAGCCGGTGCATTGTCCCAGAGCGCATATGTGCGCGATGCACTCCCGTGGCCCGTGCCGCACACTACTACTGCTGCTGCTGCCTGCTGAGCGGTTCGGTGAAGAGATGAATACGCATCATGGCCACGATCAGCGCAACGCTCGGTGGCTCTCGGGCGGCTTCTAATTAAAATCGTGTTTTCTACGGTTTCTGCATCTGCACAGTGTGGCTCCGGTGGCCAATTGTGGTTACTGCGTTCCCTTTCGGTGTTCGATGCCGATGCCGATGAAGAGAAACAACAATGTTGCAACCGACAGTTGGCACCCCTCTTGGTTGCATATCATTTGTTATCGAGCTGCAGCGTTCCATGTCTGTGTCTGTGTGTTTGTGTGTGATTAATCAAATGATCATACAGTGGGAGGTGTGATCGGTGAGATCGATTTGAAAGCAGACCATCGAAGAGGCCATTGGACCGGAACCTCCGTCCCGGCGGCTGAGGATTTCGGTCGTTTACGTCGATCCAGAGCCGGTCTCTGGCTAACGGCTGCGACTAGAGAGTGGCTTAGCAGGGGTCAAACACTGGTACTGGGCCGGGATTTCAGAGGATTTCACTCCGAAAGCAAACGGAACACCAATTAGCCTATTCTAAAACCGGATCCCGATCGCCGTCGTTGTTGTTGTCGTCATCGGCGTTCTTTATGGCATCGAGAAGAATCCATCATTTCTTTTGAGCCCCGACATCGGTAGCATCGATCTCTCTCTCTCTCTCTCTCTTTCAGAGTCTGAGGCCGCAAGAAGTGATGATTTAATTCCTGCTCGACCGATGAAGGGTTACTCCATCTAGATCCATCGATCGTCGTCGTCGTCGTTCATCTGAGGGGCGCGTTTGTTTTTGGGGGAAACATGGAACGATGCTGCTCCTCGAGTCGACATTTTATGATCGATCACCTTCGATCGGGACGGACGGACGAATGGCTACCGGGGAAACCGAAAGGGAAGGGGTTGGTGAGAAAGCAAAAATGGTTAATTATGGCGTCGAATGGTGTGTGTGTGTCTACGGTGCGTATGTGAGGTAATTGATGGACAATATCCTGTCGTGCAGGTGCCGTGGTCGTGGTCTAGGGCAACTCCTCTCATCGAACCTAATTTATTGATGTCCGCTCATTGCTCGTATTCTCGTTCGCGTTCGCCTTATCCCAAGGTTCTTAGTAGTCTCTTCGATTCCATATTACACGATTCACGCCCCGGACGTGATCGAAGGCAGAAGCGGATCCAGAAGTGTCGCGCCGATGGTCGACGGACGGAAACCTGTTCTCGCGATCGATCGATCGATCGGTTGGTTGGTTGGTTGGTCGGCCTGGCGTGCAGCGTCCGCTACGATCATTATTTCCAATTATAGTTCACGGGATCACTTGTCGCACGAACGTCGGCACGCTGGCCGCCGGTTGCCGGCCGCCAGGGGGCTGTTACCGATGAGCTGGAAATGATCGATCTCGGGGCATCGAATTCGGTCACCGGATTTGCCTGTCGCACCTTAGAAGAAGCAGAAGAAACACTCGGATTGGCATAGAAAACACGTGCGGTGCGTGCGGCTTGGAACAGCCTCGAGGGGTAGTCGATCATCATGCGCGATCCTCCCGCGGAGCAAATGGAAGATCCATGTCCCCTCCGAGGCCGGGAACAAGTTCATTCTCGAACCCTCTTAATCCTTTCCGATCGCGCGTTCCGATATTGCAAAAGTAAACAGTCCAACCGCGGGCCCAGCCTCGGTCCAGGGGAACAATCGATCGACACACGATCACACGTTTCATCGATCGATTCGTCGAGCAGTTGCTGCAACTCGCGTGGACTCGCGAGGGGTTGCCGTATCTAAGAAGTTAATCAGTAATTATTCCGCGCTCACTGTGTGTGTGTGTGTGGATCGCACCATGTCCGTGTTCGTTCGGTTTGGCGTGGCGCGGTGGCGAATCATAAATCATCACGCCGCGAAATCTCATTCCAAACCGAAACAACCGGCTGGTGGACAGGTGGACCCGGCCAAGAAACAAAGCAGTGTCGACCAATCGACACCTCGGTCGGGGAAGGGTGTGGAGAAGGGTGGTTATCACAATTGGGACGGTTTTGATTTGACTTCAGGTGATTTCGCGATCAAGTGATCAAGCGCGATCATCGAGCTAGCTAGCTAGTTGGCCAACTACAGGACTCCCAGACGTTGCAGCGTGGCCGATGTCGATCGATTGAGATGTCAGCTTTCATTTATCATTCCAATGTAGGTCACGGGAGGCCAGCGTGTGTGCACCAGCGGTCAGTGTGTCTCTGCAGACGGACGCTAGACGCTAGACTCGTGGTGTTGGTGTTGGTTGCATACCGATCATACAATAGAGAGACCCCCAATCGGGAGGTGATCGCGAGTAAAGCAGCCACAACTGTGTATACAACGGCATCCGTCCATCGTTTGGCACAGTGTTGCTCCAGCAGCAGCAGCAGCAGCAGCATGTTCCGGCTGTCATAAAGATCATTGGCCGATAAGATCTACTCTTCCCTGGTGGTGTCTGGCATCGGATTTCGGTTCCGCGGTGGCCGCTCGTGCCCCTTCGAAATCAGAAAAAACCTGTTCCGTTGTGGCGTGCAGTAGCATTAACAGCAGCACCAGCAGTCTAGGCCACAGTCCCAACAGCTAATGGACGCTGAGCGAGGAGGAGCAGCAGAAGGGGGTGGGGGATGAAATTCGATCGCACCAAATGGACAACCATTTTTCCCCGTTTTTCCCCCCCAGCGCAACACATCCCGCGATAGCGTACAGCGTACATGTACGTACAGCATCGTGCGTGGCATGCGGCCGCGACCGTGGCCACAATCTCGGCGTGATGTGCGTGTTGTGCGTGCACGGCACGGATCGAAATGTGAACCGAAACCCCGGTCTCCACGGGCTCTTATGACAGCCATTTCTACGAAAGATTTGAAACATTTCGAACGGAAAATGCGCACCGCGAAGCCACCGGCGGGACCGACCAACGCGGGACCGACGCGAGAGTAGTTTACGAGCTCACATTACGGTCGGTTCGATGTTTGTGACAGGAGCACGAGAACCAGGAACCCTCAACCGCGTCGCGATGACTCAACGGGCGATTCATCACCACCACCACTGGACAGCACACCAACCGACCAGCAGTCAACCCACGAGAACGGTTCCGGCACCGACGAACCAACAAATCCTGGACCGTGGCAACTGTCAGACGCTTGCTGAGCGAGAAAGAGAGGCGCATAATTAAATCAAGTGTCGCATCGGTTTCACAGCCACTTAAATCATAAACTGGCCACAGTGGTCGCCACGGGGCCGGCCACGGACCGCCAATCGGAACGCCAAAGTCTCTGGCACATCACGCCACACCCCCCGGGCGATGACGTGGAGTAATTTAATATCGACAACTGGCGGCGTGCAGCGATTACCGTTGGTGGTGCTATGCCGTTGCTGCGTTGACCCCCACGGAAACGAACCCGAAGCGAACCGGACGGTCGATCGATCCACAGAACAAACGGTCACGCCAAAGGTGGCCGTCGAGAGACGTCGCGTGGTCGCGAGTCCGGTTGATTTCACGCTTTCACGTTCGAGTCCGGCAATCGGCAGAACGCCGGATCGCCCTCGGGGTGTGATCTATCAATTAAAAACGGAAAAGGGCGGAGGGACATTCCGAGTTCCGGGGGACAATCGACACCAGTTGACACCGGTCACACACACACACGGGAATTGGAAGGAATCCCAAAAAAGGGAATTCTCAGATCCTGATACTTTCTCTTACTTTCGCCTCCCAGCCACCGACGCGAGCGTGACAGTTGGTCAGTTGCTTCTCCTCTTATTCCGAAATGCTGCTCTAATTGTTGCGCGAATGCGGCGACACCTTGCCTTCTAGTGGGATTGATGGATGCATGCCTGCACGTACGTGTGTGTGTGTCGTTGCACGCCCAATTCCATTCCAAATATGCAAACGCAGAAGCCGCCGCACAAGTGTCAAGTGCATACGATGTAAGTGTCTGTCGAGTGTCGCGAGTGTCGCGAGTGTGAAAGTACGCCTTTCAGGTAGGGGAGTCGATCCCTTTCTGACTTTGTATCGCTTGTTTTGACATCCTAATCGCGTGGTCAGCAGCCCTTTGAGCTGGCGGCTGGCATTGCACATCCAACATCACAACATTTCTAATCTCTTCGCCTTCTCCCAACAAAAGCAACATTCCACATTCCATGTTTGTGACCGCTGGACTACTGGAGGCTGCTGCTGCTGCTGATCGTTTGGTTGGTTTCCGGTTATTCCCGGGAATCCGAAAATCAGTCGCCGGCGGGCCTGACCCCCAACCGTGTGCACCAAATAACCTCGGACCTCGTTTGCTGCTACCTCGTTCGCCCCTCATGAGAGAGGGAGGGA
>NC_064874.1:93314401-93321901 GCF_943734745.1 Anopheles darlingi
TTCCTTGTGCTCCCCTGGCCTGCCCTGTCTTGTCCTGTCCTGCCCTGGCACTTGTCATAAATTTACTGCCTCACCCTCGCCTCGCCGCCACTACCACGACCACAACGACCATCATCGCGCTAAACATAAGCTGTTGCTGCTGCGCCGCGAATTGAAATCGAAAGAAAACAAAACGAAAGCCGAAATGAGGAGAGGAAGAGCCAAGAGCCAAGAGCAACGGGGACCACAAACTGCAACCCGGGTCCGGGCCCATAAAGTTGGGACCCATTTCGGTAGAGCAAAATGAAAATGGCAGGAATTAAATTTCGAATTAACCGCAAACAGACATACGTACGATTCACATTCGTACGCACCCTGATGGTGCGTTGGACCTCGGGCGGCTATTTGGTGAAAGATGGGAAAAGCCCCCTGCTCGACGGCTGCTGATGATGACGACAGGACCGGCCGACCGACCGGTCAGTGGTGACCACCGATGACATTCAAATACTGTCCGGGCGCAAGAGATCTCCGCTGGGTTGGCTTCCTCGTTTATGCTTCGCCTGTTTTTATCGCTTCATCAGCGCGCGGTCATCAGTTTATTTCGGCCCCTGGCGGCGGCATTCCTCCTCTTCCGTGCCGTGCGTTGTGGCCACAAATTTCGCGCACCATCTTTGCATTTCGTCCTCCCCGAAAGACCTGATGGCGCTTGGGTTTCGGTTTTCTAATTGTTCTGTTTTTTTGTTGTTGTGTCGGGAACGGCTATCAGACGAGGTATTATGCTCGGTCAAAACGGCCACTAAGTAGCTTTCGTCGATCCAGATCCAGTGCGCTTATCTCGTCGAAACGGATCGAGCATGAAATCTAATTAAAACAACAGTTAGCTCACTTCCGATTGGTTTCGAGCCAAACACTGGAAAGTCATGCTCCATTTTGCGCCCCCAGAAGCTCGCGCCGCCACAATCTCGTAATTGATTCCTTCCAAGCAAACCAAGGGGACGCGTGGATTGGCGTTCGCGTGCCACAGGAAATTCGTTCTTAACTAACACCCTCTCACGACGACGCCGGTGAATGGATTCTAGATTTGTGATCCGAACCCCCGGATCGGAAGCGGTTCATTGACCAAATGGACAAACGAGGAGGAGGAAAGCAACTTTGTAACAACAGCAACGGGCGTGCTGCTGGCGATTCACCCATTCGATTGCTCGATTTTCCACCCTGGAATCCGGGCCGGGAATCGAATCGAGCAGGAATGAGCAGGAAGCACGCGGCTTGAAATTGAAACGGGCCATGACGAGACGGAAGCAGATGATCCACTTCTTCACCACACAATTGACAACCAGAATGGCATTCCACGGTCCTTCGTTTGTCCCATTGTCCCTTGATCCTCTCTCTCTCTCCTCTCCCCTGGGTGTGATCAGTTGCAATGCCGCTGAATGATGGTCATTAGCTCTGTGACGGATGATAGGGTTGGTTCGCCCGATCGGTGGTGGTGGTCCTAACAGCCGGCTGACCAATCATAGAAACCGTGGCGTCTATTCTGGCACACGAGAGATAGAGAGAGGAACTGATAGCATGACCGCTAGCTGAGGACACAAATTGCCATCATCATCATCATCAACAGATCGGATTGCATATATGGAGAGCACACACAAAAAAAAAAACAATCCCAACTCCCAAGCCAGAGAAAGCCAATGCCAGGTCAGTGCGCTGTCCGGCCTAGATGATTCCGTGGCAGCGACGGCGGCACCTGTTTAGTCCTAATGCGATCTGCATTCCGCATTTGCTCGATCGCCACTCGAACTGGAACAACTTCATTCAATTGGCTTTTGGTGGACGGTGGGGTGGGACGGAATCATAAACAGTTATGGCACTTGATCGCGGCCTCTAAGATCCCGAAAAGGATTCCGCGATCACGGGAAGAATAATACGAGGGGACCGCAGGGATAGTAAATTCTGATTACCGGCGTTCTGCTTCCGTCCGTACGAGCGCATTAAGCCGGGCGATCGCCAGGGTGATCGCGTGTGGCGATCGTGTGCGGACTTTTTTAATTGCGCAACCCCCCCTCCTCTCCCCCACCCGGATAATGGGGATGATCGCCTGGGTATAATTCCACTTGTTATTACACCATTTGCCGGGGAATAAATGTTTCAATTAACGATTTCCACTCGCGCAGAGGAGAGACTCCGGAGCGCCGGAGTGTCGGTGTAAGGATTGGCAAAGGCGCACTCCTCGGTCCTTTTGAGTAACGATCGTGGACCGGAATTGGTGCTAATTTCATTCCGGCGTCCGCTGCTGCTGAGCTCGTTCGGCCTTTCAGCACCAGTCGTCCAGTGATCACCGATCGTCGTCGCCGTCGTCGTCGTCGTGATCGTGGTCCACCGCGTGTTTTATGCGAATCTTATTTTATATGCACATTTAAACGATCAATTCGAAGACGCTCGATCGGTGCTGCATCGATGGTGGTGCATACTGGTGTCTGGTCTCTGGTCTCTGGTCTCTGGTCATTCGTTGCGGTGATTTGTACTGTATGAGTTGCTAGCGCTGCTGCTGCTGCTGTTGCGGTCTTGCCATAAAGCAAATGATTGAAGGCATTTGCGCCTCCGTGGTGAGTAAGGAAGCGCCCCATTAACTGGCACACGGACACGATCACACGCACACACACACACAGAGCACACTGCAAGCGGAGATTGTTGCCTTTTAATTTCTTCGCGATCGTCAGGCCGTAAAATGCGATCTGGTTGGACCTTTGGTGTAATCCCGAATGCCCAGGGTGTCCGGTGTAGTGCAGTCCCCGCGATCCCGCGATCATCATCTTCTCTGGTAGCTCTGGTAGGCCAGCGCCAGGGCACTTGTGACACAAAGTATGTGTGACTGCCATGCCTGCCTGCCAGCCCGGGTGCGTTGCGAACGAACGTCCAATATTGCTCCAGGCAAGCGTTCCTCTTGGAGTTGGATTCCTTGCTCTTTGGCTTCTGCTCTGATTGTGGCACACCAAGTGCGACCGGTGCCCACGATCCGGACCTTCTTCGCTTCTTCGCCCTCCGGTAACAACAACAACAGCAACAAGGCGCGCGGAGCTACTACTCGCCGGTTAGGAAAGGCAGGGAAAGGGATATATTTCACTTCCCAACTACCACTTTTATGGCAGAATAAATACACCCTTTCGTTACGCCTCGTTTCCAACTGCTGCTGCCCAGTGCCTGGTGGTGCTTGGTGCGGCCAATGTAGTAGCTGCGGCTGTCGAGATCGAGGGGATGAGTTCTTCTTCCTGCGACCAGCCAACGATTTCCGTGTCTATGGGCGGTTGGTAGCTGGCCGTGCGTAACATTCCTAGTGCCTAACGGTTGGTGTGGCGTTCCACCGAGGACAGGAGACCACGGAGAGAAGCGCGGGGGAACACGTAATCGTTAAATGATCGCATGAGGACGCCGGCCTCGAGAGAGATCGAGAAGATCGAAAAGCAAAACCGATGGCACACAGGATTCTGCTCCGCATGTCCATGCTCCCATCCCCTTCCTTTGGCAATGGACAACATGAATGAATTCGAAGTTGGTCCAGAAAGAAGCCGAGAGGAGCCCGGAGGCGATCTTAATTCTTTGCCTTCTACATTATGTTACAATTATAATATCATCTGTGGCCGGTCGGTGGTTGGATTGCTCGAGTCTGGATTGAAAGTTCATTAACGTTTAGCTCGAGGAAGCTAGGGGCTCGGGGGTTCTAACATCTGTGTGTGCATGTGTGTGTGTGTGTGTGCGTCTGTTCGCTAGAAATGCTTTCTAAAACAAGGTCCCTCAAGTCCTCAATTGAAGCGTCCACCATCTCGATAACGCTCTCGATCACGGAAATGGAAAAGCCCGGCCTGGGCGCGTGTGTGTGTGTGTTTCAGGTCGTGGTCTCGGTCTCTCGCGACTTTCTCTTCCGTTTCCCTGGGCACCACACCACACCAGCGATCCCTGGCCACGGTGGCGAGGAGGCGGTTGGTTTATGGTCTCGTGATCTTTGCCAATCGTTCACCAATCATCCTGGAGGCTTCCAGCGGAGCGTAGCATTCGCGTAAGCACTCGAGTTGGGATTGGAGGTCACGATCCGGACTCGGAAGCCAGGTCGCAGTCGTCGTCGTCGTCGATCGTTAGCGTCAGGTGGAAGCTAGTCAGGTATCACACGGAGCAGCGCCTTCCGGAAACACACACACAGCGACAGCGGCGGTAGCAGAAGCCCTGGAAGATGATTTGCAAATCATTCTCCGCCCCGCACTCCGCGCGTGGTCCTCCGCGTGGCTCGTCTTGGCAATTAATTAAGAAATTTAAATTGAAAACCCCCAACGGAGTCGCGGGCTAAAATGCGGCTTTCCGGAGGGCCCAACCGAGGGTCCCGATGATTGTCAATTAGCGATTTGACCGGACCGAGAAAGGGCTGCTCGGCTGCGGCGGCAGCTGCTGCTTCTGCCTTCTTTTTTTTTTTTTTGCTTTCGAACCGACTGCTCGCGATTGCTGTTTGCGGATAAATTAAGTTGTTTTATGTAGGAAAACCTCAATCCAAACCACGCTTCGGGAGACATTGGGACTCTCTCTCCCTTTGAGGGACGCGGGGGAATGACGATTGAATTGGCCAAGGGAGTAACAGTGGCCCGGGAGTCCAAACAATACGGTCACGATTTTGTGCGCGCGCGCGCCGAAGAGCATAAACACTGGCAGCTAACTGGTTCCTAGTCCGTTCGAAGCCAATGAATCGGAACGCGAACACCGCGTGGCCGTTCTCCACGATCGCGCACACGGAACGGAGGGGGCGAGAAGTGGACCTAGATTCAAACAAGAAGCTCAGCAACGGTGTCTAGCGTCTTAACTAAAACGTGAACGCGCTTCGGTGCTTCGGTTGCAAACAAACATTGTGTCTCCGTCTTCCGATTGAGCATACATGATAAGGAGTGGGGGCAGGATGAGGGGATGAGCAGCAGTGAGGTGAGGTGACATCGGACACCCAACGAGCGTCGAATTCGACGAAACATGCACACACGCGCAAGTTCTGCACCGAACGCGAAATGCGAGAATCACGCAAACCAAGAGTCCTGAGACCATCTTAGAGGCCTTCTTGGCTTGACCACGGGCTCCATTTCGCTCGATGAGCAACGTCTCCAAGAGCAACATGTGAAACATATTAAAAGTCGTTTAAATCAAAATGAAAGCCCCGATGGACGGTGGTGGTAGAGCCCCCGGTTTGGCTTCGGCTTCAGAAGCGCAGTCATTACCATTAATAAATTCAACACTCCAGGGCCAGCGCAACCTGAGACCACTACTGAGCTCACCTCGAACACACACACAGAGCTCGATCTTGGGTCTCGAGTTCCGAAGAAGCGGCAGCAGCAGCAGCAGCAGCATCTGCAACACGGAGTATCGGAGTGTGAGCGAGAAAAGAAATTAAAACCACATACCTATCGGTTTGAACTTAATTTGTTTCTATTTCTCTCTTTACATCCAATCCACCCTTCCCCACCCCTCCCTCGAGAGGCAATTGCAAGGTTTATGTACGATGACACTCACCCCGGTCCCGGTCTCGGTCCCGGTCTCGGTCCCGGTCCTGGGCGCGCGCGCGCGCTCCATCGGAAAAGTCATTCATGGTTCATTAGAAATGAAAACGTCCACCAGGCAGCCCGGTTTGAGGGGGGGCTCTGGTGAGCCAATTTCAGGCTTCTTCCTGTTCCCATTTAACCACTGGCCCCAACCGCTACGCTACGCGGCTTAAAACGTTGCGGACAGCACCGTGCCTGCGACTTCTGCCAGTCATTATTTATCGCAAACGGCCTGGGTGTCCTCGGTTGTAGTGACACGGTGGGCGCGACAACATACGCGACGCGACTACCTTTCGATGATCTCCCCCCGGTGGGGGGAGGGCTGGCTGGAGTGATGTGGCCAAGGGGAACGGCGAGATTGAACCAACGGGATCCTAAGTAACGTGGAGGGAGGGATGATGCTACGCCAGCGCGCGCACCAGCCAGGCTGGCGGATTAAATGTTACCCAATCGTATACGTGGTCCCCACCGGTGAAAGGTTGTTGACCGCAGGCTGGCCTGTCAATAATTAACTCTACATTTTACACTAGAAATTGAAGTCACTTGCACAGATGTTATCTTCAATACTACTTGTGGTGCATCAACGGCTGTTCGTCTTCAGATTCAAACTTTTCCGATACCAGTCTACTAGGATCGATGCGCTGTTGTATTGCTATGCTCGCCAGATTCTGGAGACATTTTGGTTAGCATGTGCACCATAACCTCACTTCGAGTTCTGCGTCGTAGAAGAACCCCAAACCGGCCACTGGATTAAGCCAGCAACCTTTACTGAATGTCACGCAAAGCAACCTTCAATATACCAGGTAGTGCCCCTTGTGGCCATCGGTTAATGTATTTTTAATTTTAATTCCCCAAATTATGTCCTCACTGATTCGCCGATTCGACCGCTGATCCGAAATGCACCAGTTTTTAACATATTTTCTGTCCTTTTGAATCGTTTCTACTCCATCGTTTCATGTTGACAGTCGGTCCCCGAACGAAGGAAAACGAAGAAGAAGGGGAAGGTGAGCGATCGACGAGCGACGAAATTAAATTGTTCCCCGGGCGCTCGAACCGCTCTGACCTCGGAAAACCTGCTTTTGCAGCCTCCGGTAGACTTATCGGCTCGTCGCTTCCCTTTTCGTCAACGGGGTGTCAGTGGAGTGCTCCGAGAAGTATAGTCACCGGGCATCAGTGCAACATCGCATCGTGCACCGTTCGTTCGTTGGCGTGTGCACACCATTGGCCGCGGATTGACCTACGGGGGTCAACCAATATTTGCTTTTAAGTTGTTATAAACGGTAATTTCGTGATCATTATCGCTGGCTGATTTGATTTATGCGCGTGCTGTGCTGCCAGGAGGATCGAGGGGCCAAAGTTCATCCAAGATTGCAGGCTGAGTGGCCGGGGAGTCCGTTTCGGGCGCGTCGCGGCGCGGCGAGAGACTCGACACGCCACGAAATGCTACACATTTCGTCCGGCGCAGTCCCGGGGATCGGCTGCTCGGTCTTGATCCCATAATGATCGTTTACGACGCACCCACAAACGGCGATCACGTTCACGTTCCTCTTCTACTTCTTTCACCACGGGAATGCGTCGTTGTCCGGGGCCGGGCTATCAACAATTCTCGCAGCATGTCGTTCGGTTTTGATTGGCTTTAATTTGGTGGGGATAGTAAGGGAGTATTAAAACGGAAATCGGTCGTTCGACCCCCCTCGGGACCATAAACTCTGGAGAGCGAAAGAAAAAATCGAACGTTCTTCATTCGGGAGCCATCGTTTAGAAGGATCGTTGCTGCTGCTCTTGATTAACAACACATTTTGGGGGGAAGGTGGTGTCGATATTTTGGCTACTACCAGCGGACCTGGCCGGTCCGAGGATGATGCAATGTGAGTGTCGATCGATGGAGCCATCAGCATTGATGTTGTGTTTATGAGATGTTTTGGTTTAAAGTCCCCCGAGATCGCAGCGAACT
>NC_064874.1:93326901-93334401 GCF_943734745.1 Anopheles darlingi
CGCTTGCGATCGCTTCCACTCGAACCACACACCGCATCACACGCCACACGAGTGGCAACTTGAAAGCCGTGATCGACCAAACACCCTGACCACCACCCCCTCTCAGGTGTCCAGCGGTGTCACTTGGCGTGCGCGCCTGGAAGGCGTCAAATTGTTTGCGCAAAATCGTGGCGTGCTCCAACGGGCCGGCGATGGGCGGCTTCGGTGCCTTTGACCGTCATCGTTCATTATTGAACAATTTCTTCCGCCCTCCCCGAGACCCCACAGAGAAGGGCCCGCGACAAATCGCGCACACACTGGACCACTACTGGACCACTGGACCGGACATTCGGAACCTCCCTCCCGTGAGCAACCGTGTTTTCTACGGTGGAGTTTTTTTCCCCTCTCTCTCTTTCTCCCGTGTGATCACCCCGCACATGCCTTTTATGTTTGCTCTCATTTCGATTCCATGCTTCTTTGCTGATGCTTATGCTGCTGCCGTTTCTAGTGCTGCTGCTGTTGCTGTTTACTTGCTGGATATCTGTTCCTTTCTTCGCGCTCATTTCGAAACAACCGCGCATATTGTGTATCGGATCCCGATCCTGAATTGGATTGAGAATGGCCGCCGGTGTGTGTGTTCCGCATTATTTGTAAAGCCCTTTTGGCCCACGAGACACGAGAGAGAGAGAGTGTTAACTCATCACACCGGGCCCACCACGCCGGGTGTCGGTCCATCGATCGATCGATCGGAAGGTGATTTACAAGAGTTTCGCGGAACAAATGCCGCCGTTTCCTTCGCGCCCTGTGCCGTGTTTGGTTTGGGATTCGATTCACTTTATCGACATTGATCGATTCGTAAGCGGAGATGCCCGGGGACGGCGTACAAAAAAGTGATTAAATTACAACCGACCCTTCGAGCGAGCGGCGAACGGCCACCGCAGCCACCGTCCAGTGGCCAGAGAGATCGGTGGTTCGGTAAGCGGATCCGAGACCGAGACCGAGATCTCTGCGGTCGTTCGCGTATGCGGAGCATTTCTTCTTAATTTGAATGCTCCCTCGAGCAGCAACTCGGCGGCAATCGTGGTCAGCAGGTGTGGGGATGTGGGGAACAGCAAACAAAAAAAGGAAATCCAAACGTGATTCGGATCCCTGGCCGACCATTCGAACCGGTTGCAATCAAGAAGCAAACAATGTAATCATAATGTTTTTCTTATAGAATAATACTCACCACAGCCTCATCACCATCATCATCATCACCGTTCTCGTCCTCCTCGTCGTTGTGGTCATGATCAGCATCCACGGAACCATAAGCACTCCAGTGCCAGCGCTGAAGCAGTGCGGGATCAACGGAAAGGCCAACGATCTCATATTGTTCTGGATCATAACGATCTGGAGCGGCGCCGTCGCCACTTTGGTCGCCACACACAACCGGTGCCTGCCACAGATCTCATTACCGTGTAACCGGGACCGGGACCATCTCGTAGTGACCGCGATTGTTTATTTTGTTTTGCAGACCAACGACCAACGAGGTTGCTCGGCGAGGTCGAGAATCGATCGACGAAGCGTGCAGGACGTGACGCGATTCCCTTCGCCACCTTCCAGCGCGGCCACTTGTCGTAGGGAAAATTGAAGTCACGCGGAGCAGCTATAGCACGCTACCATCTCGCGTTGGAAGTGAAGATGACCTGCTAAAGCCGATCAGGCGCCCCGGAGAGATGAACTCCGGAAAGTGGGCGGCGGCGGCAGCGGCTGCGGTTCGGTTCCTGGTAGATTGTGTTGTGTTGCTTTTGTGGGAGTAACGTCCCCCCCGGACCTCGGGTTGCGTCACAATAATTCACCCCACGCCGGTCGAAGCCCTCATTCCGGTCCGAAATTACGTGATCCGTCGAGGCCGCGATCTAATCCGATTTTATGACGCAGCAGAAACACCCCCCGAGAGACCGGAGAGGTTCAACAACCTGCTGCTGCTGCTCCGGCTGCTGTTGGAAGATTAAAGTCTCCTCTTTGCGAGGGCTCCGTGCTCTAGATATGGCGTCGAAGCTAAACAAACAAACGGTGCCAGGGGTTAATGAGCAGAGATTAACCCACGAACGGGCTGCTGATTGATGAGTCAGGCGGTTCCAATCCATCCGCCCATCCGTGGTGCTGGTTCTCATTCTCGATTACGCAACCCACAGCATAAAGTGCTTTCATTTCGACGTCACACCGTCATCGCGAATGCGCGTCGCATGATAAAAAACATATCGAGACACTCATCGAGGCCTCGACGAGGCGGCTGCAGCCTCCAAAACCGCGGGGACGACATTGAGGAGCTGATGGTGTTTGGTTGGTTGAAATATAAACATTTACCTGTTCCCCCCGGGCCTCGACACACACACACACACACCACGGTGACGATGTCGTGAACACAGAGGTTCCTAGAAGAGGCCCCGAGGCGGACCACAAGTCGTATGATAAAAAAAACGGGGAGAATGAGGACTCAAATCGGCTACTGCGCTGCGACAATGGCATTTCCAACCCACCTCGGCCCATATCATTACCCATCTTCCCTTTCTCCGGCTCTCACTCCTTCTCGCATCTCTCTCTGTTGTGGTCTCAAGATATGCCGGTGCCGGTAAATTGCGTGCATTTTAATGTGGAGCAATTAAGACTAAGACCTCGCGCGGTAGCTCGTCGTTCGCTCGAGGTCTGCTTCTGAATCGCCAGCGGGGGCACTTTCGGTACAACGCACGCCACGACAACGAGGACGACATCTCGACTGACAACGACAACGACAACGACGACAACGACGGCGATAAAACAGCATAAGAGAGCGGAGGGTGCTGATGGCCTCGTGGATGGTCAGCCTCTCATCTTCATCAACACCAGGCCTACTCCGTCGACGTGGTTCCGTCGTTTATGTGCGATAGATTAACGAAGGACATGCCAACAGCAGCAGCAGCAGCAGCAGAGACACGGCCAGCGAGAGAGAGAGCAGTAGCTCACACCGGGCACACCGGGCACACCGAGATGCGCGTCCAATTGTCGCGTCCAACTCCAGCGCACACCTCGAGGAGAAGCAGCATCCAGCAGCATCCAGCAGCAGCCAATTACGCCGTGTTTAATTGCGCCGCAGACATAAATTATCGCTCCAGACATTCGCCTTTTGGCTGCTGGCCAACCGGCCACCAGCAGATGCCGTGGTGGTGTACCGACCGAAAGGTTAATGGTAGGTCTTGGCGCAGGGCACGTTCGTAGCACGCGTCGACGCCCTTCCCCCGGCCGAAAAAAAAAGCAACCGCCAGCCAGTGGCCACCACACACCGTTAGAATGCCGCTTGCCGGCGAGCGAGATTGATTTCATTCATCGGAACCGGCGCGCGTGTGTGTGTGTTTGTAATCGAATTACCTGATCGAAGATGATCGGCAGCAGCAGCAGCAGCAGCAGCAGCAGCGGCGGCAGGAGGACGGGATAATGAAAAGCCACATCCCGAGGGCGAGCGCAAGTCACGCCACGTTCTCCACGACTCTCTGTCCGCGCGGTGGTGGCCGCCTGGCCTGGAGTAATTGATTCCTTCCAGCGACGGATGAGGCCACGGATCGCGTGCTCGGACACGCGCGGACTCGCGCCCAGCACGCGTTCTAGCATCGCGCAGATCCGGTGCCGAGTGCCACGGGTCGTTGATCCACCTGACACCAAATCCGGCGTGCAAATTATTGTCCACAGTGTTGTACCACGAAGGAACGACCGAATAGGAACGAATAGGAACCTGATCCCGGATGCCTTGCCCCGGATAGCCCCCCTTGTCCCAAATGAGACACACTCTCGGATCGAATCGGAACCCGATCGAATCGAATCCAATCGCCGCGCGCGGCTTCGATCGGTTCCGTGGCTCGCGATTGATTGCCAGTGCCCCGGCTGGTGCTCCCGGTGGTTCTAGCTGAAGCCGCGCGGTGGTGTGGCCACCCTTCGATCCGATCGCCGGTCGGGTGCAATTTAGTGCAACGAATCGTTAGGGCGCTTCGTAGCCACTGGTTGCTGGTCAGCTACCGTGCATTGTTGCATGGTCCAGGACCAGTAGCTACATCTAGGAATCGGTGCAGAGAGTGCTGGCAGTGACCCGTGGCAGTCACACCTTTCAGTGCACTTGCTAAAAGGAGGTGCGAGATGCTTATCAATCAATTCCCGGGCGGCATTCTGGCCAGAAGCAAGCGACAAGAAGATGGTGGCGACGGAGAAGCCAACGACAGTCGCCATGATCTAGGCCACCTCACCGGACAGGCAGACGGGGGAGGGGTTAATTAATAGCTCAAGCATGGCATCCAGAAATTACAGGCATCCATCATCGACATCACGGCCGGCATCGCGTCATCGCGCGTCGCGCGATCGCGTTGACGTGCCAGGCCGGGCCGGGCCGCACCGAGTCCGGCCGAGTGGAATGGAGAATGGATCCTTCTTATGCTGCCCAGTGCCATGAGTGTGTCCCATCTTTTCGGCGGCAGAGAAATCATACGGCCTGGTATGTGGACGACGACGCGGACGACGGCCACCGGGAGCACACACACTCTCATTACGAATGTATCAATGTCTAATGATGATTATCTTTCCGTTTCGGAGTTTCTCCGCAGTTCGACACCGAGCCCGGGCGGGTCGGCCATCTTTGATGCTTCCTCTCTTCGCTGCTGCTGCTGCTGCTCCTGGAGCAGCTACAGGTCACAAAGCATGCCTTGTCATGGCATGATGGCAGCAAGCGCGTTGCTTGGTGCTGGTTGGTTTACGAGCACGTGCCACCGCAACCTCACGAGCGCGCGCGCGCTCACGTCGAGAGATGATGTCCCGGTTTCATTCCCGGGCTCCTGTCCACCGGTGCTAATGATAGACAAAACACCTGCCCATGCCCTTCCCTGCGCTCCCGTACCGCGCGGTGGTGAACATTACTTTTTTACTCCCTTTCACGAGCTTTGGGGTTTTTGGGGAATGGAACCGCACTCTTGGCGATGTGACCACCGCTACCACCACCACCACTAATCACATCGTTTAATGATCTTTCGGGAACCGGCACCGGCCGCAGCATCGCAGGGAGGTCGACGTACGCACCAGGACCAGGAACAGCAACAACAACAACAACAACGACGACAAAAACCGCAACCAAAAGGCCAACCAAAGTGGACAAAAGGTAACTCCAGGAACGGTTGGAGGAGGACAACATTCAAATGAGCGGACTCGAGGGTGCTCCCAATTCGTCGTCCCTTTTTCAAAGTGGCGCGTCCCCTCGATGATCGTGACCCGTCACCGCCATGAAAATTACCATTTAGTGCCAGGCAGCAGCAGCAGCAGCATCGCCATCGCCATATGAACCATAAATCAATTATTGGCGATTAGCGAGCGAGCACTGGCCAGGAGTTAGTGGCGAGCGGGCGTCGTCCGAAACCGAAGGCGATTGGCGTGGCGTGAACCTAATTACCTTCGAAACGATCACTGGTGATTAATGATCGCGCACTCACACTCAGGTCACCAGAGTCAGAGAGAGAGAGCCGCGAACGCGATGATCTATTTGTATGGTTTCAAGTTGCTGAGTGCGTTGATGCTACTCCTCGATGCTGTCAGCATCGTGAAAGCGAACAGCGAAAACAAAAAGCATAATACCCCCCCATCCAGGATTCTGTGATCCTGGCAGTGATCGTTTGCAGATCGCTATTGATCACTGGGCAGCGCACAACACAACAGAAGCTGAAAGTAAAATATGATCCCCCGAACCCCGTGAGTGCCACCAACAACAATAAACAAGCCAGCTCTCGACTTCGACACTGGCACCCCCTTTTTGGCTTGGATTCAATGTCCGGCACTGTCCTCAATAAAGTTAAATCATCCACCCGCACGCGGCGCTATCGTACATTCCAGCTGGACTCCACATAACCTCCGATATCTGCCGCGGAGTTATCTCGAGACCTCAATCGCGTTAAACGATTCCACGGCGCGCGCGCGCGCGCCCGAGAGCTCTGGGGACAGTAATTACCCCGACCGTGTCACGATTTGTTAACTATCGGTGCCCCCGTGTGCGCCGACTTCAACTCCAAAGGATGCAGTCTCTGCAGAGCAAACGACGAACCCCCAATCGAAACGGTAAGACGACGCACTCCAAAACGGAGGGAGCTGGTTGCTCGCTGCTCGTGACAGATTCAAAGTGATGTGAAAACACTTCTCATATTGTCTTATCGCGATCGTTACATCTCTCTCCACCAGCACCACCACCACGAGGTGCCTCTCGCGGGTCGCTCCGTCGTGCGTTGCAATCATAAATTTCTCACCGGCACACCGTCGCAATCGCTGGAGCTCCTGCTGCTGCTCTGAAGTGGACGCACAAAAGCACATTCTCCAGAGAGGCAGCAGCAGTGAGCGCGCGACGTGAAGTACGGATCGTAGATAGTTCTATTAAATTTATTATTTTTAATAATCGATACGCTCGTAAATGTTTTGTGTAATGTGTATCCGAGCACGGCGCGGGGTGTACGCGCGCGATAGGGATCTCCCCCCCGCACACCAATCGAACTCCCGGTGACAACTGGAACGGTGAAGGCGGACGGACAGACGCCTGGCGGCCAGTGCGCAGCGTGGGCACACATACAAAGGGGGGTGAACGGTGGCGTGCGAATCGTAAGCTCACACTTCGCCGAGGATCAACTTACAGGGCACCATTTTTCCCACACCCAAAGGCTGCACACCTTGGCATGGCTTTCAGAGGTTCCCACCACCTGTGGCCCGCTCTCGAGCTAAACCGAGCAAGTTCCAATGGATAACCGCGCGGTTTTTCTAAGCATTTCGCATAAATTCGCACTCGCCATTCGGGCTGCGTGTCTGCGTGTGTCGGAGTACTCGGAATGATAAATTGCAATTTTCTTGCATTTTTGACAATCAAACGGATGTGGGTTGCAATGTGCTCTGTCTGCACACGTGCAGCATCCGGTTCGAATTTGACTTTGTGACTTGTGTGCCACGGAATGGCTGCGAGCTGAGAATGTTGATAAATTGCTGCTTGATGTCTTAATCGATCGAGCGAGATCACGAGCAGCGGGGTTCAAAGATCGAAAGGTGGCCACCCCAATGGCCAATCGAATTGATCACAGGCTCGCTCGCTCACGGGCTGGCCGGTTTCTGTGATCTGTGAACCCTAAAATGGTCGCATTCGTCACCAGCCGAACACTTGATTATGACTTGTAAGGGAGGGAGAGATTGCTGCATGGTTGTTGCATGATTAATGATCAAAGCACAGAGCGGCCGTTGGACAATGGCACCCGCGAGAGATACAGATATTTCACGTCACGTCATCGCCGCCATCTGAGGACGAAATGTCAACAAAATGTGACCACCTTTCGCTCGCTTTCCTCGGGCATGACCTCTCTCTCTTTAGCTCTAAGTTGTGCTAAGTGCTAAAAACGAAGGTGCGTAACGTGGGAGTGCTTTCTCTGTGGTCAATGTGTCGTTTATGCGAATTCTCACGCACATGTCTCGTCACAACCGGTTTCTTGAAGGTCACCCTCCAGG
>NC_064874.1:93336901-93341901 GCF_943734745.1 Anopheles darlingi
ACAAATGAGCTAAAGGATCTTTTGGTAACGCAGATCACCTTTTGATCAAAAGGAAAACTCTTGCTTAAAAGATTCTTTGGATGTTTGTTAGGGTTTATGGATTATTTTGCGCAAGAGTTTAACAAAAGAATTGCGAACTTTGTGGATGCTTATTTGGCATCAAATGGGTCAGAACAAAATCGACGATTTCTCTAACTAAATGTTGTAACTGGTTGTATAATTTTCAACCTAGGCAAACAGCAACGTGATGTGCACAGCATTAATGACAGTATACCTTATTTACAAAACAAAACACTTCATTTTATTAAAAATAGCCTATCACAAAAATGAAAAAAATGTCTCAGCAGTCGTTGGAAAAACGGGCGTTTTAAAAAAGTGCTGAACACCTAAACGCGCTTGTTTATAAACGTAACGGTTGCTCGAATTCGAGTCACCTAGAAACGACCTTCAAAACTGCTAGAAATAACTGTTCGAGCAGTTTTTCGGGTGGTTTGCTCGAAAGTTTGAACACGCGATTTGAATTTCCGTTAGATACGCGTTTCTAACGGCAATTTCGGGATTTTTATTTTTTTTTTTCGATTTTTGTGGTATAAGTGAATGCAAAATGAAACAAAAAACAATAAAAAATTAGGTGGTGTATCCACATGATATTGTCTCACTATCAGCACCCCTCACTTCCCTCAAGGACTGTACGCAGACCGTCTGGATCATATCATCGACAAAGCCCACAACCAAAGTCCCAACAGGCTGGCTCATCTGCAGGGCCCGATCAAACATTATGTTCCAGGGAAGATACACCTGCCGTAAGAGGCTTTTCAGGTTAACCTGAGTATTGTAAGTTAGGACAACATCTCTGAAGTCCGCCCGGAGGACCACCGCAAATAACGATAGAATATCCTTCAATATTTGGTTAGTAAAATGCCAAACATTCTCTAAAAATCGTCGATATCGTAACTTTTTCTTAACACGCTGTAAAATGGCGGTCACCTCTAGAAGCAGTTCTCCATTTCTCTCCCTAAAACTACTATAAAAGCAAAAAATGACCAAAACTGTCCCTCAAGACTTGACTTGACCAAATGACAGTCCGCAAACCACCCTCAGACCAGCGATAATCTTAATTAGAGGCTGCGGAATGATATTTATCAATGGAACTTACGAGCGTCAAACCAATCTCACCCCCCTCAGGCCAAGTATCCTCCCTTTCCCCCTCCGTAGAAGCAAACTCTGCCCGTCTCTGCGTCCCGTAAGCCACCAGCGCAAATCATAGCAAAAGAGTCTTGGGCGTACGGCACGGCGAGATAAAACTTTCGGGGCCGGGATTATTTCGTCTTCACTTTACACCGCCAAATCGCTTTCCGAATCCCCCGGACCCCCGGAATGGATCGACTGGACGTGAACGTGCTCGAGGCAATCCTGCGGGATGCTAGTAGTGCCAGTGCCCGCCCACCTCCTTCAGTGTTTCTTTTGACAGAATCAGGACACCGGGCAGACAGCGGAGGAAAGTTTTAAGGGAAAATCCCTTCTCACGATAGGAAATAATCACTATGTGTTTGCTGTTGCTGTTGCTGTTGTGTCATTGTGTCGTCCGTCCTCCGCCACTCTTCCACTCCTCCACACACACACACACACACACTTTCTCTGCAGTGACACTCAAACGGGACCCCAGATCGAAGGAAGAAGATTCAAGGAACCGGCGCTTGGGAACCAATCCTTGGCCGGCGGATTGGCTTTCCGAACGAAGAGCAGCAAAACAGGCAATCGGCTCGGGTTTGGCGATAAGACAAGTAACGCAGTTCGTCCGAAAACCCGGACCGGATACCCGGGAAATCGGAGAATGGCGCCTTAGGTGGTTCATTGAAATTTGAAATTACTTTTCTCGCTCGCGAAGGGCCTCCATCCCGATGTTCGATTGCGGATCTCGCTTGGTTCCTTTCTGGTCGCTACATCGCTACAATGTTCGTTTCATTTAAAACAATATTTCCATCTCGTCGGTAAGTTCCTCCCGCCATTAGCGACGTTGCTCTTTCTACTGACGGATTCCGTGCCATTAGTGTCAGTACTCGTTCTGCCGTTAATTTCTAGAGACAAAGAGAGAGAGAGAGCAACCGACAACCGCATTACTGGTGACATGGCAGTACCTACGTGCAACGTCAGGTTATAACAATTAAGTGGAAGTTTGTTGTTTTACCGGCGTGGGAGCGACGTGAGAAGAGCGGGTCGGTCGGGACTCCTGGGCTGCAACAGCACTCCACTTCGAAGGAAACGTGACCATAAATTATGAGCCCGTTCTCAAAACGCCTTCCCCCCCCCCCTTTTCCTCTGTTTTCACCTGGTCCCTTTCTGTGGCGAGGACGTGCAGCATCCATCCGGTCTGGTCTGGCCGCATGGTCGGTGCCACAGGTGCCGCTATCGATGAGAAGAAACTTTTCTATTTATTTATAAGCCCGCAAATGAATGCAGACACTTTCGCGCCCCATCGTAGAGGGGGTGGTGGTGGGTGCAGGTTCAGGTGCGAGTGAAAAATGGAAAGTAAATCCTTGGGGCCATCGGATGCGCGGATGACTGGAAAAGACCCGGGTTCCGCCGGTGCTCAACCCATCATCTCGGTGGTACCCTTTCGACCGCGAGATGGAAACCGCGGCTTGCGTATGGTGTGGGTTTCCATGGGGAACCGTTATGGGGAAAAGAAAACTCGATGAAACGCAAACGCAATCATGCCAGCATTTCCTGCATTTTCTATCCTCCTTCGCGACTCCCGGTGTCCGGTGTGCACCGGAAATGGTGGTTCACCAGAGAACTGGTGGCGGCGTGCGACAATGCTCGCTGGCACGCTTTCCATAATTTCCAACAAAAACTCATAAATGCATTAACAAATGGTTGCTTTACCATCTCGATCCATTTGCAGCAGTTCATCAAGTGGCAACAGAATAGGCCGTGGAGCAACAGATCGCGAGGGCACGTCCGGAGAATTGGGGTCGTGCGCCCGGAACGTGTCTGGAAAAATCATCTCCGGGAATTAAGCATCCGCGCGACATCCGCCGTAACTTACAGAGCGATAAATGAGAAATCGGCCGCGAATCCGCGTGCCATGCGCCATGCTTATCTCGTCACAGGACGAACCGCGGAAGGAGAATCCATCCAAATTGATATTCCTCACACGACGGAGCTGCCAGCGAAAACAAAACAAAACCCGGAAGACGGAAACGGAGAAGCAGAATGTGGCCCCCGGGGAGCTAGATACAGAAATCAGTATGCAAATGCCCCGCTGGTGCCGGTGTGTGTGTGTGTGTGTGTGTCTTGCTGCCACATAATCGTTGCCTCGGGTGCGGAACGTGAGCATTCATTAAGCGAATGCGGGAACATGAATAAGTGACATCAGGCCCACTTTGCACCTTTGAGGGGCTGATTTGACCTCTCGAGGGGGTGGGTGGGGATGAGGAGGAGGGAGGACCCGAGCGCCCGGCCAGTGTTTGACAGTTTAGACATCGCAGTAGACAAATGAAGCGAAAACCCTTAAGCACGTACCGAAGAACCGAGAGATCAACAACGGCGATCAACGCAGCATCAACGGCTGGCTGGCGAGGTCAACCACCACCGCGGTGCCTGAGGGGAAAGTTTTCCGATTTTCTTAACAATTCACACGCAACACGCACACACACACACAAACACACAGACGTGGCCATTTGTGGAAGTTTTGAATCATCTTATCAATCTGTGTGCGATCTTTCGTCTCGTCTCGTCTCGTCTTCGGTCCACCGAAGGAAAAGGTCGTCCTCGTAACTTCCACCCCCCACCCGAGCATGTGCTGCCCGCAGGACCCGGTGGGTTATCGAATCAGCAGTCCATTTGCCATCACTTGCTCCCCTCTCGATTCTCTTTTTCACGTTCTATCTCTCCTTTCCGTGGAGCGAAGTTTGCTTGTCCCTCGGTTTACGGCGCGTACTCGCTGGAACGCTGCGCTGCGACGACCGCGCGTGCTGTGGTGCGGCGAGCGCCCAGGAGAAGGAAGGAAACAGGCGCCCCAACCGGAGGGGCACCAACTGGGGCACTAATTTAACTAATTTTCTTTTCAACTTTGATTACATTTCAACCCAGCTGGCAGGTGGGTCTGCGGAGGCACTCGCAGTGCCCTCCTGCAGTCCTTGGAGTCCTTGGAGGGTGGATAATCTGGCTTTTCTTATCGGACGAGCTGTCAGCTGACTGCGAGGAGTCGGAGAAGCGAAGCCACGATTAAACCGGCATTCCCGGAGCGAGCGGTTACCAGAAGCAGTTGACGAAAGCGTGTCCTGGGGAAGCGCGCCAGTACCTGTGGAAAATATGAAAAACTGGCATCCCACTAACCAGGCCATCCGCAGAAGTAAAGCTTCCTAAAATCAGCATTTTTTTTTATGCCGCTGCAAATGAGCAAATAAGCGACCTGGTTTGGCGAGCAGGTTGGCGTCCTCCATTATTACTCCTGCTACTACTGCTGCCAGCCAGCCAGTCGGTCGGTCGGTCGGTCGCTCGCTCGCAAACAAAATTATGCTGCTCAGCGATGCGCGATGAGCAATTTGTCGAAAAACGCATTCGAACGTCTGTGCGCTGCAGTAGTGTGACATGGTCACGGCAATTAGAGAGAGAGAGAGAGAGAGGAGAGGGAGAGCGATGTGTGAGTGTGCACGATATGTTTAATTAAATTCTTCAAATAATTTATTACTTTAATAATGAAATATCTTGCCACTGGTGGAGCCACGAGTGAGAGGGGGGCATTCGTCCTGTCTGCTGATCGCCGGCCAGTCGGACGTTGCGTGCGGAAATTGGTAATCCTCAGCCGCCTCTCCGGGTACCGTTGCACCTCGAAATGCTCGTCCGGAACCGTGGCATTCCGTTGTCGCTAAATCGCGTTCCAGCTAGTAGAGAGCAGGTCACGGAGAGCTTAGGCTTAGGGTATGGTCGGTCGCTCATTCCGTTTGGTTTTTGGCGTGTAACCTAGATTTCCTGCTGCTCACCAGGGCAGCGGA
>NC_064874.1:93361901-93386901 GCF_943734745.1 Anopheles darlingi
TCAAGTTATGCAAATCCGGCAATCCCTCCTATCGACAGCTGTAAACCATTTGCCGGATCGAAAATTCAAATAAAATCCCATCAAATCCCATGACCACACACACACAGACAGACAGGCAACCCTGGAGCAGTAGACGGAGTGCATGCCAGGGATGGGGATCTAAAACCGAGTCCCGAAAAGCCACTGCACGGCAACCACAACACAACCCGGAGAGGGTGCACAACACAACAACACAACCAAATACGAGGGAGGGGGTGCGTGCTCGGTGATTAGTATTCGGCCAGTGCCGGTCAGCTATGCACCGGAGCTAATGTACCATAAACAAACTCCCAAGCGCTAGGGAACTCGACCACTAGGCAGCTCCGCTCGGCCACATAGTTTTACAAATGGCGCACCGCTGGAGTCGAAACTTTACTCATCACCTCAGGCCAGAGCCTTCCCGGAAACCGAGGAGGAGTAGCCGCCAGTCGGCCGGGTAGCTCAACATTTTAACGCTCGTTCGCTCAACTGAACCGTTCACAAGGCAAAGGATGGCGTAAAGGATGTACCAGAGGGTTGAGGGTGTTTGTAAAACTGTAATCTATTAAACAAATTACTTGATGGCGGTACCGAACCCAAACCCACCGAGGGGGTGCGAAATGCGTGGCAACGGAAAGGGGAGGGGTGGAGGGGTTGAGTTGCATCACGGGTGCCATTCCCGCATTGGCAAACTTTGGTGCTGCCTTGCGAAGTGGCAACATCAACAGTAAATCACCCTCTCACGAATTGAATTGAAGGTACTTAAGTTAATTACACGTTCCGGCATCGGCATCGGCATCGAAATCGGAATCGAAATCGGAACGTGAACGATGCTGCTGCTTCCGGGATGTGTGTGTGTTCGCGTTGAGTGCATCTCTGCCACGGCGAGTGCATCATAGTATGCTGCGCCCCCTTTTCACGTTTACCGAACAAATCAAGGCAGGCGTGCTGTGCTGCGAGTGAGCGAGATAGCAAACGGTGGGCACTCATCAAGGATATTGTTTCCAAGAAAATACCCCGGGTTTACGGTTAAATCGGCGAAGGATTCTTTTGGAAATCTCCTCTCGATAAGTGAATTATAAATCTTTGTTTGGGATCCCAGCAACTCCCTCTAAATTTTCTTAAAGATGTCTCTTTCTTTAAAAGGAGTGAAAAAGAGACACAACGAAAGGCAACTTCAGCAATGGTTGGCGACAATTTCGAGGCGACCTTTTTCTAGCAACAGAAACCGGCCATCAACACTTGCAAAATGGTGCTCCCCGGTGCCGAGAAAAGCGAAATTAAAATCTTCTTCTCCACTGGAGTGAAAAGAGATGCAGAGAAAGAGAGAGAGAGAGCAAGATGGCGCGAAACAACTTTCCTGCTTCGTGTTATCATGCCGATTCATGCGTAACCGAGTTCCGAGAACCGAGGAAAATCTGGCGAACCTCAGATGAGAGAAGAAAGGGGGGGGTGGGGGAGAAGGGCGTCTCGATGGCGCCATTAATTGCTGCCCGCCACCAGATAGACCCGCGACTAAATCGTGTCGATCGAAAACTCAAATTTGTAACCCCGCCCTCCCTTCTGTGACTCATCACCCACCCTGCGCCACGGTGACGATTCAATGTCGCGGGGTGTTGACGATGAACACGCGGCCCTGGTCCTGGCCCTGGTCCGGTGCTCCTGCCCAGACCGAAAGTTCTTCAATCGGAAAATGATGCGAATAATTTGAATAATTTGATCACGATCAGAACCACGGATCTGTGGGTCTGTCTGTCTGTGTGTTTGTGCATGCCAGCGATGGTCAAACGCGACGGGAGTTGGACGAGAACCCTCGGATCTGAGAATGAAAATGAAGAAGAAATACTTTCCAACAAATTGACAATTGACGGGTTCGCGCTGGCAGGAGTTTGGGGGGCAGTCAAGAGCCCGAAGAGGACCCTGCCGGCGTGGCCAAGGGGGAAGCCAAATTTGTCTAAATCGATGCAAATGAGCTTTTGGGCGAGAAGTTTTTCGCGAGACTTTCGTGTGACTTTTCTGCGAGGACCAACAGCAGCAGCAGCATCAGCAGATTAGCAGCACATCCCAGGGACCCTCCCTCTCCTCCACGCGGTGACACTTTCCGGTTTGGTCCCTTTTACCACCGGCTGGAAGTCACGTTCTCTGAAGAGGCGCAAGGGAGGGTCCTTCAATTGATTACCATTTGCCAGATGCTACGGCTGCTGCTGCTATTGCGAGCCACATATTGACTTAATACGCTCCGAGATGCTTAAATCACTTCACACAAAAAAGCTGGCGACCGGTCCCTAAACAATGACGGAGAAAGTAACCCCAAAAGTACCGCCCAGAATTCGGTCAAAAACCTTTTCCCTCGGTTCGCTCCCGGGTTCGCTTTCTGTTCGCCACAAATCGTCTCAATTCCAATATCATTCTCAATTAAGCTAAATTATTATTTGCCAACGTTCCTGGCTGGCTCCCGGGGGCTGGCTGGTGCCGTTCCCCAGACAGTGACAGAGAAATAGATAGCAAACCGGGATACTCCCCGATCCCCGGTCCCCGGTCCCCGAGTGTCGGCGGTGGCCTCCACTAAACCATAAGTAGATTTATGGTTGGAATTTAATTGAAAAATTTGGAAATTTATTCCGACCCACAAACGGTACACGGTACGGGGTGGGTGGGTTGGCGTGGTCTGGGATGGTTTTGGTGGCCAACCATTCCCTGCCTTCATCCCTTTCCTCACCGGTGGTCCGTTCGCCGCAAGCGGACGAGATTCAATAAACACTCCGGGAGCACTTCATTCCGAAGAGCGGGAGGGTGGCGCTTTCGCTGGCTGGGCGCTCGATGGACTCTCAGTGATTTGTGAAACAAACCCCGGGGCCCGAAAATTGGTTTCTTGCTTTTATCATCCTTTTGGGGACGGAGACAAACAGAGAGCGAGAGAGAGAGAGAGAGAGAGAGAGAGAGTCGAGAGCAAAGTTTGGTCATTCGAGAAGAAGGTCGCTTGCTATGCTTTTGAACCACGATACAGAAGCCCTTCTCCAAACAACCGAACTACTCCACGACGCGGGGCCATGGCCAGGAAACGGAACATTAACCGGAGCGCTTTCGGAGAAGGGGTCTGCGTGTTCGGAACTCAAGTTTGTAGAGTTTTATAATTAATAGTTTTGCGACTTGTTAAGAGCAGGAGGAGGGCAAAGAGGAGGAGGAGGTGGAGGGAAACGAACACACGGCAGCGACCTCCTCCGCGAAATTCAATTGTCATGCCCGAAGAGATCCATTTTAATTCATTAAAAGTGGCCTCACGACGGGCGCACTCATACACAATCATAATTTACTAAACGCTAAACCATGCCCCGCGCCCCCCTCCTATGCGTTAGCCAATTGGTCGACGACGCAAAACGGAAATCGTTCTTCGCTTGGAATTAGATTACATTCAACGTTCGGTGTGCGGTGCTGTGCGTGTACCAAGAAGACGTACAGAGAGGCCGCCAGGGTGGCTCCAATGTACGGCACGCGTAACTAGGGCAACGCCATTACTGTCTGCACTTTTGACATGTTCGCTGGCAGCAGGCGGACTCGCTAGAGCAGGGCTTCAACAAACGCGCACACTTCGCGCACCTTTATTGGATTTTCGTTTCGTAGGGATTGTCTTCGTTGGCGTAACCTTGGCCCCCCTGCTTGCGGGGCAGCAGCAAAACCGGGAGAGGAGTGAAGGGGTGGTGAGGAACCTTTGCCGCGCTCTAATTATTTCGAATCAACACGCAGCAGAGAGATGCGAACGCTGCGCACTGCGTGAAGGCCGCTGTCTCGATTGATTATTGGCACAGTGCTACGGACGCTGGTGAAGGTTCCCATTTCTTGCGAGTCATCATCCACTGTCCGACGCAGCGGAATAGGAAAGTTTTCACTCCGGGAGACACCGGGACCGGAAAAGCGGAATTAGACAAACTTGATTGAGTCGTGCAGCAGCAGCATCCGGAGAACGGAAATCTCATTTTGATTTCATTCTTTCCTTCCGCTGTCCATTCCAGTCCAGGTGATACGCGCCCGTGTGTGTGTGTGTGCCTGTACCGTGTGCTCTAATTAAAACTTTGGACAAAACTCCTTCCCCATGATGGTGCAGGATAAGAAGCTTTGTCTGGTTCCTCGGTTGGCGAGAAACAATCGACAATCCGATCCCGGGACGCCGAGAATGTTTGTTCGTCCTATCCACGGGTCCTGGTGCTAATGTGCGAGCAAGCGATCAATTGGACAGGTAACAGGTGCCTCGCTCTGGAGTGACACTGGATCTAGAACTCGTTTTTCCAACCAACCGGTCGTGGTGCTCGGTGCATCTTTGTCTCGGATTGAGCGTGATTGACGCATGGTACCACCGGGAGTGTACCAGGATTTTCCAGTACGAAAAGGTGCTTCACGGAGCAAACAACAAACAGAGAAGCGAACGGGATGTCTGTCTGCAAACAGCACCAACCAGTGGCGCCATCTTGACACGCGCCGTGCTCGTGTAGGATAAGTATCGGAACCAAATTCGTCCTATCCACGGGTGTTGTGTTGGATTAGAAACGCAACGATACGCTCGCTGCCAGTGCCAGAGTATCTGCTAATGATGGCCAAGCTCACTAGCCATGCGGTAATCGATTCGAAGCGGTAACATCATGATACAGTCCGGTTTGAACACTCGAATCGAAGAGATTTACACACCTTTAATTCGCACTCACACAATGCACTTTAAGGAATACAATCGAATTCATGTTTGAGGACATGAATACTATCTACTTTTAATTAAATTATGTGCTTTGCGTTAAAAGACTTTTCTCGAAACTTTCATTAATCGAGTAGCTTAAGCTACTCGAAACCGCACCTCGAGACGCCGCTGTGTACGATGTTGTGTGCGAGCATAGTATGCTGCTGCGGCATTCACCAAGCAAGCGGCGACACCGAAAGGTAACCAGTGCTGCCAGCAGCGTAGCAACCAGATCTTTACTAAACATTTAAACTAAGGGTAAACCGCACAAATTACGTTGCAGTTCTTTTGTTTTTACGACAAAATCTATCCGTTATATGAAGGCCAAGAGGTTTGAAGTGTTCGAGAGAATGGTTCCTTGCTACATCCCAGTAGCCGGGTTTCCCGTGTTCCATTCACCCAACTCCATCGATTCCCCCCGGGTCTCAGGGATGAAGGTATATAGAAGCGGCCACACACGCGCTCGCACTCGTGCACCTTCGCGTCCTTGCAGTTGTTATTGAACTTTAGTGTGTGAATCACCGTTCTCCAGCGTGCCCGCGATCGGCCGAGAGAAGGAAAAAAAAAGAGAAGAAAAAGACGTTGCCGCGTTGCTCCAAAAACGCGACATTCTAACCGTCTGGGGTCTGGGGCCGAAACCTGGTGTTAAGAACGCTGCCGCCGCCGCCGAAGAGCGGATGAAAGGAAACATCTTTTTGGAGAAGCGATTGCATGATCTCACCATCTTGCAGCCGAACACCGAAGCGGGAAGGCCATCGAACGGATGCCAACCAACGAGAGGCGGGAAGAGGCGGGATCCCGCAAAACCGAAAGGTCCGTCCACAGGTCCGCGTCCGGTAGTAGGTTCAGCCACGCGGCATGCAAAACAAACCGTTCGATTGTGTTCTCGACGACGCAGACGCAGACCGAAAAGCACCGTTCGATGGCGATGCGAGAATGAAAATGCGTACTCCACCGGGGGAAGGGGGTGGCCATGCGAAGGCCAGGTCCGGCCATGGCGAATGCACGCACGCACGGACGTCGCCGCGACATTCACGAGGACAACGACGACGGCGGCGGTGCGTTGGTGGCGTGGAGAAGCCATCATCATGTCATGTTCCGTGGAGCCCAGACGAGGGGGGTCAGCAGCATCGTCGATGCCGGATCCGTCGTCGTCGTCGTCACCACCCTCGTGATTCGTGTGATCGCGGCGCACGGTGTGAGCGCTCGCGCGCGCGCGCCCAACGAGATCGCGAGAGAATTAGAAGGGAAGAGAAGCCAAGATGCTGCGTCGTTGTCTCTAGATATCATGAGAGGGTGAGAGAGAGAGCGCGCGCACACGAGACTTGATCTCTTGTTTTGCTTCTTCAGTTACAACATAAAGCCAGCCAGCCAGCCAGCCACAGACCACCGTCCGTCGGATCTCGGTGCGGGCTCCAACCATTCCCACATTATGAATCAGTATGTGTCGACGGCTGCGCGAGTTCGGTAGAAGTTTTGCACGTCGCGTATCGTTGTTGTCGTTGTTGTTGTTGCCGTTTTCGTTGTCGTTGCTATGGTCAGGCTGGAGCAGGGCCTGCTGCTGTGCTGCGTTTTGTTAGTTTGTTAGTTTTCGTGCTGCTGGATCCGAACTCCGATCTCCTCTCCGATTCCGAGTTTAAGGTACGACGCCGCCGTGGCATCGATGATGCTTCTGCACCAACATCGTGATAGTGACTCATCGAATCCAATAGCAAGAGGGGAAGGGAGCCTCCTTACATGGTGATCGCGGGCGCGCGCGCGCCCTAATCAGTGAAGACAATGTGCTGCAGCTCGTGATGCTTATTCAATTATGTCTCAATTAAGAACCCTTGGGCCAAATGGTCCGTGCGAAAAAAACAAAAAAAAGGTGCCCGATCTCGTGCTTTATGCTAACGTTCCGTAGTACCGCGCCACCCCCACCCTTTGAGACGAACCTTGAGGGCGTACAAACGCGATCGCGATCGTGTTGAATATCGCACAATGGCTCAAAGGCCAACAATCACCACCGTCGCCGTCATCGTTGCCGTCGCCGTCGCCGTCATCAAACAAACGTTCTCTCACGTTTCGGTGCTTGACATTTAGCCAGCGAGTTTCTTGGCCACTCTGGTCCCCGGCCCCCGGGTGTGGTATGGCCACGGCCCGGACTCTTTTTCCTTGTTTGGCCTCCTTTTTTCCCTTCTTCTTCTTCTAGTTTCGGGGTTTGAGAGGTGGGGGGAAGGGATTCGGAAGGTTTTCGCAACGCAACGCGCCGCGACCGGCCCAATATGCTCCAATATTGGGCGGCCCTGCCCATGTCCATGCTGGCTGGCTAGCTAGCTGGCTCGTTGGCCTAAGGTCTCAAATTAGAGCCGCGCAGCGCGCAGAGATGTGTTTGATCGAATGGCATCGTGCCTCTCGCGTGTGTGCGCGCGTGTGTGTGTGTGTGTGTGTGGCTAATGTGGGTGTGTCGTGGTGTGCATTAATCATACGCCACCCCACACGGTGGAGATGCTGTTGGAGTTTGTGCCTTTAGGTCAAGCGGACAGCGAGTCGAGCTGGCGTTGGTGCGCCACTGACGGTGGTCCAATGCTGATGCCCTGTTGCTGGTGATGCTGGCGAGCGCGAAAGCGCTTCCCTTCCCTTTTTTAGTGCCCGACCTGATAGCTGAAACGATCGGAGTCGCAGTCAGAGGCACAGTCTTGAGGTCGTTCTCCTCCACCAACAGCTGCGACCGATGCTGCCACCGATGCTGCTCCTCCACCGATTCCAGCAAAACATAAAAAACGCGATCCAGTGGCGACCAATGTAAAAGTAAAAGTTGTTTGCGCGTGCACATGCAAAGTTAGATAATAGCAATCATCTTCGCGCTCGCGATCGGTACCATCTGCCGCGAAAGCGAAGACGACCATCGCCGTCGCCGTCGCTGTCGCCGTTCCTGGACATTCCATGGTGACTTCCGTGATTCCGCCGAGGGATGTCGCAGTGTTTGTGTGCTTACGATCACATTGCGTGTGTGTGTGTGTGTGTGTGTGTTCGGTGTGTGCGTGTGTGTGCTAATAACAATAGCATCGAAGACGCGATCGAATTGCTCGCTCGCAGATACTACAAACAGCGCTCATCGCGGTCCAACGAATTGATTTGATTTTATTCTCTTCCTCCTTCTCCTCCTTCTCTTTCTGCCTCTTCTTCTGCCCCTTTCTTAGGTCTCTCCTCGCTGGAAAAAATGTTGTTTCGCCGCTCGACCAACTCGATCGTGCTGCTGATCTTCGGATGTCTGCTCATCATAGGTAAGAGCCAGCTAGCAAGCGGGCGAACGGATTGTATAATCCACACCAAAAGCCAAATGTGCCATTTGCTCGCGCCCGAGAGACGATCCCGCAACGACGAGGATCGCGCGGAATATTTTAAGGAAGCTAAGCGCTAAATCGCGTAAATGTCGCACCCTCGTGCGAGATGACGATGGCCACACCTCACACCGCAAGCAAGACAGTGTCCCAGAAAGGCTGTCCACCGAACCGGGGCGTGATTTATGTTTTATGATCGCGCGACCTAACGACAGTAAAGCGTGGCCTTGCCCAGAGCCTCGCCCCTCGACTCCCTGTCCGGCGCCTCCTTCGTGTTTGTTACGGTTACGTGGACGCCGCCGCCGCCGTCGGGACATTCAAATGTCGTCTGCGCCACCTGGGGTCGATCGTTCCGATCGGTCCGATGGCAGGCGACTAATTGCCCTTCCTGGGCTGATCGCTTTGCATACTCGCGTTTGATCGCGATCGCAAGCCCATAATTTGGACAGTTTATCAGCGGCATTTGCCTCCTCCTCTTCCTCTTCTTCCTTCTTCTTTTCCTTCTATCGTCCGGGTCCGCCGCTAAGCGATCGGTAAATCTATATATTTATGGAAGCCAGGGAACGCTAACGAAGAGGCTTATAAATCAATTAGGCAGATCGCTGGCTCGCGCGCACACACACGCGCGCGCTGGCGATCATTTAAAGACCATTTCCGAAAAGCGGTGGCACGCTTTGATTTATGGACCGTCGGTGATCTCGATCCCTTCCCAAAAACGGACTTCTGCTTCTTCGGACAAGAGCTCTCTGGTGTGGCCTCCCCCCACGTGCTCCATAAAGAGGACGCTAGCGCACTTTTAATGATCAAAACCAACGCATTGTTTCACCACGATCACGTCTCTCTCTCTCTCTCTCCCTTAGATGGCCATGAGGAAACGAAGACGAGTCGCACCAAACGGGGGCGCAACGTGCGAACGTCCGGATCGCCACAAAGTGCGGCCATAGAACCGAGCCAGGACCTGCAGGATAACAGTGCAAGCAGCAGCAGCAGTAGCAGCAGCGACAGTAATCAGCAGGATGTGGCCGTCATACCGCCCGGATTTCTTAGTCCCTCGGTCCAGGAGTACCTCGAGCTCGGCAAATCCATACCCGGTAAGCAACCGCGACGAGGTCACGGAGCACTCCGGTTGAAGTTGATTGATGAGTGTGGAGCCCCCCGGTCCGGTCTCTGGCCTCCAGCGGATTTTTGGCACAGACATTCCACCCCTTTGCGACTGCTGACGTCGTCGTCGCTGCTCATCATTATTCAAATTGAGAAAAAACGAGTTGGAGCCGCTCGGTGTGTTGTATTTGTGCTCGTTGATGGTTGAGCTTCGAAGGACAGACTCACCGACACCAAAACTGTATAATAATATTGTTTTGGTTGTTCTCACCAAACCAAACAGGTCGACCGGGGACGGATTATCCAATACTGGCCGCGATCCCGTACACCAACTTCTACTGCGACGAGCAGGACTATCCGGGTTTCTTCGCCGATATGGACACACGGTGTCAGGGTAAGCATCATCCTCATCGCGGGGGGAAAGTGGCCACCTCAGTACATCTTCTCATACTCTTTGGCAGGATGGCATTACTGTGACATCGATGGACGGCAAGCTACCTTCCTCTGCCCGAACGGGACGCAATTCTCGCAGGCCGTCTTCGTGTGCGATTGGTGGTTCAACGTGCGCTGTGATCTCTCCCCTCGGTTGTACTCGATCAACGCTCGGCTCTACCAGCGGCCCAAGTTCAATCCGACGCAAAAGCACCGCGTCATAACGAGGCAACTGGTGGACGAGATATTCAACGTTTAACTCATCGGTCAAGCGTTCATCGTTTGTAACATATTTATTTTCTTTCGTCCTTTTTTTGTATTTGTCGTTGATAAGAAGAAGAAGCAGAAGAAGAAGAAGAAGAAGAAGAAGAAGAAGAAGAAGAAGGAGAAGCAGCAGGAGAAGATCATCGATCCCATATCGGCGATCGCCCCGTATCGTCGAATGTATTATTAGATTTTGTACAAAAAAAAAAACAGAAAAATCCAGTGGCAACCAACCGTAACGAGTAATAAAGCGTGTAAATACTTTCTTTACCAACCAAAAAACAACGCAACGCCCCCGGGCCGGTAGTTTGAATCCGAATGTTAGGAAGAGCATATAAAGAAGAGATTGCGAGATGGAGAGTAGAATTGAAACGGAAATTGAATTTCCTAGATTTGAATGTTTTGATTAAACCATAAATAAGAGCTGACAGCCAGGAGAAGGAGCAGGAAGAGAAAACGATCGTACGATTTGGGTTAATTGGCGAGGCATTGGCTGGTCACCGATGTGTTGTCGCGATTTTATCTTCGCGAGCTTCGCTTTGACTTCCCTTCCGGAGATTCTCCTATTACTCGATCGTTTGCACGGGATTATCAGACAACAGAAAACCTTCTAACAAAATGCTTTAACGCCTCTTCGTTGTATCGCTACGATATCAAAGTGCAAGAGTCCGCGAATGGAGAATCCGGTTGTTTTGAATATGACAAGAGTTTTTTTTTTGTAAAATCGGTCGTGGAATTAATTTTCATTAGAATATCGAAGTGATAACGATCGAGAAGAGAAGGAAGTCAGTCGCTGGAAAAGGAATCAAACAAAAGCTTCCAGAAGGCATAAGTAACAAGCCTGGATCTTTCTGCTGGTAATGGACTACCAAAAAACATTATCCAGCGCGGTGTTGCATCGGTGGGTGAAGACCCGTATGTTGAGACCTTTTTGTGGACCTTTATGACACGGTCCTGTCCCTTTCCAATACCCCCCATTGCCTAAGACACGTTCCTTTCTAATGACGAACGTATGCTGAAGCGCGAATGTATGTGGCGATCGCACGGAATTCTTAGCAGTCGATGAACATGGTATCGCAAAAAAGGGATGCTGGTACCGTCCATAGGCATAAACATTTCATTTTTTCTCTCTTTTATTTGATTTTGTAACACATTATGAATTGATCTCAGGTTTTCGTTCAAATTTCAACCATTACGACAAGCGTTGTAATCAACGTACAGAAGTATTTTTTCTAAAACAATTCTCATCGAAAATTGCTGGAAGAACAACTGTAAAATTGAAGAAACTCATCGCCTAATTTGAAAGAGTTTCCTAAACTACTTAAAAATATCAGCAACGAAAGATCCATTCTACTCCAATCGTTCGTTTCTGCACAAAATGTAACATAATTGGTCTGCCCTTGCGCCATCGCGCGCGCGCGCCCGCGCAAAACTTTGCATACTTTGTGGATGGTGCACCCAGAACAGCCACCCACCACCCATTTGTGGGTCCCAAAAAAGCTCACCTCTTGAGTTGCCGCACAACAACAACCACAACAACAACGAAAAGTCGCTCCCCTTTGTCTTCGTTCGTCGTCGGCTCCCGGAAAGAGCGCGACGGTCTGCGTGGTCTGCGATCTGCGGGTCTGAAGCTCTGTGCAGAGTGCAGAAGCTTTCGCCGAACGAGCAGCCGATCGCGCGCGGCTCTCGGACTTCGGAGTGCCCGGGTTAGCTGGCCACACCACCGGCAGCTGGCTGGCACGCGCTCGCGATCACTCGATCTCGCACACTCAACCGAGACGCCAGTCCCCGCGGTCACCACCAGACGGTCGTCGATCGCCGACCACAGAAAACAACAAACCGCGCGCCCGCACGCTCGCTCGCTTGCTCTCTGTCCCTCGTCGCTTTCTGTGGTCACTACGCGTTGTGTGTGTGTGTGCCACCCCCGGTGTCTTGCTACTGACTCCACGTTGCCACGCGATAATTGCTAAAAAGCTTTTTTCCTTCCATTAATAAGCGCGAATCGCGCGTCGTGTGTGTCGTAACGTGTCGTCGTCGTCCTGTTCTGCACTCGAGGACCGGTGAACTGAACCGCGCACACGCGGGGGATATGATGAGGTAGGACCAGATGTATGTTATGCCATTGCACTGGTTCAACCTCATCTTCCGTGGACCGCGCGCAGCAGCAGCTGATGCATCTGCATAGAGCGGTCTGGTAGTGAACGCGATCGCGATCGCGACTGGTGCGAAGCCTGTTTGTTGTCAGCATTAACAGCATCGCCAGCGATCCTCGGCCTCGGTCGCTAATGTGTGCAGCCGTTTCCAGTGTGTGCAGCCAAAGTGCAGTGCAGCAGTGCAATCGTCATACGATACGATAACGATACTTTCACTCTCAAAAGTGCACCACAAGACACACAGCGCGGTTATAACGCGCCGATCCTCGTCTCCTCGAAGACGACCAGAAGGAAGGAAACGTAAGGGGGAGACGAACCATTACCGGGGGACCTTCACCAGAGGAAGCAGCAGGTGGTGGTGGTGCGTGTGAAACCACAGCAGCAGCAGCAGCAGCAGCAGCAGCAGTGGCGACAGCATTCGAGAGCGCTCGAGTTCTAGGAGCAAAATGCACACAAGACATCAACGATGGATGAGGCAACGAACGCACCACCGACTATTCATGGTCACAGGTAAGTTGTCGCCAAGTGTGTGACGCTAATAACGACCTACCACTACCTGCACCGGACAAATCACATACCGAACGAGCGGGTGCGCGATCGCGGAGCACATTACCACCGCTACGCGCTCGCCCTCGCCTTCGCGCCATGGTGTCATGTTGCGAGTGTCGTAATGCAATATGCATCAAGTTCCTGCTCCGTGGTGCTATGCGGTTGCATTTGAATGTTTCGAAGGGCCCCCCCCCACCATCGACCACCACCTCCGCGAGCACCAGGGAAGGTGACTGTCTCAATGTGGCATGTCCACATTGTATGCCACTGGCACTCGGGATCTCGGTTCAGTTCACCGTTTCACAGCACACAGGTGTCTTAGCGTAGGGGGGAGGGGGGCAAAAGAAGGGGGCTAATCCACTGCACCTTGGCCAGCGTTAGCCACGGCGGTTCCGCGTCTTATCTTTCTCTGGTCGCTGGTTGGGCATTTTTGCGACAAAAAACATTTTGCTTCCTTCAACGCCACAACACAATATGTGGAAGTGAGGCATTAAAAGGCACCCGGTATCAGCCCAGCACCAGCCCGGGTGCCCGGGTGCCCGGTGTAATTGGCCGAAGGCCGAGGGCCGCTCGCTTGCTATTCTTCTCGTGGCGGTTCCGCCATTCTTCGCCGCCACTTGGCGTCAAATTAAAATAATTCCAGCATAATTCACCGTGACCAACCACCACCCACCGGTTGGCTGCCAGAGGAAGAGAGAGGGGAGTGTCAGGGACCAGGACCAGGAAAAGAAAGTCCAGAATCGGTGTCTCGCGGCATCTTCCGATAATTTGACGCGCCGGCGCGTATTACGCCAAATGTCAGGTCCAAGTGTTTGCACTCCGAGGGGAAGCAAATACCAAGATGCGCGGCGCGCCCGCCCCGTGAACGTAATACCGCAACTTCTCCCGTGGCCTGGCCTGGTATGGCCTAGCAGCCTGGGTTGCTGCACATAACGGACCGGCGAGGCGCCGGAGTTTACGAAAAAAAACAACATATCTCGCGCACCACATCGTAGTATGCGTCGTGGGTTCGCTCCAAACATACACACACACACACGCGCGGTTGCTGCTCTATCGCAGCAACCGCAGCACCACAAACAAGGCCTACTCCGGTGTGCTCCGGTGTTGCTGCTGCTGCTGCAATGAAAATGCTTTGCGCGAAGCGGCGGAACCAAACTGGAGTGGCAAGCGCAGGGACCGGAGGGGTGGCCACCGTGGCCGGAGGAAGGGTGCCTTGCAATATTAGACTTTCCCGTAACACGCCAGCGAACGAGCGGACTCGCGGGTGGCTGTCTCTGGCAGGGGGGGGGGGGGGGGGGGGGGGGATGTGTGTAAGACAAACATCTCACGTTTTTCGAGGTGCTTCTCTCTCTCTCTCTCTCCCTCTCTTTCTCACTCACTCCCTCGTGGGACGCGATCGCGGAAAAGTTCGAAGTGCGTGTCGTGAGCCCCCTCCCCCCTCCCTGTCCACCCTCTCGGGCTGGCACAACCTGGCATGTGAAGGCGATGGATGATGTATGCAATGCAAACAGCATTAGCTTCCCTCCACACACACGCCCGGAGCGGCAGCATAATGATGGGGGGGAGGCCATTACACACCAGATCAGAAACCAGACGAGTCAGTGTAGGAGGAGTACCACCCCTCTCGGCGGTGAGATAATGAGGAAATGCACATTGCGTCTCGCGTCGCGTCGCGTGATAATGATGAGTCCCAGGGTGGGTGTATGCTCCCAACATACATTTCTATATTTCTATATATTTCGGGAGCCAATTAGTGAGAGGGCGTTGCATCAGACCTCCTCCTCCTCCTCCTCCGGCGTGCGTCGCCATCCTTTTACGAGGGGAGAAAGGAACCAAACCACGGGAGGGCCTCCAGTTTCCTAAACGCCCTCACTACCAATGCCATAGCCGAGGCGCGAGGGCGAGCCAGATAAGATATATGGTGAACGGAACGGAAGCCCCTAGACCCTAACGGTCCCCCTTCCCGAATACGGAAATTAAGATACAAGATACGGTGCTGGACAGCAGCCAGCCAGCCAGCCAGCAGGCCATCCGCTCTCCTCCTCGCTCTTATGCAAATGAAGAGAAAACCCTCGCTACGCGATCCTCTCCTCTTCGTCTGCGTCGTCGTCGTCGACCGGTAAACGGCTTAATCTGGTTAACGGAACACGCGACGCCATCCCCTGCCATGCCAAGGGTGCCGTTCGCATGAAGAAAGTAAAACATAATGTTGCAAAAAAACGCAACGCAACGCAAGAAGAGAACAGAGTGATCGCGCGACGGTGAAGACAGCAGCAGCAGCAACAACAACAACAAGCACAGAAGGCAGAAGTCACAGGCAGGAAGCTGCGCCGTGGATTCGCTTTATGGACTTCCTTCCATAAAACATTTGAAAGGGAGGTGCCACGGAGGGAGGTCACCCCCTAAGATGCGCGGAATGTTCTCTGTCCGTGAGCGGTTGAATCGCATTTAATTAAATGTTTTTTTTTCCCCTTCCATTTTTGGACGGCACGGGCTGTGACCGTCCGGGGTGTTGTTTTTGGGGCAGCCACTCCTCCTCCTCCTCCTACCCGGCTCCTCGTCGCCTTCTTCTCCGCCCAGATTGCCGAAAAATAATAATTACTCACTTCACTCCACTCCAGCGTGTCGCGATCGCGATCACGCGAATTTAGTGATGAGGAAGAGATGGAGAACAGGGAGGAGGAGGAGGAGGAGAAGGAGGAGGTCCCATAAAACGTTCATCAGCAGCAGCAGCAGCAGCATCATCAATCCATCCATCAATCGAAGCGTGTCTGGATGATGATTCTTCGTTCTTTCGTCCGATAAACTGCGTTTTTTTAAATAATTATAGAGCTGACCGGCTGGCTCGGAGTGGCCACTGGGTCCCGAGACAATGTCTGGGGCGGGGACTTTCTCCGGAAAAGCCATTCTCCCGTCGCCCGGGTGCGGGAAAGGGCCCGTTGTGGAGTGGAGGAGTCGACGAAAGCTGCGAATCAGTGGCCGATATTGAAGTTAGTTCCGCAATCGAATCCAGCAGCCGATCAGCAGCCGACAGCCAGCAGCCCGTAAACCCGTTTCTGGGGGTCCCGAAGGGGGAAGGGAAAGGAGTGTGTCCCGGAGTGGAGTGTCCATTCCGGGTATTGTGTTGTTGTTGTTTGTCTTCCCTTCTGTCTCTTCTCCTCTCTTTGAACCCCCAGACCGGGACTGGCTGCTGTTCCCGAAGGAAAAGAAGAATCAAAGGGGTCCCTCCCTCACTCCTTGCTCCACCTCCGGGATCGAGCCCGGGGAAAGTAGAGCGACAACATGCACACACACACACGAGATCAGGCGCGTGCGGTGCTGCTGCTGCTGATGATGATGACAACGACGATGCGATGCGGACATGATCGAGGGCTGATTGCCTGCGGCGCTAAACCCAAGAGCTTAAGATTTTCTCGAATTAACGACACACACACACACACGCACGGAGACACACGATCACACATGAATACGGAAAAAGACACAAAACACCCGGCTGGTCCCTGGTGGCTGGTGCCAGACACACCAAAAGGCGGCCACATGGATCGAAAGGAAGGGAAAGTTGGTGACCATTTGTCGTCGTCGTCCTCCTCCTGTTGATCCCGATGAGGGCGAGGGAAGGAGGGAGAGGTGACCATACGTCAACCACTCGCGCGATCGCTTGCCATTTGCCACGGCGCACAAGTGATCCGCAAGTCGCATCGCAATTGATCTTCTCCTCCAACCGGCCAAGCCACCAGTGACCCAGTTGTGGTTGTGGTGGCGGCGTCGGTGGCAACGGCGGTGGCGGCCGATTCCGTAAGTCGATGCCCTTGCACCGTGCGTTGATAGTGTATAGAGGGAGTCGTCCGCTGATCATGAGTTGACCGATCGCAAGGTCGCAACGCACCGACGGGTAATGGAAGATCGCGCAAGCAGTGAGTGCGTGCGAGGGGCTGATAGAGAGAGAAGGAAAGAGAAAGAGAGAGAAAGAGAGTTGCGCGAACCGCGCCTCGCGATCAGCTGTCTGCATCAGCGAGCAGTAGCCAGGTGAGTGCCGCAGTGATCGCGAACAAGTGCGTACCAGACGTGCGTGTGTGTGTGCGAGCGATCACGATCGATCTGGTACGGTGTGTTAAAGCGCGCGTAATTGAACGCCTCGCACCAGTTTTTGTACAAAAGACACCGTCCCCGTCGTGGCCATCCCCGTGGGCGCAAGTAATGAGTTTATTATATTTTTCCTCGCCTCGGCCACTTGATCTTGACGCGATCCGGATCTACGATCGGCCTACCTCTTGGAGGCATGACGTCGCCGTGGGAATGCCGCCTGCCGCCAAAGCATCCAATCCAGAGAGAACAACCAACAGTGTCCAAGGTCACAGGCAGCACGACGAAAATTGGTCCCTCGCTCGGTCGCTCGGTCGACTCCCTTTGTTTGGGCGCCCCCGCCAACACTTGGACGTCTTGGATGCACTTGAGGCACTGAAGAGGTGGAAGAGGAGGAGGGTGGTGTGTTTATGGAGCAACCCTTCATTTCCCCCTCCCCCTCCCCTTGGGAGCCCAAAACAAATAGACAAACGACGAGCGGAGTGAGCGGAACTCTGGGTTGAGAAAATCCTTCACCCACCCCTTCGCAGGAGGGTGGGTTGGTAGCACCCACGCCAATCACCCTCGGGGGGAGGGTGACTGTGCACCGCACACAATCACGAGCGAGTCACCACGAATTGCACAGGATGCAATTCAACGTTCTGTGCAGCTGTTAGTCCGGTTGTCGATCAGCCGATCGGTCGATCGGTCGCTCGCTTTGATTAATTCTGTTTTCTAGAGCACACTGAATGGAGCCGAGGGAATGGAGCATTCAGCAGTTAGAAGAGCGAACGGTGGACAGCACTTAACCCGCAATCGCTATTTGCCATTTACGGTGGACAATGCTGCTGCTGCTGACTGCTGCTACTGTCGATGCCGCGAGCCATCTTATTAGATCGAGTTCACGATCGCGATGAAAGAAGAAACAAAAAACGCATGCCAATCAATCGCAAAGAATGCAAATCACAAGGTCCTCTCTCTCTCTCGTGCGTGTGTGTGCACAAGTCCTCCAAAAACTGGCCCATAATTGACGATCATTTGATCGATTTTCGCGCGCGTCGCGCGGGCTTCAAGCGCTTCTACCGGGTTGTTGCTCCATCGCTTCGAATCGCGAAGATTGCACAATTTACGTGCATTCGCGATCAGCAAATTGATTCGCCGGCTCGTCAGGCTTCTTAATTTAATCCCCGCGCCACCAAGGCCCCTCCCCTTGCGGTCGGTCGTGCGAGCAAATTTTTTAAAATACTTCATCTACGCACACGGCGCCTGGGTGATCGTCAAGAACGGCGGCGGCGACGATGATGATGATGGTGGTGGCGGCTGTGGTGCCAACGCACATACCACGCCGCGTTGGGTAACGGTGCTTCTTGCAGAAGCACGAACACGGAGCCTTGACCACTCATGGATCGCGATCGTTGTTTCGAAAAGCGGCGTGACGCGAGCAGCATGCAGCGTGAACGACCTCACCACGCGCACGCTGGACGCGATCGACAATGACAAACGCCTCCACCGTGAAGTTGTCTCCGTTTTCTTATGCTGGCTGGCGCCATCAACATAAACCGACCGACTGATCGGAGTGAGATTAGATGATTTAAAGCTTTGTTTGCGTTCTTGCCAATCGTGTCGCTTATTGACCAAACCACGCGTCCCACTTCCTTCTCCCCCTTCCCCTTCTTCTAGTAGCATTGTGCATCATTGGATTAGAAGGTGCCCGGATGGTGCTTGCCCGAGCACAGCAGACAAAGGATAGCGACCAGCGACAGCGAATGCCAACGGATCCTGATCGCGCGGCCACTCCCGGCTCGGTGAACGGTACCACAACGGACCTCGGACCGCTGCTGGCCAGCGATCGGCAACGTCGGCTGATCCCGTACATGCAGTACTACGTAACCTCGACTCCAGGTGCGCCACCGGCGGCCAGAGGCGGTGGCGGTGCTGACTACCAGCACCACCACAACCACCAGCAGGCACCACAACCTTCCTCACCAGCGCCAGCATTCAATCAGCTCTATAATTATAGGCCGATCGTGAGTATTGCCTTACGCCTTATGCAAATTATGGATAGGATTAAAGCCATTACACCACTCCCGGAGCTCGAGGCTCCAGAACGAACCGCACGATCGCGTGTGCGCGCGCGAGAAAAGGAGGGAGAGAGTCCGAGACAATGTGGCGGACATCTCGCGATCGCTGCGCGATCAAAACTGGAGCATTGTCGAGAGGAGAATTGTATAATCCATCTCCTTAGGGATAAGCCTTATAAAGTCCCATTATTTTCACCAAACAGAATGTCCCTTCGCCGGCCGCCTTCGGACCGAAGCAGCAGCAACAGCAACAGCAGCCAAGCGGCAAACCGGTGCTGGTTGCCGCCTATCGACCACAGGAAGACCCGTCATACGACTTTCAATCGCAAAGGCCACCGCTGCTGGTACCTCGCAAGCAGTACTACGCTACTGTTAGTGGAGCACAACAACAACAACAAACGAAGCTAGTTCCGGCTACCGGTGGCCTTAAGTCGTTGCCGTTCACCTACGATTACGGCAGCAGCAGCAGCATCAACCAACACCAGCAACAGCAACAGCACCGTGGCCATCAGAATCCTGTAAAGGTGGCTTCGTCTTACGCGATACTAACCAGCGGATCAGGCGATCATGGCCCAGCGGATGAGGTGTACGAGCGGCCAAAGTACGCCGTCATTCCACGCGATCGCGATCGCGAATATGATGCCGGTGGGCCACGGTTTGCCGTTCTACCGGCCACCAAGCTGTACGGTGGCGCCGTTGAGGTCCACACCAAATCACAGCCACACCACGAGAATGAAGCCGAACCACCACCACAGCATACGGCTGCCAAGTACTTCCTCTCGACTGTGCCGACTGATCTGGCACCCTCGCGGAAACCATCGTTGGTAAGTGTTTCGATCGTTCTTCGAGCTGGCATCAGCCGCTAAGCGTTGTCTTTTCCTCCCACCAAAGTATCAAGCGGTTCCGGTGGTGTACAAGAAGCACCGGATCAATCCGTTTCTCCCGTCGAACACTATCCCGGGACCGTTTACACCGATGGCGACGAGTCATAGCAGCGGAGCAGAGGACGGCGCGAACCAGATCGTGTCACATCAGGAGGAGCAACTCTCGGCGTACGTCGTCAAGGGACACTCGACGGTCGCACCGAGCATTGTCGAGTATCAGCAAGGCGAGACGGCAGGCCATCAGTCTCCTTATGTGTTGGTGAAGACGGTTCCAAAGTATTACTACGAAAAGCCCCGGATTGCGGTAGTCAGCTCGACGGTAGCACCACAACCGTTCCCGGCCGTTTACTATCACCACAAGGAGAAACCAAGCAAGCAGCAGTACTCCAACAATACCGGTATGCCCTTCGATGATCGATCAGGACGATCATCATACGCATTAATGCCGTTCATTCCCTCGTTCCAGGATACACACGACCACGGGTTCCGGTTCCGGCAGCCGAGCAGCCCCTCAACAATCCGTACTACAACGTGGGACACTTTTACAAATTCCAGGAGCAACCGACTCCGACGAAACTCCCATCGGCCGCACCACCACCACCGAGGCAACATCTTACCGAGACCACACTGACGCAACATCCGGTGAAGCATCTCGTCTCGGAAACGGTCAGTAAACCGCCCCAAGCTCAAGGCCACGCTGGTCAGTACTTCCTCGGTGCGAACTATAAGGTGTTTAAGGTGCCAGCTGCTAAGGTGCCTCAGCATCAGCATTATCATCATCAGCAGCAACCGTACTATACTGGCCACGAGCAGCCATCGTATCAACCACAGTTCATCCAGCACGTGACCAGTACACCGAGTACACCGACGATCGTATACTCAACGACTGCTGCACCTCCACCACCTTCTCCCTCGACGACACTCGCACCAGCGATCGTTCACGAGACACCCTCCTATCCCGTGGTCTACCATCATCACCATCATCCGCAGTATCAGGCCAAACATATGCCAGGCAATCGCACCGAGTATACCAACCGGCAGCGTTTCTATCCACCATCGATGCGCCATCCGTCTCAACACAAACCGAGACCAATCCCGTTGGCACCACTGCCGGAACCGGGTGAGCCGGAGGCAGAGGTGGGCCTAGTGGCCGGTGGAACCTCCGGTTCACTATCCGATCTGTTGAAGAACCTGCAGGATAACAATCTACTCCCGAAGACACTCACACCGGATAACATCGACAACTCGATCCGAACACTCGTAAAGATCCTTAACAATCTGAAGGCAAATGGACGCTACCAGGCGACCAGTTCAGTGCGGCCGGATCCATCTGATGAGGTGGTATACGAACGGCCTGGTAACTATACGCAGGCACCACAAGACGAACGGTACGTCGAGGCGGATCCGTACCATCACGGACCACCGATGTTGATCAACAAGATCGTCACCCCGGGACCGAATACGGGCAAACCCGGTATCGACTATCCAGCGTTGGCCGAAATCCCGGAGACGAGCTTCTCGTGTAAGGAGCAGCGGTATAAGGGATTCTTCGGTGATCCAGAAACCAACTGCCAGGTTTGGCATTACTGTGATCTGAATGGCGGAAAGGCTTCCTTCCTGTGTCCCAATGGAACCATCTTCAGTCAGGTAAGTCTGAAACTCACGAGGAAGGTCATGATGCCCGATTTAAGCCAACCTCCTGATGGTTGTTCACGATCCTAAGGTCGCCCTGACATGTGATTGGTGGTTCAACGTGAAATGCTCGACGACTGCGCAACTTTACGTGCTGAACGAACGGCTGTACAAGTACATTCTGCCCTTTACTCCCAAGTTCCCCGAGGATTATAGTGGCCCCTTGGTCGATAAGTAAGAGTAGTCACGCTGCTATCCGATCAACAAACACGCTAAGTGCTCTTTTACTTCCGGTTTGCAGGTATCTAGCGCTCAAGTTCCAAGAGATGGAAGAAAAGATGAAGCTGCAGCGGGCAAAGAGTGCCAAGCAGGGCACGGAACCGATCGCAAACACCGATCCGGACAACGACGAGGTCAATGGGAACCGGCTCGAAGATAACGATGAGCGGTACAACCAGAATCAACCCTATCCGGTAAAGTACGTTACGACGGAAGCCATCCCGGAGCGTGTATCCGATGCTTCGAAACCGGCTGAAGAAACATCGTCGGCCGTAGTGACGCTGGAAGATATCGATGCGGAACTGCAACGTGGGAATGCTGGAGTGGCCAGTAGCACTACAACCGGTGGTACTCCAGTAGTAGAGATGACCTCCGAGGAAGCGGAACGTGAGGAGGAAGAGACGACACACCACAGACCGACTACCGGACCGACACTGATCATCACGACCGAGGATCCTCCCGGTGATCCGTACCATGAGATGATGATGATGACGATGATGGGAGGACCGGAAGGACGTGCAGAGGATGATCACTACGCGAATGTGGTCAGTACCGAGAAGCCACCCGGAGCAGCGGCGCTACTACCAACGGCCGCTCCCGTTGTCCTCAGCAAGATAAGACGAATCGAGGTCAAGAACGATGGCACCAGTGGCCACCTCATAAGAACGCCCAACTACGAGCGTAGACGAAGGAAATGAAGTGTGTACCGGAAGAGTGGCATGACGGCAGAAGGACATTTCAACATTCTCAATACTCACATTCAACCACACACACACATGGCAGCGGCCAAGGCCAAGGGGAGGGCGCGTATGCGAACAATAAACTATTGTACAATATTTAGTTTCGTAATTTAAGAAAGGACCTCCAGCGCGATAAGAATCTGCTTAAGAGCTAAGTAAAGAATCGAATTACCCGCAAAACACCGTACCGTGGACCCTGTGTGTGTGTGTACGTTCTGTCTGTTGACCTGGTGTGGTCGCTTATCGTGTACCCGAACGTGTCGCCTTCGTCGGTGGAATATAGGGGATTCATTTATCATTTGTCGTGATAAATTAATGCCTAGTGAGACTAGAACCAATGCGGAGGACAAGGCGGATATCCAGGTCAAAAAACGTCGATGCCGGCTTGTTCGCTTATCGCTCCGCTGCCGATTGTTCCGTAAGACATTACGCGTACGCACCACGCATGCGACAGTGGTGCCGTCGTTAGGGCAGGACATTAGTCCGGTACGGTTCGAGTCGGACTAATCGATACGAAAGTCGAATGTAATAATCCTTGGACCGCAATCGATTACGCATGATTTACACATTCTCGTGGCTCGTGCTGTGAAGGGCCACTGTTGGATGGTAAGAATTCCCTATAAATCCTTGGATTATCGAATGACCGTTGATGCGCTGGCAGAAGGCAGAGAGTTCTGGTCGCAGGTTAGTTTCAGGTATGTAGACATCGTTTATTACGTTTCATTTATAAACTTCAGTTAGGAAGTTTCTTATGTCCTATTTCATTCAATCAAAGTAGTCTGTAATGCGTATCGCTCGACAAGCACGGAGGTGCTCTTAGTAGGCTACTTGTATTGCAGCGTGATATTGGCTTGTAGATATGGCATTATTAACGAACCTCTAATGAATAACTCAAGATTTTGGCAAAATTCAAAATTCTGACATCGAACAATCGCAAGTACTAATCAAGGGGACGATAGTATGAGAAAAGTATTTTACGTATAGCCCAAATATCGCTATAGCGAAGGTTTCTCGTATGGAATTTCAAAGACGCAAACCTTCGGTCGGAATGTAAGAATCGGATCGTCCTCATCCTCTGACTCGCTATCTTCTGCATCGTTATCTTCTGCTTCAGGTTCATCCTCATCCTCACTCATGTAGTACACAATCTTCGAGTTGGGATGAATGTTGTACAAGAAGTTGTTGAATTTTTGCCGTCTTTTCTCATCCGCGATGCCTCCAAGATCAAGGTGTTCGCGCGTAATCCGGATTCGCTCGGTTGCCGGTGCGTCATGATTGATCTGCTTGGGCCGATAAATTACCATCCCCTGCAGTTGATACCGAAACCGGCCACCAATCTTTAGCTGCGTCTTCATTGTTTCCGTCATGTAGTACCGCTGGTTATCGTTGCCGGACTTCGTTTCCGTGGGTGCTGCGATTTGTGATTTTCCCGTAGGTTTGCTCTCCGTAGAAGATTTTTCTGCTTTGTAATTGCGCCGGAGCATCACGGTATCGGTTTCGCCCTTGCTCTGCATTCTACTCTCATCACTTCTTGCGCTCACCTGCTGTTTCAATTTAGGAGGAACGCTTGGGGCAATGCTCTGTTCTTTAGGTTTTACTAGCACACCCAACGAAACGGTACTATCGCTACAACTGTCTGTTGGTTTTTTTTGGGGTTTGATTTTGGGTTTGATCGATGAGTCACATTTTACGCCAAAATTACCTTTAATTGCCGTTATGTTCTGCTTTGATGTGCGAGTATTGTAGGTATTCTGCTTTTGCGAACCATCACATGAGGCAGTTGGCTTCGGTTTCGAAACGTTAATTTGCTTTTGATTAAATGGTTTTATAGTATCTCCGGGCAGCTCGTTGTTAACACTCTCCGTACTGCAGATTGCAGTAGCTTTTGTGTGCGTCTTGGTAACTTGTTTTGAAGGATTTGCAGGCGCCTTTTCCTTATTCTGCTGGGAACGATCATTTGGTGCATGTTCGGGAGATTCCAATAGCTTGAACGTTACCTGCTTTTGTTTGAGCGGTTTTCCAACTTTTTCTGGACTGAGTGAATCGCTTTTACCACTATCACTATCAGCACTAGAGATTATAATAGGTTCCGTTTGCTTGTTCGCAACTTGTTTTGCAGGTATCTCTTTGATCGTTACTGTGCGCTGCTGGGAATGATCATTCGGTTCTTTTCGGTAGCATTTCTTAGGTGGTTTCGGCGGCTTGAATATTACCTTCCTCGATGGCTTCGGTTTTGACGTTGATAGGTTTTGGATGGAGAGGATGCTAGGAATGTTTTTCGCGCTCATGTTAGAGAATGAGAGGAATGAAGGCGGCAGAGACAGATCCATCGTTGAACAAGCAGTTACATCGAAGATTGTCGTAAGTGTGCGTTCCGTCTGCTGGAATATGATCCGTTTTCCCGTACCATGCTTCATCTCGACGTTTGAGTTGTTAATCGAAGCAAACTTTTGCGTTCCGTTTTGGTTCAGTACCGAAACGTTGCGCTTGCAACTCACATCGAGTGTCTTATCGCCATCAATTTCTGTGAAACGCGTCTCTTGCTCACGTTCAATAGCCTTGCCCTGGCCAGCCTTGCACTGCTGCACCCAGTTCAACGCTTCCTTCGTCCCGAGTGTGAAGTTGTCCTCGAAGAGTTTTATCAGGCCACTCTCCTTCCACTGGTTGGTTCTGGCTTTCACTGCCACCGCCAACTGTTGCTTGTTTTCCTCGAAATCGTCGTCCGAAGAATCACTATAGCTAGTATCATCTTCAGAAAC
>NC_064874.1:93406901-93416901 GCF_943734745.1 Anopheles darlingi
TTGATGTTAATGATATATCCACCGCGTGCATTTTTGCGTAATTTGTATTACATTTTTTAAACACCTGCAACCGCAGCTTCATTATGGTTTACACCAGGATAAGGGGGTTCGAGTATCTCGTTACAGTATGATGTGAAAGCGGGATCGTGTTACTAATTGCAACATGATGCAACCTGGTTTTTTCTGTCTATTTTACAATTTTTCAATTACACCAATAAGCTGAAAGCAGCAAGTTCGATGCTCGAAATGAGCCTTTAGCGTGCTACAGACGGTGCGCTGTGTGTTAAAGTCATTCTCACCGCTGAGGTGGTACTATCATTGGTGCGCTGCCCTTCTATATCTAATGTTCAGCGATCACCAGAAGCCATTAAATTGATATAGAAATAACTAATGGAAGTGAACGGACAGGAATGCGTGCCATAAAACTACCCAGCAACTTGGTGGTAGCGAATCGGCGCGGTAAGCGGTGCCTCTACGGCTCGATTCGGTCAATATTACGAAATGATGACCATCCTGTCTGCCTGTCGTGTGGTAGTGGTGAAAGCGATAAATAAATAACCTCTTTTTTAACGTCCCGGACCAAAGGTTTCACCATATCAGCACGGCACAAACACTCGCGCACACACACACACAGAGCTGATTCTCTGGCCTCACTCACCCAACCTCTGGTGCAATCTAGTGGTTATCACCCTTTCTTCGAAGTCATAAATCAAATCGTGGGGAGGTTGGTTTGTGGGATATTCCAGGTTACCACTCACTGAGCGGACACACATACACAGTGCAGTGTGTTTGTAGCAACGTAAACCGCTGTAAGGACCTCCGCCGCATCTACTCTCGAACTAGTTTTCGTAGCTCACCATCGCCATCGCCATCGCCATCATGGTGTCGCATGGTGGGTTGGTGGTGGGTTGGTTGCAAATACAAATATGATTTATTTATTGTTCGGCCACCACACTTTGACCGAAAGTGCGCATCTCATGCCACGGTAATTTGTAATGAAACAGACGGTTTAACTTATTGCGTGCGGTGTGTGTGTGTTAGCCACAGGTTGATTCCTATTTTTTTCCTCTCCTTCTTCTGACTAATGCGCTGTCTAAAGCGTGGTTACTGAAATGGCCGTTTGGAGTAGCCTTGACTTGAGCGTCGTGTATCGACGATTGTCCTTGAAAGCGCACGATCGATCCGGCGCGCTCGCCACGCACATTAATCATCGCAGAGAGCCACTCCGGGGGGAACTCGTTCAACTCACCTTAATTGCACTGATGGCCGATTGTTTGGTGGCGAATGTAACGAAAGCACAGCCTTTACTCAGCCCGGACGGGTCGCGCAGCACCGTGCACTCCTCAATGACACCGTGGCCCGAGAAGAGGTGCCGTACGTCGTTTTCATTATACTTTTTGCTCAGCATACCGACGAACAGTTTGCGTTCTGTGAAGAAAAGTGAAAGAGAGAGAGGAAGAGAAATACCGATTAGTACCGGGAACATTAATTGGTCGGGGCCAGACCAGTCGATGGAGGCGCATGGTACTTGTCGTGTGGCTTTCTCCCGACCGAATGTTGCGATGGATAACGAAATGAGGTGAACGAGCTAACGAGAAAAGAAGAAAATACTCGAAAGAAGCGAAATAAGATAAACAAATGGGTCTGGGCGATTGGATTTGTTTGGAACATGTTTACGCGAAGGAAGGGAACACATGAAGTAGACCTTTTCTTTCTACTTTCACTCGGGAGACACAATCGGAGTCGTTTTGTTGTTTTGGTTAAACCCGATAATCCATGCCATATCATTGGCGGATAAGCAAATGGCACCTTTTCGGAGTACAGAAGCCCCAACTTGATTATTCAGTACCGAGGACACCCCTGCTCGCTAGCCGCAGGCGAGATAATAAAGAGACAAGAATAGGGATTCCATGGCAGAACACGGCAATGATATCGAAAAGGTAGCTGGAATACGCAAGTACTAAACTACTTCTTTGGTTTTATGGAGTAGATTTACATTTCACTCCCTACTTTTAGCAAAAAATATGCGATACGACTTTATATTCTTGTTTAGAAATCCTGTTTTACGAATAACTTCATTATTCGTTATGATTTGAAAATCACAACTAGGAAGTATATAATCAATAGAAGTTTAAGCAACTCCAAATAAACACAGAATAATATAACTTTTCCATTGCCATAATGCCAATCTCGTTTCAATATTAGATGCACTGACAAAAAGAACGTAAAATTTAGAAAATTTAACTAGTTCCCGATGCATGAAGGCACTCGGCGCTTTCCTAATGGAAAGAAACAAAATTTCATAATGGCCAAATTATACCGCACAAGCTGTTGTTGGTTTAGCCAGCGGAGCATAATTTCACTCCCGTCCTGCGGTCTGAGTTCCGGATAAATTATGGACCAAGCTGGTCACAGGTGTTTACCGGCACCCCAATTTTCCCCGTTTTTTGCTCGAGAATGCATCGAATGAGCAAGCAACGGGGGTGCATCGTTTCTGCCGAGTCACAACCAACTGGACTGGCAGTGCAGTGAATGGCACACGGCGAGAAAAGGGAATAAACAAAAAGTAGTACGAAACGAAACGAAGAATTTATTTCCTTCGTTATAATTAAACAGCAAAGCGCAATCTCGCCCATAAAATGAGAATGTCTATTAGCTAAGGTAGGACTAAAATAAATGTAGTAACATTCGAAAAGTACATGTTACATGCATCGGTGCGTGTTGTGCCATGCCGAGTACAGCTTCAAACTAAACGCATGAACATCACAATACCTCAGGACCTGTCCCAAGTGATTGTTTAGATTCCTGGTAAGCACACGAACATGCATATCCGTACCGCTCTATTGTCAAGAGCTCTTATTGTTCAGCCGGGACATGTGCTGATAATAAGCTGAAAACTTCCTCCCGAATAAGCTGCTTGTCGGCTGCTTTCCGCCCTAGGCCAACACATACACCCTCATTGAACTATTTAACATTCGATTCCGGAAATTGAAAACAAAACGAAGCAAAGATCCTGCCATCGTCGGACAGCCTCTGACGCTCGTCCTGGGTTCTCGCGATCTGACGCTTCGCTGATTCAACCTGACAGACAAGTGCGTGTTTGTGTGTGTGTGCACCAGGCGATATTGCGCGGCGATAAAAAGGCACCCCAGAAAAGGCAGGATAACTTTTAATACGCTACTAATTGGCAATTAGCGAGCAAAATTTTCAAATTCACGATATACGGATTTGTTTCACTCGACAGAGTCAGCCTCCCTCGCGTCTCGTCTCGTACCTCATCGAATACAAGTGTTGAGGGAGCGTCGCTGCCACCGCACCACCGTATAGATGGAAGCCTAATGTATTGTACACGCTTTAGGGTAGATGACGGCGCCAGTCCTGTTGTGTCTGGGAGTGATGGTTCGTGGATGCTGGTAGTTGAGATATTGTTGGTTGAGTATTGGCGATGAAATACATAAGCCGCTGTATTCATCACCTCGTTGTTTAGAGAGAAGAGAGTCGCACAGGGCCTGGTGTGGGGATGTATATAATATTTTCCAATAAATCCATTTGCCGCTTCTCTTTCGTTCAATAGGGAATCATTCTGCGTCAAATGGGACGCCCATGAGGAGCAGCAGTGCACCTGGTGCTTGCAGCGTTCATTGAAATTTGATTTCATAAGTTCAATTCAAAGCTACTACACCGCGCATAAACAAGATTTCATATCTCTATTCAAAACGATAACAACATCACGGCCCCGGGGTGGCGGCCAGAAATTAATTCCCTGTAATGAGTGCACGACCGAAATTTAATGCCTTTTCAGGCTCTTATTTTTATCGACCAGTGCGTATAGAGCATTGTATTCTTATTTGTGAAAAATGTTATTTCAACCTCATGGCACGTGGTCGTGCATGTCCATATGCATCCAATAGGGAGCTGTGTAATTTAAACCTACGGCATTGGATCGATATGCCAGAACATTTTTCACAGATTTACAGCCTGAAGAGCGGGGTGTTACACTCATTATACTGACACAGTTTCAAACGGTAACAGATAAACACATGTTGAAGCCAGAGAAAGGTAATTGGATGCTCTGCAACATCGCAATGGAGACGCCTAGTCACTGTCCATTAGAGATATTTAAAATCTCGTGTAATTTGAGTACCGAGCGCAGCCTAACGGACGTCACAGTGAAAGGTGAAACATATGATATTTTTCTGCAAAAAATTGCCTTCGAACTGGCAGTTGTTTACCGACATACTGATCAAAAAAAACCGAGTACATCTATTTTAACTCTAAACACGCGGAGTGCGTTTGCAGAGTAGACAACTCTCTTCTAATGCGACTGAAAGCAGCAGAATTAGCCCAAAATTAACGTCCCCGAGCACGAGCGCCTCGAGTCTTGCGCTCGATAATGATTCGCAAATAAATACGAAATATATGCCAACGTGTCTGTGTGCTTATGGGCTGATGCTCACCTGAGCCCCTCCGCGATGAGACTCATCGCGATCGTTCATAATCGGCTGTATGGAGAAAGTTTTGGGTCGTACACTCACTGCACCGGTTGCAGAGCAAACATACACGTTTATGCTCGTATCAATAACGTGTGCTGCTGCTGCTGCTGGAATATCTACACTTTTGCCGCTAATACCTGTGTGCTGTGTTTATGGCGATTTATGGTGCTAGAGCTACACAATATATTGTACCGTGCACCTGCTCCGTTCTCCTCCTCCTCCTTCTACCTTCGATGCATCGCAAAATGAATATCAAATACGATATCCGTCCCCGCGAGGTACCGGCGAGACATTGTTATACCCATTGTATACAGCACACCTCACGCTCCTTACGCTTCCCTTTTTCTCTCTCTCTCTCTCTCTCTTATCACGCTCGCATAATACTCGTTGCGCTTCAAATTTCCGCATTTACCACACAGCAGCCACGTCATGGGCAATGGCGCCGAACACGGAATACGAATGCGTGTGTGTGTGTGGATCGCCCAAACCCACAACACAACTGTTATAGCTCATCCATAATTATAACGATAGTGATTTGTCAAAATCCTACAATCTCATATCCGCGCGATAACTTCCTCTACTACCATCGACTGTCTACCAGCCCTTCCTGGTCGCGGTCCTTCTCCTCATCGTCAGGGGCCAGGAAGCGACCAAATGCGAATGTTTGCTCACGGGTATTAGCACGATTGGGCACCGGGAAAAGCGGGGTGGGAAAATTCCTGTTGTACGATACGCGATTTGTAGTACTGTGTGTGTGTGTGTGAGAGTACCCTTCGCCACTGCTACTGCCCTCGGCCCATCCGGAATTCTCGATTTTGCGCCACGTTATCGCACATGCAGCGCGTTCTCGCTTCCGTCCGGTGACGACACCTCACACACCACCATCACCATCAGCGTGTATGTGTGTGTGTACGTGTGTGGTGGTAGCCGGAAGCAACGTCTGGAAGTGGCTCAGGGACCAGGACCAGGAGATGAGAGAACAATAGCATAATAAATGTGCAAACACCAACCGCCAACGGCAGCACTAACTGTCATGGGGGTTTGTGGTGCGATCAGGAGCGGGAACGAGCGAAGTGAGTGGAGAGTACGCGTTGGTTCTCCTCCATGTTGAATTGGCACAGAACGATGGGGATGATGGAAGAAGCTTGGCTTCCACACCTCGTCAAACACCGGCACATAACACAATGGTACACAGACAGACAGAGAGAGAGAGAGAATGAGACACATGCGCGGGCCAACACACAAGTAAACATATTTTCCCCCGAACAACCGCCATCCACGAATGGTTGTTGGCCACGGGGGCATTGGGTAGTATCACTGGGTGAACGTGTTTGTTTTCCGCGCGCGCGCACGCCCGCGACCGATGCGCTTTTCCAGTTCAACCACCACCACCACCACCAGGGCTCGAATCAAACAAAACGATCATCCGACGACGACAAGAGGACACAAACGGAGGGAGATCCTGTGGCTATCAAATGGAAACAGAGGAAGGGAAGGAACACCATCATCGCGGGGGGGTGGTGGGGATCGCGATCCACGTATCATCTATTGGATAGTTGATTTTTCCTCGCGCTCGCAGCACACTCTTAAATCAACAATAACGAGAATAAACACAAACACAGTCGCGATAGGCGATGCTATGATACCACTCGAGTGGCCACGGAAGGCTCTGGATTCCCCCTCCTTCATCTATACCGCCCCGCGGTAGTGCTCTTTTTGTGGGCCAGAAGTACATCCTCCCACCAAAAAGATACCAAAATGGCTAACGAAATTCGATGAACAGTGCGAAATTTGTTGCCAGGGGGACACCAGAGAAGCAGTAGCAGCGCCAGTTTCCGGTCAATTGTTGGCGTGATTTGGCGAAGGACAATATTTACTCTTCGCATCGTATGCCCCCCACCAGGAGGGTGAGTTGAAGCTGGATATGTGAGAAGAATTGGTTGTAATTACATGAATTAAGTGACATGCAACAATCGTCATCGTCGCAACGGTCAACATGCAACAGTGTCACCGTCACCAGATGTCATACCGGTGTCCGTCCTCATCAAGCGAGATGGATTGTTGCTGCCCCGGGTTCGGATGCTGTTGCTCATCGCTTATTTATCCTCATTAATATTTCTGCGCATCACACACTATCAATCAATCTGATGTCGGAGTCCGTGGGCTCCGAGCGCGAGCGCGTTGATTTGTGCTTTTACGATGACGAAGCAGCAGCAACAACGGATGCTAATGATATTAGCGGACGCCAGAGACCGGCCAGAGACCAACGTGATGTGGCCAATTTCGACGAGCAGACGGGGGCTCGTATCTTTCAAAGATAACACACATCGACCGGAATGAAATATGCATCTTTAATGCTAATACAAGCTATCGTTGCTTTGAAAAAAAAATCGAGCTTATCAAATGATTTTTTTTTTTCTAGAAACAACGCGTATACTTTCTGGCCTCGGAATAAGAAACAAGTTTTCGCCATTTTCGTAGCACGCGTTTCCAACTCATGAGTAGACGACGAGCAATTTATCGACAGATTTTCTGTCGAAACAAGCCGAGGTTAATACGTGAATTACATGCATTGTATCCTTCTTCTCGCCGTCCTCTCATCCTCTTGGCCTCGGGATCGTCCGGCTGGTATGCGGCGTTTTGAAAAATTTCTCACCATCCGCCGGGGGTGATCCAGCACACATCATGCTCATGCATATCTGCGTACGACGCACAAAAAAGGGCCAAAAATGTGGATACCGAAGGGGGTATCGAAAAAGGGAGATAATTCTCGTCTTTATACCAGCCAAGCAAAGCCGCCAAGAAATGAAGAAGTTTTCTTTTTTCCCTCCGCTTCTCTGCTGAGGGTTCTTCTCTATCCTTGTGGGGTCTCCCTTTCTCATTGCGGTGAGAGGTGATAGGAAGATTTATGTGAGCAGCTATTCAATGCTGCTGCTGCTGCTGCTTCTGCTAGAGAAGCCATACATAAAGGATGAAGAGTGCGAGAAGTGACCGCAGGACGCTAAGCTGACATGGGGGATCATCGGTTGCGTAGACGTTATGCTTCGTTCACGCATAGCACCAGCCACGCTAGTCGGCATGCGATGGCATAAATTGGGCATAAATTTCAATATCAAGCCTTCAGAGACGTGGGATTGAAGCGTTCACTGGTACTCAATGCGACTGCACGGAGGACAATTTTGCCAGTCAAGAAAGGGAACGGAAGACCTTACATCATCTTCTATAACCATTATACAATTTCGATAAAACCATTGCATAACTTTTATAAAAGAAAAGAAAAGCAATAAAGGCAAACCTTTGGCGTCAAGTTAATCAGTATTTGGGCCTCTGGGGATTATTATCACATTCCATGCATAGTAAGAATCAAAAGTTTTGCTGCTAATGGTTGCAGCAGTTAAAATCTAATTAAAGCCATATGCCACGCTGCGCCTTCTAATTTCCGCTATGCACACTTTGGGTGTGGGCCACCACTCTGGGTTCTACTGCATTCATCATGGCAGAGGACAGCTGTAGTTGTAAAAAGCAAACCCATTTCCATCAAATTTTACGACATTCGCAACTCAGGGAGACAGAGACGGCGAGAAAGAGAGAGACACTAAACCCGTTCCAAATGACCAGAGGGCAGGGCGCACAAGCGCGCTCTAATGCAACGGGATGTTGCAGTGTTGCTGCAGCTGTGCCATGCTGCGCACTGTTCAGTAACTGCCAGAGGAGAGAACAATGAACAACAGAGCAATGCTAATCGTTTGTCATCGTCGTTTAGTGTGCTGCTAATGTCTACAGGGGCCATTAGCTGGCCCCATCGTAGAAAAGATGCCACGCTACGCTGTTGTCACAGGAATCACGGGTAAGCCTAGACAAATGTATGCTTGAAGCCGTCTCTTGCTCGTACACTCAATAAATTATATAAAAAGGTGCGTCGCAGGACATTTCATATTGTTTTTTTTTACAAGAAAACTGTCACTGGCAGCGGACTTATTAAAACAACGATTACCTTGCAGTGCGGTCTCGAGCCTTTATACATAAGCAATTTCCGGCGCTGCGGCTTCTGTTATTTTTGTTCAATCCATAGCAATCCTTGCATTATATTTTTGTGCTTCCCCCATTTTTACATTATCATTATATCCTCGGTCGCAGCATCGTGGAGACGCATTTGCATAAGCACTATAGCTGCTGCTGCAACTGCCACGTCGTACTTATTCATTCATTACTGGTCCTTGGGTTCAAGCAGCGGAGCAATGGTTGGCTGGAACAAAGAAAGAGGTGGTGTGGCCCCGTGCACGCCAAATAGACCGCAAAGGGTAAAATCATAATTGTACCGACAGTGAGAAGGTTAGGTTGAAGGGTAGACCACAGCAGGACACAACGCAACAACGGAAGCATATTTTGCTATCCACGTCCTCGCAGCCAACCGTGGCGCGTAAAGATCTGCACTCAGCGCTGGAAGTGGTAGTGGTGGTGCTAGGATGAGTAGTAGTGGTAGTAGTAGTAGCAGTGCTAGTGGCACGCAACATTATCCTATGTCCCAGGATGGAATTAATATTCTTTATGCATTCCTCCGTGTGCTCCCGACAAGCGCATCGAAAAAGGGACAGAGCAGCGACCACAGAAGCCACCAGAAATCACGTAGTTGTACTTAAAGTTTCGCCCTCTTCTTCTTTCGCGTCCCGTGTCACCACCACTTGTTTCCTCTGCATTGGATTTTATAGATCAGCTAGCGCCACAACCCCCAACGAACCGGTTGCAGAGAGTTTTCCCGATCGAGCGTCACGGCGCATAGGAGCAAAAGGGAAGGTTTCGTTCTTCTAATATGGCTGCCTGCTGGACTCTTATGGAATATTATTTTTAATGTCAGGGCACATTTTAATTTCCCGGAAGCTCGCGCAACCGTCCCTCTTCTCCCATAAACAAGTGCGCACCGAATAGTTGTTTTCGTTGGCAGATGTACGTGCAATTTACAACGAGAAGTGTGCGCCAGCCTGTAAAATTCAAAACCAACTCGTTCTTTCTTTTTGCTTCCACATGTCAAACTCCGGGACCGGGCATTTGTTCTGCTTTCGGGTGGAATGGGGTAATGTTGTAGCGAAATAGAATAATTGCTTTTCGCCATTCGTGCATCTGACATCGCAGCACACATGGCATGTGAGTTGCAATTTTGAAATCGGGTCACATTTGTTCCAGAGTTATTCATTCCTGTGCTCGGTTTGGGCAAGCTCCAAATCGGTTTGACTAAATTGGCGAGTTGAAAATTGTCAAGCCAATCAGCACAAAACAAGGATAAAAAACAAAAAAAAAGATTAATTTTTGCTCCACGTGCTCTATCGTTTCACTCATCACGTTTATTGTAATAAAGCTATATGGATTCGATTGCACAGTGTTTCGTAACCATTGCTGGTACAATGGAAACGTCAAACAGAACGTGTTTGCCTGAGATAACAACAGATTTCCTCGATTACTGAACACACATGCTCGTAGTGAGGCACTTGAAGGAAGTCTAATTGATTTAG
>NC_064874.1:93421901-93424401 GCF_943734745.1 Anopheles darlingi
CTGCCTGCCATTGCCGCATAATTTCCTATGCTGGGTTGCCGCTCATTTCCCGCGTCTAACATGTTCAGACAACATAATAATCATCCTTCGACCGATGTTGCTGCTACTGCTGCTGCTGCCGCTGATACAATAGTTACCACACAATCGTAATAAAGCCATAACTAGAATGAAATGGCAAACAACACACACTCTGGCGGAACGGTGAATAGGAGAACCAGCACCGAACGATACGGTCATTATTCAAAGCATCGCAGACGCAGAGATGGTGCTGCTATGGCGTCCGCTTCACCGTTTCGTCTTTGAAGATCGTGTGGCAACAACCAAGCAGTCGGTACGCGGTGTCGGCTCTTCTTGCATCTTACACCGGAACCTGGAGATGCGGTTAAGCGTTGGATATCCCGGCGTTGGCGGTTCTCCTCAGAGCGAGAGAGAGCGACTAGATTTTCCCGCAAAACAAACAAAGCCCTTCCACCGGGATGCCTTCCTCTATATCCCCGTGTTTTCTGCGCTTGGCAAGACGAATGAAATGCGGCAAGTGGACGACAACACACATCTCTCCGACGACGACACATATCCTGCTTCGTTCGGCCAGCACACCATATTCAATCGTTCCAAATACAAACATTGCACATATTTGAGGGTTTCAGCACGGTGCGGATGGTGGCAGTGGCCAGCCGGTGGAATGTTAATGACTTTGATGTAGGTAATAACAATGATATATGCGCATTGAACGCAGAGAACTCCCCTTCTGTTAGGGACAGAGGGCTGCTCTCAGACACACACACACTCGCACTCTGACCCTTTCTTCTCGATGATGAAGAGGACAAGATCCTCGTCACAAGAATCGACAGCCGGTGTCAGCTTGAATCGACGAGTTTTGACAAAAGGGATGATGATGATACACCTTACACGAGGGAGAAGGTTAACCAAATGATAATGAATCCCTTGCGGTATCCTTGGCGATACGACGAAGGAAGCCCCCCTCCTTGCCTGGTTTGGAGGACCTGGAATGCTTTGTTGGAATCGCTATTGTGTGTGTGTCAGAGAGTGAGAGCCTGTCTGTGTAGCATTGTACCGGCCATGATCATGTGGCAACAGTTATTCCAAAAGTGAAATGATAAGGAATGGGGGCGCAGGATGTTCCATGAAATGACAAACAAAAGTGAAGCTCTTTAGTGTTCCAGACCGTGAAACCGACATTCGAGAAAACCAATATGGAGAAGCACACTCCTGCTTATGGCCGTTGTTGACAGAAAGCGTGTTCTGTTTGAGATATCGTTGTCTAGCATTTGCTTTAAGCATGATGCGGCGAGTCATTCGTGTGTTCGTTAAGATATGGAGCAACCCAAAATAAAAATAGACGTAAATTCTTACTGCCTTTAAACAAACTTCAATACCTGTTGTCATAATACGGAGACAAAGCACATAATGATCATAAGTATTAGTATCAAAAGAAATATTCCTAAAGGTTTGTCAGGTAGGTGATCAATATTTCAAGCACAATTCATTGGTTCGCCCCCGCCATAGTTCCTTGTCCTGTGCGCAGGACATGGACAACAGTAACATCTTTTCCGTGCGTCGGGGCTTAGGGAGTCACACGCAGTACTCTGCCTACAATATCAATTCGTTCACTCCCATAAATTAATAGCCATCTGACTTTTATGTCCACCTTGGGACCTGCAGTTAGTACATCTTCAGGACTTTTGTTTTGTCTTGACCGTCTCGGCTGAAGCTGAATAAACCATAATCGAATAGGAGAGTTTGGCGAGGTGTGGGGGGTGTTGACGTCCATTTACTGTTCCCCATTCACGGCCACGGTCCTCTTTAGCCCCTCTTCTCACCAAAGCTAAAAGTGTCTGGAATGATTCCCTAAAGGGAACCAATGGAACGACCACTGCGCGGCCGATGGTCCGGGACAAATGTACGGTGCGTGACTGCCAATGCGCCATCTCACAAGGCGTCTTGTGGTCATGCCTGAGAAAACATACGTCCGGAACAAATAAACCGGAGCGAGAAAAAGAAAACCAAACACTAGGTCATTGCCAGTGTTTTTGTATTATAAAAGTCAGGTAATATCAACACAGGCAACATCATTTGGACGTTTAATCGAAAGAACACTAATCTGCGAGTTAAACAAGCGATTGTTGCAAGTGGCTTCTTCAAAATCCAACATCCCCTTTAACCCTCATGAGCGTGTAACCCATATTACACTCCATTTAAAGCAGGTTGATGCTGCCAGCAGAGGAATAGGTTAACGACCCCTGAACTGGCACACCATTAAGACACGATAAGCGATGATCGACCACTCCCCACATCCTACGTGAGTGCGCTCTGCAATTGTTCTCTGCTGTTTAAAAAAAACAGTATCCCAATGGATACTCTCTGGCGGCGAGACATGCAAATGCATGAATTGGTCCCTGCCTTTGTGACATTTGACTTCCTTTTGTTCTGCCTTTCAACAACACCACTCAGCAACAACAAAGGCGCATATCCCTATGTT
>NC_064874.1:93429401-93431901 GCF_943734745.1 Anopheles darlingi
AAGCCTTAAAACTCAAACATCATATTGACTTTCCAGCTCATATTTACAAGCACGTCGCATCTCTATTTCCAACATCACTCACGGACCTACCTATTGATTTGGTTCATTGATAAATCGAATACTACCAAATTATGGAATAGATAAAATTATATCTACTAAAATTTTAAAGTTCCTGTTTACGATAAACCCACGACCGATCAAAGACAGTACGAAGTCTGTCGGGGCAGCTAGTGTTACATAATTGTCCAGTATTTATTTGCCCGTCACGTGAGACAAATAATGGTAACAGACTGGCGCTAACGAGCCTGACGTGAGTGCTCATCACGCGGTACTGCGAAAGGACGGAATCACCTCGCGGCGGCCAACAACAAACGGGCCTCTTGATAACCGATTGTCGCACTACGTCAAACGCATAAACTAACGATCAATGGGGAACGATGTGCGGCCATAGGGCCAATCCTCCTAGGTAGTAGAGCAATGAAAAGCATTGGAAAAAAGAAGGAAATGCCAACACAATCGAACCGTCAATTGAAGAGTGGTGTATGGTTTCCCGCAGCATCCGATATCCCGCCGAATTACCGCCGCGCGCGCGCGCGCCCGCATCGGAAAGCAATAAAATCGGAATAACATTTAAATAATGATCGACCTCAATGCGTTCCTCCCTCCTCCCGATGGCCGCTATGACGGCCAATTGCATTGCCGAAAGCCGGCTCTCTCTCCAACAATTGGCCGTTAGTTAGTGAACCAGACGGCGACTACGCCCATGGGGGAAATGGAAAAACTGAACCCCAGCCCTGCCCTGGCCAGTACCCACTGGCAGCGTGAACAGTACAAGGCAAAAAGAATCATTTCCATTGCACGATGTAGTGGTGACCGTCACGGAGGCAACAGCATCACATACGCCCTTACCCTCGAGGGGGGGCTCGCGCAATGGAAACAACCCAATCGACCATCACACAAACACTCGAGAACCCATGCAGCAACGGCACTTGAGAGTGGGCGGGCGGGAGTCGGGAGAGGTCGAGTAGTGGTGGCCTTGGGGTGCATGTGCAGCAAACATTGCAATTTATTACCGCATTACCGCAAGGGTTGCAATTGGAGTCGATTTAAAGTGCACTAATCGCCTTCACGCTGCGAGGTGCCCTGTGGTGCTGTTGCTGTTGCTGCAGCCAGCCGACCAACCGGAGGGCCGGCCGGCCGGCGACCGACCCGTGTGCTCATGGGATGACGATGATGCTTCCAATCTTGATCTGTACAGTCCGTCACGTTCGAGGTTGTTCCGTGGTTGGAGGAGTCTAGCAATGACATTCAGGCAGACGGGCACAGACACACACACACACAACAGAGCGTAATCCAGCCCGGTGGTTGCGGCCACCATCATTTTCTATTGCGTGCGCTTTTACTGGGACAGAGTTATGTAAAGAATAGAATCGCTCATTGGATGGGGAAGGGTTGGATTTTAATTTGGCCGATGATTCCATCCGAAGCTAGCAATTTACTCTCCAGGGCATCTCTCTCTCTCTCTCCATTATATCACTGTCAGTAGAGTAGTACACAATGCAACTGTATTGCTGATGTGTATGTCCGGTCGGTGTCTTCTCTAATCACTCCTCACGATTTTTGCTCCAACTGTGCATGATTTAGTCAGACAAGTTATTTTATTTTCGCATGCAACACATTTTGGAAAAAGTTAAAACAATAAACTTTAAGTTAATGTTAAAAGATTTTATCATATCATTTCATATGAAGTGGGTTTACATGCCAGTCTAAGGTGTGCTGTTGCTTTTCATCGCTTCAATCAGTAAGAACTCACCTGAAAAAGAAAGAAAGTAAAAGATTTCGTTAAAATATGTTGCTGAATTGTTACATTTCAATTGCATTCTTAGCCAAAAATGGAAGCAGGTCTTATATTCTCTAGACTGATACAAACTGATTGAAAGATTCTGCTTTACCAAAATGGCGTCGTTAGCAATCACCACCATAAGTAGCTACTCGCAAATTTGAGCTGTCTTCCAATTAACACACCATTATGGGTTTCTGGCAATGTATGTAGAAGTCAAGCGCAACTGCAAAGCAGATCGTGATCAAAATAAAAATCACGGGCAGTTAAAGCGCAATCGGTGACGTCCGAGGTTTATATAAGAAGATTACAAACTAATTTATGAACGATAAAAAACAGTCTTTAGAAAATCATTCTAAATAAATTGATATACGATAAACTAATGGTTCCATTGCGAACACATGTTCCTCATAAAACCATGTCCATGTACTCGTAGATTAAGAGTACGTGCAGCGCTGTTATAATTCTCATTATGACGACTTCGTATGAGTATTTGATACTCTTGTATCTGTGATTGTCCCCCGCTAGGTCATAGTGTGACGCTGCTCTTGTTATACAAACAGCTAATAAACGTGTCACGCAAACCGCGTTAGGATTAGCGCATCAAAAGTATCACTTAAACTTCCTCAGACCAGCGAGAAAGAGAACGGAAACACTAAA
>NC_064874.1:93439401-93456901 GCF_943734745.1 Anopheles darlingi
AGCACACAACTGGGTTTTTTTTTTGCTTCTATTAATTATGATCTACATAAGATGATACAACACATACACACACACCGACACACACACTAATACATTTTCTCGTTCTCGCTTAAGAAGCCGCGTACCGCATATTAGCAACACAAGGATGATCACCACGAATCGCGGTTGCTGCTATCACATGATCGCGAAGCGTTACATAATCCAAATTTTGGGATCAAGTCCGGGGCAAATATTACATATAAACCACACAGAACACACACACAGAAACACAACGGAAAAGTTGGATAGCGAGAACGAGAATTTTGCATATTAACTACAGAACTACAGAGAGACATATGATGACACAGAAACACAAACACCACATAGAAGCACAAACACACACACACACACACAACGAGGGGGATGGGGAGGGAGATATGAAAATATTGTTTCTCTTCGCTCTCTTTCTCTCCCTCTTTCTCTATCTCTTCCTCTGTTTTTCTAAGGTTCGCGTGCAGGAGTCTGGTGTAAGGACACCGCGCGCCTTCTTCTGGATTCACCAACCGCGAACGAGCGCTGAATCGAAAAAGGGGAGATGATCGCGGAACCGATCGATCCGCACACCCCGATGCAAACTTTGAACCGGTAGATCGCGGAATGATCCGAGGATGGATCTGCCACAACCAAAGCACCCGAAAGTAGCGCGCCACGGCCAAACGGAAGGTTTTTTTCCTTGTGCGGTTGCTGCAGTTGCTGCTATTGCGATTGGTTGCAGGGTCCACACCGCCGTCTTACTACCTTCCTTCCCGTCCTCGTCGTCGTCTGCGGCGCCGATGCCGATGAACCATCTTCGACGTTCGTCGTGCTCGTTATGTGCGCCTCCATCGTCGTACCGTCGTCGTCACCAAGTTTTGTTGGGCGAGCACAAGGATCGCATCTTCGTCGTCTGCTGGTGCTTCACAATAGTTTGCGAGGCTCAGACCGTGCATGTGTGTGTGTATGTGTGTGTGATCGCGGATGTGAGGAAATTGCCACGTCGTCACGTTGCCCTCCCCGGCCCCAGGGTAGGCTCGTGGTGTGAGGTAAATCGCACTTCTTCTCTTTGAATATAGTGACAAATCAACATCGCGAGCTAATCCGGCTTGTTACTAGCCGCAGTACCGGTGGGGCGGAGGGTCGTCCCCTCCTCCGTCCTCGATAGCAATTGGTTAAAATTCGAATTAATTATAGCCTACCAATCGCTTCGATTCGAGAACTGTGACTAAATTTGGATGCGGGGAAAACTAGTGTGATGCGTGTTACAAGCGGGTTTTGGGGCGAAGCTAGAGCTATAGCAACGAATCGAACACTGGTTAACCGACAATTTCAAGTGACAAAACTGGGCTCGGCATTGGGGCAGGCTGTTAGCATACATACAGACACAGACACAGGACAGAGACAGACACACAAACGTAGTGAAGGAATCCACAAAGTGACACGAAACAAACACAAACATAGCGCAGCATCACCAGCAGCAGCAGCAGCAGCACTTACACGGGCGTTAGATGATCGGCAAATCCTCGCACAATGGTTGTGTGTTAGGCAAGAACACGCAGGAGCCAAGGGAGCACGGGGTACGGAATCCCAAACCAACCGGATTCCATTACGATCAGGATGCTAATTATAAACCACAACATAACAACAGCAACCAACCCCAGCACTACTAGCAGCCTAACACAGAGCCTCCCCACACTCCGCGGTTGCTCCACCATCGCTTTCTCAAAGTGGAGCGCAAAAAAAAAAAACGCCAAACGAGTTCGATACTCGGTGCGATCGATTCGTCGAGACGAGACAAGACGAGACGAGGGCGCTAATTTTAGGAAGCACATCCTCATTGGCTACGATAAGCAGAGCACAAAACCGCGACCGCGAAGACAGCAAACAGTAACAGCAACCGAAGCGGAAGGGGGTATTGACTAAAACACTTGATTAGCATCGATATGTAACAGAGCTACTACTTGCACAGCAAGAGGAACATTCTAGCAGGTCTGTGAGAAGGTGACTTCAAACGTGCGACTAGTCTTATTCGAAACCACAAAATCCCCCAAAAGAATACTTCATTTTCAACCCTCAATATGCACATGTATTGCAGGTTTAGCTGCTATTTAAATGTTGAATGAGTTCAACGACATGCCCAACAATTCAGGACAAAATGTGCTGCTCCATGGAAGCATGGAGCTGAATTCCTCTAACATAAGGTCCCTCTCGATGCGAAGAAGAATAAAAAAATATTGAACATTTTCTCGATGCATCTTGCTACATTCAATGGCATGCACTCGTCGTCACTGTTGTCGTCGTCGCATCGAGTGCATCGAGCAGTCAGCACTTTCTGGCCGTGGCAGCAGTGGAGAATTCCAACAAAAGCCGGTAACATTGCATATCGCGGAAAGCGTTGCATCACATGCCAGCAACGCAGAGCATTGCCGCCAGGAGAGAGAGAGAACGTACACACGATGTCTCGAGCTCGAATTGAACGCAGAAAACATTCGAGCATTCCAAGAGAGTAGCGACCACGTGTGTGGACAAAGAGGGACTGAACTAGTGGTCTCTGTAGATGCGGTGCGAACAACGTCGGTCACACAAATTGCACCACTGCTTGGTGCTAAAGAATGTGCTGCCAAATGTTGTCGACATAAATTGTAAGAATATTTGAACGAAAATGCTCCCCCGGTGTTGGTAGTGGCTTTTTGCCTCAGAAGAATAAGAGTGTGAGACTAACACAAACTACATACTCATCTGCCGCTGTGTCATCAACAACATGGGCGGGTACTGTATGCTATCTTCTGTTTAATATGAAGCGAAGTGAGAGGCTTTATTGATTCCGCCCCGCAATTCAATCGATGATGATTGGAATGGAAGACGGGACGGGAGACCACTTTCATAGCACGATCCAACGACTAACCGGAAGATGAGCCATGAATCGATGATCTGCCATGTGGAGTGGAGTGGCTGCGAGACGGAACCGACGGAAGAAGCAAAAATAAATAAATCAGGCATTCAATAGCGAGCATTCCTTTCCATCTCCATGGTGCAGCAGCACTTTCACCAACCAGACCGCAACCACGACGACCACGACGACCACGATGCACAGAAGAAGAGACAAACAGATATCGCCTCTAAGCAACCGGTCATCAATCGGGATGCATATGACCACGGTCGGGCATGTTATCGTCATCCGATGGCAACACGCATCGACTTGACTCTCGATTGCAGCGACCGATGATGTTGGCTTCCATTAGGCAAACAAGCAAAATTGTCTTCTGCCTCTACTGGACCGTTCGAGGTGACTTTTTGTGCCATCGAGTTCGACCGACGGATGGAGTGATCAAGTGCATCATAACAGCATGAGAAAGAAAGGAGTAGTATGGCACTGATAAGAATGCGAAATGAAAATACTAAAAACAAACGACCACTAGGAAAAGGTAGGACGATCCCAACCTTACTGGACAACCATTTGTAGCCAAGCTCAACTTCAATTGTCAATATGGTTTAGTAGTTTCTACTCTAATAAATGCATAGTTATGCAAGTCATGAGTATACGCGTATGGACATAGAAGTCTCGTCTAATACCGTGAAAACCGGTTTGCAGCCCCAGCAGCAGCAACATGATGAATGGAATAGTAAAATGAATCGACGAACAAGAGAAAATGAGCAGCTTCCAGAGACCGACCGACAGTCACTCCAACCGAGCAAAAGTAGGAGCATGCAACAACAACGTTCAGCAACCATATGCATCTCTCTGCATCTTGCATTGCACTCCACGACGACTTCGGAGACGCGGATGCCGGTCCACCGAGCGACTCTCATGCAACAAACTGTGGCCAGTTCACGTTTACTCACGCACGCACGCAACACATGCGCATGTTGCTGCGAGCTGCTACCCCAACAATCGAAAGTGAAGACACGCGACAAAACGACGAAGGCAAACCACTGCATCCACCATCGGCATCGGCGCGCAGACCGCGAGAAGATTAGGGCACATGTCACCCGGTGGCAGCACAAACATTGGCTCGTCAACGGCAACGGGTGACGATCGGTCAGCAACAGTCACATCTCCCGCGTCAGTTACTCCGTCAACCTAACCCCTTTAGCCGGCTGGTTGACGTTTGACGCTTGGCTACACATTTAGATGTTCGGAATGTTCACCACAAACGAACCGGCCACACGGCCAGCCGTATGGACCTATCTCAACGCATAACGCTGCCAACAAGCATTTCCCTCTCCCCCATCAACGTGATCGCTGCCCGCACGAAAGACTAGCAAGAGATCGACGCAAGAGATCGACAAACGCATGGCAAGTGTTTGGCATGGCAAGTGTTTGAGATGTCTATTTTAAATGATCATACATTTTGATTCTTGCTCCCGGTGACTGGCACCGGAGGACACTAATCATGAGGTGGTGGGCTCACGGTGGCAGCGTCCCGGTGGGGAAGCGAATATTCTTCGCTTCAAGACAAATCATCGTGATGAAAACGACCCAGATATTTCGCAGAGTGCGCGCGCGTTGCCGGATGTTCATTGAGGATTTGGATGTTGAGGCAGAGGACGAGCATTGCACGCATCGGAGACCTCTTCATTACCGACGTCCTGATGAAATCATTGTTATGACAACGCATGTACCAGCCGGACGGCGCCTGGCGCCTTGTGGGGAGGGGGGGGACTTAATTGAATCGAGAAATCGTTTTAGAATTTTGTGAATTTCACTTTCAAAGCTCGAGAAGAATCTGCTTCAGCGTGTTTGCTAATACCTCAAGTATTTATGTTGACAGGAAATAGGAAATTGGTGAAGCAAATTCCCGATCCCCGACATTGCATTGTCTGATGCGCGGCAACAATGCAGATGGTCGGTGATCTGCGGGCGCACGCGACTAGCAAGACCGGGGAGTTGGTTAATTTCCTGTCAAACTCGCGTATTCGGAATCGGAGAGCGGATTGAATGTCGTCGTTTACCTGGGTGCAGCCCAGTGCTGACGATGGTCTCTAGCTCTCTGTGGGTTCGAACAGGGAATACACGTTCGTTTCCAATGGGGTTGATGCAATCCCCCTCGTTTGGATGGGACGAGGATGCTGATGAGTCTCGCCTCGTCACTATTGGATAACGATTTACGATGTATGCTTTAGACCCCCCACGCATCCATCCAGCACCACCACCAGCAGCAGCAGCAGCAGCGGGCACACACAATCAACGATTAATTAACAACACACATCAATCGCGCTTAACATGCAAAAGCGAACCCCTTGGTGTGTGTGTGTGTGTGTGTGTGTGTGTGCTCCAGGGATCGCGGTGCTTCTGCTGCTGCTGCTACTGCTGGGATGATGAGCAATTGTACTTCGATTTTCAAGTACACACCACGGCCAGGGCGCAATGCAAACAAACCACGGCGCTCTCGTTGATGGCGAGACGAGATTTCCAGCGAATACGACACGCATATCATCGCGCATTGTATCTGCGACGCCCAATGACGACGACACCAGCTCTTCTCTCTGGAACAAGGCTTCAGGTTTCGACTTCTTTCAACTTCTTTCGGTTTCTCTGTTTGCGAACATCTTCGCTGACACGAGAGGCAGAGTAAATACACATTATTACCTCGCTGAACTGACGCGAAACGAAGAATCATGCGTTAATAAGCCTTGTTGGGTAGGTGGTACATCAAGATGAAGCAGTTATGAAATCCCACGGCACATTCTTTGCTCACAAAAACGGACTTTAAGACAAACCAATGTAATGTTTCGCATCATACCTTGGGGAGTCTCATAGGTCATTGCTGCGTACATTGGCTTCTTTTTTGGTTTACTAAAAACGCGCATAAGAATGCGCTACAACGCTACACACCACGTGAACGCTTACATCGCACCTTTTGCTGCCTCTGCTGACTTTCGAACAGAAACAAATGGTTGACAAGTGGTGTTTTTTTTTTCGGTGTGAAAAATAGGGCATCGCTGGTGACAAAACAAATAATCTGTCATTTGTTTTGCTTTTTTATCGTGGCAAACTGGGATGCCAGTTCTCAGTGGCCCCTTTGAGGGAGGGTGCTAATTTTGCATACACATATTGTGCATCACACCCTTCTGGCGGTCACATGCAAATGAAGTTTTGCCGGCTTTGGCCGCTACTTTTAACTTTACTCCTCCACAAAAGAACAATCCAACCAATTTCAGCAATTGTGACACACTTGGTGCGGTATGAAATATGACTCGTTCTTAAAAGCCTCCGAAAGAGTGCCAACCAGCACCGTTTGTTGCGAATCCAAAATGGCCAACATGATTCATAGCCCCCCTCTAAAGCCACTTCAGTGGCTGAACGGTGCAATGCAACGTGCAGCAGCGAGCGAGTGCCTCTGGCTGCTGCAAGCGACGTTTGTGTTGCAAGGAATTGATGAACTGCTGATTGGTCGTAAATTTTCTCAGTCAAGTCAAAATCAGAAAATAAGCCGCAACCCATTGTGCCGTAAGGGGACGCCAGCAACGGTGGCGACGTTGCACTGTTGAATGTGACCGTTTGAAGTGAGATAATTTATAAGCCCTTGGCGGCTTTATGCAATTCGGAATTTAAAAAAAAACTTCATAGAGCTAGTGCAACAGTTCTTAGAAAGATCTCGTGGCTCGTGGCACGAGAGGCTATTACTAATCATTCAAAATACCATAAACATACAGACCTCTGCTATTTGTAGATGTCATATTTCTCGTAAAAGATATTTTTTACAATATTGTGCACCATCTCTAACGGCGATGCACAGCTAACAAAAAACGCTGAATGCATTAAAGTTACGATCGCGACACGTGGAACTATTCTGCTACGCGTCTTTAAAAAGTGCAGCAAAAACTTGTGACACAACGTTTCAACGGCGCACTTGACACATTCAGTCTCAGAGCACAACGTTTGCGAAATGCATCAGAAAAGGTGTTGACGAGTGCAGTGCAGTTGGTTCCGTTCCCTCTTCAAGTGCGTCGTATGTGGGACACTTCCCTACCCTTCTTCACCATACCAGATAATGCTTTGCATTATCCACTCCATTATCCATTGTTTTCTAATTTCAACGACAAAGATGCCATCCTTCTCAAGAATGCAATCAACTGGCGAGCTGGCGACAGACGACCAGACGTCTGGTGTGCGTTCCAAGCATCAGACTTTTCTCCCAGAAAAGCATGTTCCCTGCTTCTCGAGGTACACATATTCGCTTCGCAATTTGCAACGCCCTGTCGATGTCTCTGCTGCTTGCCAAACAAGCGAAAATTATTTCAAAACATGTCCAATGGGGACTCGTTCGCAGCTGGGTCTCACCACCAACCAGGGAGAGGGGACTGGTGGTTGAAGGATCAACCGTACCACCAGCTCATCCTACACACCACCTCATGTGGCTGGAGAGTTGCCCTCGGTAATTATGAGACATCAAACGGGGATGTTTTCCAAAACCACATAAAATTGGACTAATTTAGGAGCGGTTACGATCCTGTGGCAAGCTAGCTTATGTCCCCACTACTACTACTACTACTACTACTACTACTACTACTACTACTACTACTACTACTACTACTACTACTACTACTACTACCACGGGTGGTGTTAAGTCGAAGCCAACATGTCGCTTGGCGTGCTTATTAATTTTCCTCACCACAGAGGCAGCAACGGCACCGGCAGCAACGTCGTCTGTCAGTGGCTTTTCTGTGAAATTTAAATCAAACAATCGCACGGGACGAGTGTCAACATAAGGGACATCATATGTGACAGCGGGACCCTATTTTGTGCGAAAATTCTTCCAGAGGGTCGTCTTCCGTGTGATAGATAGCGCGTGGCGCCGCCACGAGCAACACTATTATGCTGGCGAATGAAAATCTTGTGATGTAAAATATGTGATAGATAAACAACACGCCCTCTATGCCCTCTCTGCCCCGGTGGGTCGCTTTGAAGGTTACTATAGAGTGTCAATTGACCTAGAACCAAGTCAAGTATAGCATAAACAACGAAGACAGCTGCTCACAACAATCTCATCAAAATCAATTAGCTAGCTCTGATGTGGCGTGGGTATGTGATCCACAAATATATCAGGTTGTGATCTTGAATGTCAAATGTTAAATACATCTAATTCACGATGTGCTCATGCTATGCTTCTATTAAACGTTTGTAAATGAGATTTTACAGATTTTTTCATTAATATCATGGAAATTAAACGGACACTTGGACAGGGACTCAAACGAAACGTCGTTGACCCCAGCTCCTACAAGATCTCCATGCCCGAAGACATTATCCGCTGGCAATCGTTTTCACTCAATGCCAAGGGGGCGAAAGCGAAAAATACAAATTGCCTGCAATATCGTTGTGGTCAGCGGGCAACGGCACAAGCGGGATATGATGTAAACATGAAACGGCCGATGGCAACAGGTGCAAAATAGCGCAATCAGGGCCCATCATCGGGATCCCCCGCGGTAAACCTGCATAGTGACTTTTTTAAGCATTTTACTATGAAGATGCTTTCTTGGATATCGCCATCTATTGGTTAATAGTCTCTTGATGATCATTTCTTTAATCCCAAGCAGAAGCCCCTAATAATGGGCTGCTAACAACGATGCACTCTACAGCACGTTCAACATAAGCTTCAATGCCGTACAAAGACACGCATCTAATGTGTTTGAACAGCGTAATTGACGAACGAAAATGTATGCGTATGAAAAACCAACAACATCCCTAATTACCTACACTAATGAGTCACATTAACTGACTTAGTACTCCATCAGTCTGCATTAGTGACACGACAAGCTAAGCGATGATTAATATTCCCTGATTCAATGGCACCACTAAGATGATCGTCAAGCTGCACCCAGAAGAAAGTTACTCTTTACAAAGTGGCAACATTTAAAGCAAAAAAGGGGCCAAGAAATACGAACGAAGGAAGATGTCCACTCATATTTTTATTAGATAATACCTCGGGCACTGCATGGCATCACTTCCTCGCTCGGTTATGAAAAGTGAAAACGCAGTCGCACTTCCATTCGATTCCTAACTCATTAAAGCCACCGGCAGCGGAGGAGGGAGACCATCGTTTTACATACGCCACCAGCTACAAGCTAAAACGCAAACACAGCAATAGCGGCCGCACGTCGGGTCGTCGCTGTGTGCTCCCCCCGGGAGACGAACGCACATATTTTGCGGTCGAAGCACGTTGACCAAGCCACGACTTTACCGCGATCAGGTTTCCAAGATAGACTAATAGAAGCCCTCGGGCCACAGCCAAGAGGAAGGAAGCAAAACGGTGGTGTGGAGGGGGACAGTTTGCGCACAAACGCCGCGTAAGTGCTCTGTATGCCGGACAGCACTGCGCGACCATAGAGCTCCTCAGCCGTCGTTGTCGTCGTCATTCAATTGGCCGAGAGTCAGGCCACACTACTACGAACGATCGCGACAGTTTTGCTGCAAACCACGACGACGACGACTTCCCTTGAGCGTTCAGTGCAATTCCAGTTATGCGTACGGCATATATTGAAGCCAAATGCAACCACTCCAGGTGATGGCTCAAGGGGTTAAGTGTGGTTCGACACAGAGGGAAAGTTGGTGTCAAACGAACTCATCGACATTGGCTACCCAAACATAAGCCATTCATGTAGAAGATGTCACTCCGTTTCTACAAATACGAGCTTCCGTTGCGTCAAGTCACTTCATGGACTTCAGGTTCCTCGGTACGTACCGCTGCGACTCCACTCGCTGTAGGACGATGATGGTGTGCGATACCCTCACTCCGCCTCACTAAGCGATCATTATGATCGTAGTTTAGCATGTCAAGCGCTGTAATATATAGGCCAGGCAGCCGGGCTGACGTAACCGCGGCGAGCGGCTCGTGGTGAAGGGTGCAACGGCAACAGCGGCCTCCCTCTCCATCGATACACGCACACACACAGACCGAACGACCGATTATTCCCAACAGCTACCACCCGGCAAACAAAGCATAACAATACCTAACCCCTCGTGGGGGCCTAAACGAAGCCGCGGAAGCAAACGGAAGACGTCAAGCGCTGCGACGACGACGACGATGATGATGATGACGGTCGGTTACAGCAGCAACCAACAACCACCAGCAACATCGCGCCGCGGAGTGCATGCGGTCATGGACATAATAAAATAGTTATGTTCAGGTTGTGGGAGTGCCGCCCTCCAAATGGCCACAGACGCAGACAGACAGACAGGTGAAACGCCTCGTACTCCATCCGGAGGCCGCGCGGTGCCTCAAGAGAGCTAACGCGCGGTTTGCGGTTTCGCGCGCGAAAAAAAGCAAAAGTTAGGAAAGAGTTTCCTCCCTTCGTGCCGTGGCGTGAAACCGATGATAAGCGCCGCGAAGGCAGACGGCCCCGTAGCGAGCAAAGTGCAGAAAGCAATCAGACAACCGCACCACGCACCGTTGTCTGCTACTCTCTTTGCAAAAACCGGAGAGGAAGGAGGACGCAACATAAAATGTCATGTTTTTTTTTATTATTTCCATACTGGCTTCACGCATGCACCGCGGCGGTGGTGCGTTTGCATAACGCCCGTTAACTTCACATGCAGTGCACTGTTTATGTAGTACACACATCGGGGGCTTCCGTTTCGGGCGATCGTAACACGCGGTGGTCGTTCTAATAAAGATGTCTCGAGGGAAGGGCGCGCATAAACGAGCAGAATATCTCGCTAAAAGATCGCGAGCCATCACAGATGATCAGCAGCAGCAGCATCATCATCATCATGGCTGGGGCATCATTCCTCACAAGAATGCACATAAAACAAACGCGAACATTCTGGTTCGCGGCCACCGCGGCAGATGGGATGACGGATTTGAGCTGAACACAATGATTTGGTTTATGAGCGAGCGCGCCTCAATTTCAATTCAATCTGCACGCCGGCGTTTAATGCTCGAGCGCATAAATACTGTTGCTGGTACTCTTTTGTGCCAAGGCGCAACCAGACCAGAGACCGGGCCGCCATTCGTGGCCAACGTCTATAACAGCGCGCCTGTCTCGTTTGTGTGGATTGATAAGTTCTTGACAGGCGGACATGCACTGTGGACATTCTTACAATGTAGTTCAGAACGAAGGTAGTAAGTGGTTCTACCTTAACCTACTTTTGTGTCTGTAACATCGTGGAGTGTACGAGCCATTAGATATGGCTGTCGCTAGCCGATGCGCCAAGACAAACGGAACACAGAAAGGATTTAGCACGGTTAAGCTGCACACTTATCGTTGTCTCTACAATCGCTTATCTGTCCCGTTCCCCTTGATGGACGCCACCATCAGCATATGTCCGCTGGTGATGATGGTGTGTCGTTAAGCTGTTAAATGGCACGTTTACGTGCAGTTTACATTGCTTTAGGAAGGCCACCGAGGGAAGATCCGTGCGGACAAACAACAAACTGGAATCCGGACGCACCAAGTTGGCCACTTTGCGAGAAGACGTGACGTGGAGTTTCGTCTCTAGAAAATAGTGTTCTTCCGAGTCAAATGGTCACGCACACGAACCAACCAACCAACCAACCAACCGACCCATCGTTCGCATGTCTAATGAATGGGAAAATAAAACGCGGTACGGGAAATTAGCATGCAGCCAGAATTGAGGCCAACACACTCAACCCCGTGGTGTGGTGTTGTTGCTGAAGAGGTTGAGGCCGCCCCTCATGCAAGACACGCAGCATCATTTCGAACAAACAGACAGCGCGCGCATCTCGGTGGTATTGGCCGGTTCATTGGTCACCGAGAACACACCCGGTATTACACATGAGTCAAATCGGGAACACTTTTAATGAGTAATTAGGTCCCATGGGATGCGGGACCGGGACCGGGACGCTTCACTCTCTCTGTCCGCATTCTCGGGCATTAAAACTCGGAAGCCTCGTAAAAGTGTTTCCTCCTCTCGAATTAATTTACGATGACGACGAGAGGGAGACGGTAGGCGAACGCAAATCATCTTCTATTTTGCCAACTGCCAAGTGAGTCGAACCAGAGGCAGTGGGCACGACATTGTAAAGTATCACGGCGATATCACAAACTCGCACTCCGCAAGTCGTGCCAAGACCAAATCACGCACGTGTTCGACGTCGCCGGTTTATTGATAAGCGCGTAAACGGTTCTGCTGTTCGGGGGCGGTTCTGTGCTGAAGATATTATCGCCATCATTTCGCGGGTGGACATGATTCACTTGGCACGACAAAAAACCCTCGATCACACACACGCACGCCGATATAGGTGACGTCAGCTAGCAGAGCCGAAAGAAGCCTTTATAGATTGTCGCCGTAAATAGAACCCGGGGACATTTCTTGGTGACCTTTCGCTGGTCCGGAGAGGCTAGAGTTTTTTGAGAAAATAAAACACCAAAAAGGTAAAGAAAACAACAATTTCCCGAAGAGAAACATACAAAACAACACACACATCGAGCGAGCGGGCGACCTGAGACAGCAAACGGAGTGTGTATTTACATTCGATCCATTTCGGAAAAACGTGGACGACATCGTGAGTAAATAAAATGCACTACAAACCCGGCCACTCTCTCTCGGGGTGGCATGGTCGAGCACCGTGTTGTCTTGGGTTCCTCGAGGCCCCCGGGGTCATTCTACAACCGAGCGAGAACCGAGCGAGTGGACACGCTTTGCTCGCAGTCGATTTCCCAATTTTCCTAAGATTTTCCAGATGGTAACAGTGAGCAGCGAAGCGATGCTACTGCTGCTACTGACCACCACACCACAGCCCAATGATGTAGGTGGTTGGTGTGTGCGGTTGGTTCGAGAAGACATTTTTGAAAGAATATTGTTTGCAGGACACAGGGGTTGGGGGGCCAGGCCAAGCAAAGGAAAACACAGTCGGAACACACACATGGTTAAACATGTCCGTCGTGAACCGAGAACCAACAGTGAGAGGGCGGTGGGCGATGGGGGCGGTTCAACATAAAAAACAATTTATCCTTCATCATCATCGTGGTACTTCTGACCAGAGCAGCTCTGCTTCGGCTCCATCTCCCTCTTCTTGACATGGGTGGGCGCGTGCTCGTCAATTCCTCCTCCTTACCACACCCACCCCCTCCCTTTTTCCCACGATTTTCCACCGAATGTGAACCGGGTTCGGGTTCGGGTTCTGGTTTTAAGTGTTTTTTGTTTCCAGCCATTCAGCCGGATTTTACTCCTCCCGGGGAAGTTGGATTCGATTACGCGGCCCGTGATCGCGCGCAGCAAAGTAGCAGCAAAAATCAGAAGAAAGCAGCCGCGAGCTGCGTTGGCGGCGTGATGTGTCTGGAGCAGCATCGCCGGAAATCGCCACCGAATGTCGTCACGAGCAGAAATAGCAGCCCGCCCTAGCAGAGAGCAGGAGCCAAGAGAAAAACCATAATCGATCCAATGGTCCGTGTAAAATGGTCGTGGCACTGGACTGGGACACCGGCACCGGCTGCTGTGTCGCAACTGAACCGCTTCACTTCAGTCCCATTGGGTACGAGATGCAACAGTAAATGCCTCTTCTGTGCATGGTTTGGCATCCCTTTTGGACTTTTTTTTAAAACTAAATAGCGTTCTATTTTGGGAATTCCATTTCCAAAAAGGTACTCGGAGTTGCTCCTTAAAAACACACACTTTGCACAACATTTTAATGTTGCAACCTGCACGCGGACCCAACTGGTGATGATAAACTTATTTATGCGTTTCTCTGCGGCTCGCTGGCGCTCCGTGGAGTTCGATTTGCTCGAACGACAGAATCGAACGTGCCCTTTCGGTTCGCTTCGTTTGCCCAAGCACTGTTAACTAGCGCTAATGAAATGTGTTCGACCTTACACTAGAGAATGGAGAGAGCGATAAAGCGCCGAGCAAGAGGCATGGGGATCCTCGTGACCGATTCGTTAATCCGTTTCCAAGTGACACCTTCTCTGGCCTGGACCTCTGGTGGCCAAATTATCACTCCAAAAACTTTGCACATTCAATCTTGAATCGTGAATCCAAGACCACGACCACGACGATGATGACGACGACGACGACAACAAAGCCAAACGCAAGCAGAGCTCGTGACGCGCATCACAAGCACCGATGAGACGCTAATCGGTCACGGGGCTTCTCTTCTTCGCCTCGTCGTGTGCATGGAGATGGAGCTAATAAAATCTCTGTCCAGGGGGAAGAGACTCTGTAAAGGGGTTCTCTCCATTTCCATAGTATCGATCCCGAGACCTGAAGAGGAACGAACAACAGATTGGTTACACCTTCTTTCGATTTTCGTCCCGAAAGGGTGTGATATTGGGCAAGTAACATCATCGATCACAACACACGCACACACACACAGACTGGTCGCTCGAGAGAGGTGTCATTTCAATTTCAAATGACCCCGTTGGCCACGAACTACTATTTGCAGAAACCATTAAAAGCGCGCGACAAACAATCTCCGTTTGTGACGGTGACGCGGGCTCCGTCCGTGTCTAAATGGTATATGTGCACGATAATCCACCTTCGCCTTCCCGGGGATGGATGGAAGATCACACACACGCACACATACATTCGCACACATGCGACCTGGAGGAGGAATTCGCGAGATCGGATCTTCGGTACGCCCCACGGGCTATAGTCAATGAATTCTAGGCACACAACGCGACTAGCCCAAGCCACGACCACCAGCCCCCCGGAGTGCCGGTTTCGGTGTCGGTGGGTGGGTCGTCGGTTGGGTTGGGCGATCACTCACTCAACATAGGACGACGACCACGACGGCGACAACGACGACGACGAGGACATTAGTGAGGAGCATATCGTTGCCGGTGAAGGTGACGTTGATATCGATGGTGACAGGGATGATGATGATGATGACGACGACGACGTTAATGGTAACCACGAAGCACAAGACGTCGAAGATGGAAGATGGACGTCGTCGGCGACGGTGTACGACGTGGAGGAGGAAGAGGTAAGCAACCGGAGCTGTCCACATCCGGCGATGGTGGTGGTGGTTGTGGTGGTCGTCGTCACCGGATCCGGTACCACATCCGGTAATCCCGACCCTTCTTCTTCATCTTCCTCTTCTCCCTCTTCTTCACCATCACTACTACCAGCGGCCACACGTGCACCATAAAGGTGTAGCAGCGATGGTGGTGGAGCAGCCATTTCTTCGAAATGCACTACCGTCGCCGTCGTTTGATTCATTTCCAAACACACACACGAACACGCACGCACGCACACACACACACTCTCTCTCTTGATCTCCCTCACGATCGCTCTCTCTCCTGTTGTTGTTATCACAACTCGTTGTCACTAGATCGCGATCGGCGCGACACGGTATACGGATCGGAAGATAACGAAATGCACTAATGCCAGGGAGTTGATAGTGTGCGCGCCTCGGAATCAACCTTGGGATGATTGGAACCGATTGATCAATTCCGCCAGCGCCTCCCACAATTGCAATGCAATGCACAGAACACACTCGCGCGGCGACAATCCCGTGTGCGTACGACGCCCAAGCTCGCGTGAATGCAGTTTTCAGCACGATAGCCACTCGTCGTCGTCGTCGATCGTAGTCGATGACGATGTCCCCCCCACCCGCAACTCTCGGTCTAACTACAAGGCGAATACTACTGTTGCACCGTTGCACTCTATCCACTACTTAGTGCATCTACTCCGGTGATGCAAGGGAAAGGGGAGGGAGGGGGGAGGAAGGCAGCAGCAACAGCAGCAATTGCATCACGGAACAAACACTAACCGAGCAGGCAGCAGCACACAACACGCTAGATCGGGCCTCAGACCCTGGGACCAACAACACCCCAACAACGGTGTGTGCACGGTTGTTCGATCGATCGAGGATCGAGTTGAAAAGGGGAGGGCGCCGATCTTCGCGCGATCTCGCTAACACAGCCACAGGGGGGGGAGGGAGAGAGGATCGCGCGCGCACTACGCGATCTGTGGTCTCGATCGCGACGACGGTCGCTTCGCGTCGCCTTGCTGAAACAAAACTCAAAACCCAACTAAAACGCTAATATATATTTCATACACGCGTGCAATGAACAATGACGACGGTGAGGCACAGCCGGGGCCAGACCAGAGACCAGGCCAGGCCACAGAGTCCGGCTCACAACCGTTCGCTCTCGCTCTGTTGATCGTCGTTTCTCTCTCTCTCTCGCGTCGTGATGTCGCGCAACGCACGACGGCGCGCACGGACGCGGTCGCGATCGCGGCTAAGCGGTTCTCTCACACAACATACAAACGGTACAAACGCAGTCCGCGTCCGCGATCGTCAGCGGGAATCACAATATCGCGAGAAAGGGAGAGCGAAAGAGCGAGAGCGAGAGAGAGAGAGAGAAAGAGACTCGGAGTACACCGGTGATGATCGGTGATCGTCGTTGACGACGGAACACTGCTCTGCGGTCCAAGGTGCGGCCCGCCGAGGGTTCAAAAGGTGTGTCAGGGTCCAAACACAACGTACATGCACAAACACACACACAGCAGCAGCAACAGCAGCGCCAACCGATGCAATGCGCTTCTGACCTGGTTCTAGAACGGAGAGGCGAACATCTCCATAAGAAAGGCGCCCAGGAGAACATATCATGAAGCACGGAGCTTATCGTTTCCTGTTGATCTTCTCATCATGCTCCTGAGTCAACTGATCTTCCCGTGCTACTGTCCTCCGGGACGTCTCTTTATTCCAATATGATTCATATCCGGGCAGCATCGCTTGGGATTCCTTCCACGAACACGAACGAAGGAAAAGAGAAAACGGAGAAGGGAGATCCACGAAGTACCGCGATCAACATATGCCACCGCAATCCTGGCTTAACGAAAGGAAGGTGAGGGGCATAAACTACGTCAGCTTGAAGACGCCCGTAAAGCGCTCGCCAGAACGCCCCGAAAGAAGCCTAGCAGTCTGGAGGCTCAAAGTTGGAGGAACGATCACGGTTCCAACAATCGCTTCCCTTGTGTTCCGAACGTTTGCTGGATTAGAGAGATCTCGGGCGAGTGATCTAGCGGCAGAGTTATGAGTGATCCGCGCGCTGACCTCATCAAGTAACGGAGGAGAAGAGCGAACGTAAACAAAACCCTCTTCTCTGTCGCTGGTGGACACCGTTCTATCGCGGATGCAATGCGGATCCCCGCCACGGTAGATCACTCGACGCCGATACGACAAATGCCTCTCACACATACTGACCGAACGATGTACACACTCCAACAACATTCAAAGGTGGAAGATATTATCGTCGACCGGATCCGACCGCGCAGGGGCTGCAAGTACTCGGAGTTCACGCAAACAGGTGTCTTGCAGCAGGGATTACCACAAACGCAGTCACCGGTATCGGTGGTTTCAAACGTGTTTCGCGCTAGCTACCATCGGTATCACCTGCGATCGGTGAAGTGCATGTTCAACATGACCACTGGCCATGAAGGGTGAATGGTGGCTAGTGACCAAACGCGAACTCGCATGATAAGTAGCTGCGCCAGGTAGCAGGCTATTGACATAATCTGCGAAGTGCAGTCAAGTTTGTCAAATGATCATGGATCCTGAAGGTTGGTAGTCGATGTCTC
>NC_064874.1:93464401-93466901 GCF_943734745.1 Anopheles darlingi
CCACAACCAATTCGCACTAATAAACATGCGATTTTTATCTACCCAAAAAGCCCTACCAATGGCTGGCTGGCTGGCTAGCGGCACACTAAATGCAACCCGTGATCCTTGGCCGCACGGGGTCACGGCTCAAATAATAGCCCAGCGCGTTGCTAGCTCGTTGGAATCCTTGGTTCTCCCGTCGTAGGAATTGTTGTTGCGGTCTCGGTTCGCCCATCCACGGAGGAAACGGAAAGGATACCAGGCCAGCGAAAAGGTTTCATCTGAATAAATGCAACATTCAGAAACCAATTTACAAAAAAGGAGCCAGCTTCCCAGCAGTGGTGGCAAAGCGGTTGGCGGTCTTGCTCTTCGTACCCTCGCCACAGCAGCTGGAGGTTTTGTTTCGCTCCGCTCGGGCATCATCAGGGTCCTTAATTATTAAAATTAAATTTAATGAAAGAAAATCATTTCCAACTGAATTTTTCATTGCCCCGGTTCTTTTTCACATTTCTTGGCAGGTCGGCGAGAAAGTTCCATGCGAGAAATGTTATTCTACCGAAGGATTGAGGCCATAGGAAGGAAGGCAGTATAGCGAGCTGTTGTGTTTACTTCTTTCCACGTTCGGAGGGGCAGACAGTCATTTTGTAATGCTCAAACACATTACCATATTCCGCATTCGAGCCGTTCCAGCAACATTGGAACTTTGTAAAGTTAAGATACACTAATAATAACGAGCCATAGACGTCTTTAAAGCAAAGAGAAAAAGAAAAGATCCTCAAACCTAGTTAATTGAAACGCTTTGACGTTAAAGTCGGCTTCGCCTCGTCCAGCTCAAGGCGAAACTTTCCCGCTTCTTGTGGAAAATGAATGGTGATGTCGGTCGGTTATCGGTTACTTCATTTCCGTCCACGGTTCCGGAGAACACGCAGCCCTATAGCTTCCCTTTTGCGTTCTTGCTACTCATCAATCTTTGCTCGATGCCGATGCTTTTTTGCTGCTCCTCCAACACGGTGGCCGCTACAGGAAGGAAAGTGACACTGATAATTGAATTCTTCAAATTTCCGGACCACTACGCGCGCGAGCACTGAAGCGTCGTGTATCTGTACAAGGGCTCGTGTTCTCGTCCGTTTCCATTTTTTGTGTTGCTTTCACTCTTCGTCTACTTTCAAATGCATTCACCACCGTCCAACGTTAATACTGTCCTAACAAGAAGGTTGCCCAAGGAGGCACCTTGTAAAAGAAAGCGCCGCCACCATGGTTGAAGACGTTCACTTTCAAGTTTAAACACAAAAAGCAGCAAAACTGACAGAGCCCAAGAATCGTTGGAAAAATGAGAAATAAATAGATTCAAATTACCTCTTTCGGAAGCGCCGGAAACCCTTGGCAGTGTCCGCGTCGCTCCATTCACTACTCACATGAAGAGCGTGTAAGGAAGGGTAATGGAGAAGTAGGAGAGGAGAGAGGGGCTGTGTGTTTTATTTGAAAATGGAAAATGAATATTTACACATTGCTATTGCAATCCTTTCGTCTGCCACAGGTTAGCATAGAATGGACACACACACACACTCGACTTCTCGATTCCAAGACCAGAGGCCAGAGGTGCTGGCGTGGTTGACCAGAGGAGAAAGCAGCGGTGCATGGTTACCGTGTCTGATGAACATTTATCATGTGTCCGATTCCAATCCAGCCGGAGGCTAACCATCCAGCAGAGTACCGTTTATGGTTTGTCCAAAGGCAAAGCAGCCATACATCCGAGAGACACACTCCTGAGTTCGTGAGGATCCTAGCGTCTGACGAATGCATCACACGGCAATGGCGACGAACGAGGAGGACGGAGAGGTGGCTGCTCACGAAAAGTTTAATTGGGAAAGTTGTTGTTATTTGTTCAGGCATCAATAGACGGATGCCCTGGTCTACATGGCGAGACATTCCGTGGTGGACTGGTGTACTCCAGGTCGCTGTCCAGACCGACGGTACTAGCAGATCTCTTCCGGGCTAGAGAGGCCCAATCGCTGGATAATCCATTTCTCTTTTAATCCTTGCAACAGGATAGGCATTGCGCGCAATCGGACATAATGTATGTCGAGGGACTTCCTACTACCGTATGGTACCTACTACCGACTAGCCGGAAGGATACGGTATTTAGGAGGCCACATATTTCTGCCAACCCGTGTGGCGGTGGCGGTGCTTATCCATCACGTCGTGTAAAGTGAATCGAGATTGCTGGTTTAGGCTAAGGAGGAGAAGGCAGACGGAAAACCTACAACGAAAGCATCGTCTTCCGATTTCAGATTTCCTGGAATTCGTACGGATAAAAGCCCAGGTTCGTCTAGTGTGAAGTACACAGTAAGGAAATGCGAAGGTAAACGACAAACCGACGGGAGGGGAAAGGATTCACATTTAATTTAAGGCTTGAGTGCCTCCGGTGTGCTGCGGTTTGCAGAACACATATACACTGCACTCCTAACCCCGGGGGGCCACGGCCTTGTTCCAATTCCAACGAACCAAACCAAGGTTGCAA
>NC_064874.1:93469401-93471901 GCF_943734745.1 Anopheles darlingi
GTACGTTACGTGCGTTAATAATACATAATAAACACATTATTATTCAATAATTGAGTTTTGCGTTCTAAGACGGCCACAGGCGAGTATGTCGCACGAGTTAGGCCATCTTCACGGAATCACTTAGTAACCTTTGCCCAGGACGACGTGTGTGTCTCTTTTGACCGATGACATGTGGTGACCTGCGTTGGTCTGGGGATTTTGTATCTAAATTAGCAGCTCTGATTCCAATCTTGTGATCACCTCCTCGAGGCTACTGGAGAGGAGTGTCCAATGATGCACGCGGTGTCGATGCGACTGTGCGGACACGTACCTATTAAGGACACGGTCGGTTCATTATGTCAAGAATCAGCGTGCAATGGTTATGCTGTACAACAGCCAACTTTAAACATTTCTCCTGTTCGGTAAAGCTACATTCTCTGCTTTCCTAGCCAATCCATCCATCGAACAAGCAGGAAGTGGCTGAACTGCCCCTGAACTGTTCCCGAATGACCGGGACGGATTAAGCATCCCGGGCACGTGCACCGTAGATTGGTCTCCATTTCTTCCTGACCGACCGGACCGGATAAAAAGGACGACGAGACCCCCATTGATGGCAATAAATTTGATGGAATTTAGACACCCCGCGTCACGATGATATCCGCTTAAATTGATCGCTTAACGAGGTTTACATTTCTTTTATTGGAGCTCTCTCTCTGTCTCTCTCTGTCTGTCTGTCCGAGTTGCTCCATTCTCTAGCCTCAGCTCATCGCTGGACATTTCTTGTCGCAATTGGGTAAATTCATTTGCCACTCGTTCGTTTCACCTTCTACCGCCACCAGCCGCCCGATTCCGTTCAAAAATGCATCCAATGTTACGTGAACTGCATCCGGAATCCGGTCACAGCAGCAGCGTGTCACGGCGATGGCGAGCTAGATGGATTCTGAAATGATTCAATTAAGGCCGGTTTCGATAGCCGGTAACGAACGAAAATCGCTCGTTTCGCGGTACCACCTTTCGTCAGTCATGTGATCGCGATTGGCGCAACGAGAGGCTTTGCTTCAGGAAAAGGTCACAAACGACCACATCTAGCACACGTCTAGGTGCGATTTTCGCGAATCGTTTCACTGTTTGAGCACCAACCCTCGGGTGCCACGGCACGGCACGGCACGGCAGGCCACTCCAATTAGAACAACCCTCGGAGCCGCGGAGTCACAATACTCGCGGTGCTGGAGCGATGCCTACTACGTTCCTCTCTCACCACTACACCATTCCCCAGTTCCGGTGAGAGGCCTGCCTCGACCACAAATACGCAAACATACAATTTGCTCGGCATCCCCTGAAAGTCCTCGCGAGGCTCGCGAAAAGGCTCTTAATTGAGTTGGAGCGCTCAAGTTCGGGCTCTCGCAAACTATCGAACGTTCGTTGTTCGAGCATATATTTCACCGAAACGGTGTCACACATACACACACACATGCAACGCAGCTAGACCGAAGCCACCCATTTCCGGTCCATCCGTGGCGTGCCTTGATCGTCTTTAAACTGCATCACCGTCGCCATCATTATACAAGCCACACCACGACCGGCAGTCCGAAAAGCTACCGAAGCCGGGGAGCGCTGGCTGAACGGCGATGATGATCATTATTCGCGCGAACCTTCGTTAAAATGCCTTTCCATCATGATTGTGCTCGCGACTGCTCCATTACACTACGGTTTATGGGGAGGAAACGAGGCCGACACTTAACTCATCTAGGACGCACCAACCGAGGTGTGCAACGACTGCCACCGATAGACTCTCTGCCTATCCGCCAGGACACACATAATATCACATGTTGGATGCTGTGGTCCTGCGGGCCTTCGTATGGTAGGAGCAGTAGAGAAGGCCATTTATATTCTCCAGTGCGTCAACTGTGTCACATAAAATGTCCATCTAGAGGCCATTATTGAGTACAGAGCCCTGCCTGATGGTGATGCTTCTGCTGCTGATGCTGCTGATAGACCTCCGACTAATTAGATTCGATCAGCTGATGCGCGTGCACAAGACCGGAAAGGCTTTACTGAAGTTTAAAGTTTTCTGCAACAGCTTCTTCTCGTGCGAACTATAGGCCACAGGTGTTGCGACCACAAGTAGAGAGTGGAGTGTCACAGGCACGATCCTTTCAACCTTTTCTTCCTCATCGTTGAGATGGAGTTTGGTTGTCTGATGAACCTCAAGTCCTAGCAAGCGGGAAGTGCCAATCCGGTTATCACAATGGACGAACAACTTTGGAAAACAATCTGGCTTGCTTACCGGGTACTGGCATGAGGAGACTTGCTTTAAAGGTAATTAAGAGGCAACTCAGCTCGGCAGACTGCAAGTCTCGCTGGAGCCTCACAAGGAAGTTCATGTCTAGGAGGTCGACCGGCGTCGAGATTTATAGTGCCGAAGCGAACACACACACACACATTTCGGGTTGTTCCTCGCCACGATGCACGATGCGGTTGGCTAGCGATGAATGACGTGCTTGCTCGAGCGTTTACCAGC
>NC_064874.1:93476901-93479401 GCF_943734745.1 Anopheles darlingi
ACACACACACCCACGACACCACGGCCACCTTGTGCATGTTGATGATAGTACTGATTATGAGTTTAAACGATTATGATTATGTAAATTGAAAATAATAGATCGATTAAAGTTTAATTTCCCACAGCTTCGATGAATTTTATAGTTTGTTGCTCACTGATATCGAGTAGATTGACTGCGCCACTGTCGCGCGACTGCGACTCGCTTGGTGTGGTTCCTGGTACTGGCCTCTTCTCACGGAGCACTAATCACACCAACCAGCCGCTAATTACTTAATTCGTTTTCATACCGCCGAGAGGCTTAGATGTCACCATAAATAACAATTCAGCAACGGCGCAGCAGCGTCCGCAGCGATGCAACGGTGATGCTGGCATCTCGTTGAAGTGTCCATTTCGCAACATCGGGGACTCGCTAATGGCGCGACGCGGTGGCTTTTCAGTTTTTCAATTTTTGCTATTGAAACACAATTAAAAACAAATTTATGGTCGTTACAGGCAATTGAACACTCCATTAGTGCTGCTGCTGCTGCTGATGCATGAGTATTGATCACTCGTATCGGACTCAATGTGGCGTTAGAAGAGCATACAACGCGAGCTGGAAGCTCAACAGCAGCTAGAACATGGGACAACATCATGCATTGCATTCAAATGAGCATAAATTACGATGCTTGTACGCTTGTTCAATATTTACAGATACTGTTGCAAAACAACCTTTTTTGCGTTGTTGCTACAAGCGACAACAATGCCATTTGAACTGTTGGCAGCACTCATCAATTCATGCCATAAACATACCAGAAGCGGAAAAGGTAAATCCAATACAGACCCTTCTTTTGTAGGCCTCAGCATCGATGCTGAAGTTGTTAAGCATATGTAAAACATAAGTTTGTTGAAGGGAATATCCAGAAGTTTTCAAAATGGAAAAAATGGAATATGCTTCTGTCGAATCACAATCCGGCAGCAAAAGGCAAAACATCCTGGTACAAACGACATAGAAAGACGATACTTTTCCACGAAATATACCCATACCCCGACTTATGGAGCCGGCAAATGGTACGCGAGGTGATAATACATTCTCACAGTGAAAGGGAAGCGCACTACGCAACTCCACCGGAACGGCATCTCTCGAATACTCCCGATTCCAATCATCATTTCGATTTTCCAATGCTTTCTCTAGTCACTCTCGTGTATCGTGTTGCTACCGCCGCTGCTGCTGCTGCTGCTGCTGCTGCTGCCGTTACTTCTGGTGATGTGAGTTTTCGGTGCGGAAGTTCGCGCGGAAATCAGTGCCTTTCAGAAGATTAAAGAACATCATCGCGCACCGCTTCCATCGGTTCTATAAGAAGATGACAGGCACGGCGATTCGATGCAGGATGGTGAACGAACGAGAGAAGTACGGAGGATATGGAGTACGCGTACTATCCGTGTATTAATATAGAATTACAAGAAGAAGCACGGATACGGAAAGCAAAGTCCCATCAACCGAAGCGATGGAAAAAGTGCGCCATCGTGTGAGTGTGCGCTCGGAAACCTCTTCGATCAGCCGCCGAGTTTTTGACACACATAAAGCGCAAACTACTTTGAAATGATGTAGCAAGTGTAAAAGAGAGAGAGAGAAAGAGAGAAAGCCAAAGGACTCCTAGTTCCATCGAGGAGTTCATATTCAAACAAGCTCAGGCTGCTGATGCTATGGAAAGCTCATGAAAAACTGATTTCCCGGCACACTACACCCACCTTCACACACACAAACACGCATCGCTCGCTCATCGTTCCAGGGGCCTCCAATCACGAGTTATCCTTCTTTAACGTTAAATGATTCCAAGGATTTTCATTTTCCTTTCATCCTAGCCCGCAGCATCAAACTCAACAGAACGACCGACCCGCGTCTCTTCATCTCTCTCTCTATCCCTCTCTCTCTGCCTCTCTCTGTGCCACATACATACTTCTAGGGTGATTCGTAGTGGTGCTGGCAGCTATGCATGTTGTTGGGCGATCCTTTCAAGCACTCATCACGAGGCAGAAATAGTGGAACAGAGGATGCAGCCCCGACCGCGGGGACGGGGGCGGAAGAAGGATGCTTAATGCTGGCGCTGCTGATGATGGCAAAACTCAACAGGATCAAATCATCATCATTTCGTGCGGCGGACGAAGATTTTTAGCGCCACTTCCAAACGGGAAGTAAACAATCTTTCCACGTTTTTACTTTTCTTCTTCCCTCCAGTCGAGCTCTACGAATTTTCCGACGGTATCTGGAGGTGTATTTGGGAGTGTCGAGAGCTTAAATGACTGCGAGGAAGAGGATGTTGTTTGGGCTGCACGATGAAGCATGCTAGGGGCACTATTCGGTACCAGTGCCCCACCATCGTTTGCTGGATATTCTCCATCCAGTGAATCTGTGCGGACGACTGGAAAGTCGATCGCTTCCGAAGCCCGTTGCTCTCACGCCGTGGCCAATGAAAGTGTTTCATCCTCGTCCTGTCTCCCTCTTCATCGCGTAGTAATGGTGG
>NC_064874.1:93484401-93496901 GCF_943734745.1 Anopheles darlingi
TCGAGTGTAGAGTGTTTCCTTACATGAGCGTCTGCACAGCACGCTCGCCATTGTGCCACTCGAAAAAGCCACCAGAGAAATGCTATCGAGTGGTTTTCGAATACCAAAATCTTCTTTCGAAGGCCTCAGGTCTGAGGGATTTGGGATCGATAGCTTCGCTTCGAGTGTGTTGCATAAGAATTGCTTGATGATTGCCCAACCCCCCGACTGGTAGCGCTGTGCCAATGAATTCCTGATTGTTTCTTGGTCGCCATTGTTTGTCCTCGTTGGGTGTCATTTCGATATCATCACATTTTCATTATGCTGCTTCGAGGGAGTATTGCTTTGCTTCGGGGAAATGAAACAAACACCCACCACACACCGTTTGTGGATTGTGGTGCCAAAGTGGACACCCCGAACGTTACGAGAGAATGCATCATTCTGGACACACCCAGGAAGCTCCTCGTTTGGTATCCTTATCGCCCAAAGAGAAACCTAATTAAGTAACTAATCTTCGATGGAGAGGAAGAGGCTTTTCCATGAGCCTCATGGTCTGTCAACGTCAGACGACAGCATAACGATGGACACTTTCAGGGTTCTAGGGGAAACCAGGACCATAACTCTTGCAAATGGATCCAGGGAACCAGGCGTAAGCGGGGGGAATATGTTTAACTGGAGCTGGGATCGAGCCCGGATACTGGACTCTGGTTTCCGTGCTATCCGGTGGTCAAAAGGGATTCGCTTGGACAGCCAGACAGACAGACAGCACACCGACGGACGGGTTTACTCCGAAAAGGGAGTTCGAGTCCGAGGTTTGTTCTCCGAACAACAATCCGTTTCCGACTGGAAGATGTTTGATTTCGCCGCCTCTGACACAATCTTATCCTTTTTCTGATGTAGCCCGCCACGCTACGCTTTACTCTCTAATACCATCCCTTCCTCTCGTATCTTTCGGAACATCCAAGACACTCTCCCCTGTGTGTCGTGAGGTGGCAGCATGGACCCAGGAGGCCTCCGAGTGGTGCCGAGGGAACCAATGGAGCCACACATTCATTGTGTTTGTCTCGCTGGCTGACTGGCTGGCTGGCTGGCTGTAAGGGAGTATCGCCTTAGAATCGATTCCAGGAACACACCGACAGCAACAGTAGTTGGAATGACAGCGAGTCGGTTGTCAAGGCAACGTGGCAAGGGGTAAGGAAGGTAACTCTCGAAACGGTGTCGTTGTCCGCGTGGGCTGCAGACAGGCGCTTGTGTGCTTGTGTGTTCGGTTTTGGTTGCGGAGGCTTTTGTGGTTAAAAGGAAATGAATTCCGTTTTCCTTGCCGGTCGGCTCCTGGGTCTACTCAGTGCCACTAGCTGGATGCTCCTTCTTGGGCCGGAAAGTTTTGTGGGATCGGAATCCAAGGCCCCCTTGGATCCCCTCCCTTTGGCAAAGAAAACTCAATCCCTGGGATTTTGCCGTTGCCGTGTTGCCGGTGTCGGTGTGGTTTGGTGTTCAATTTCTCGGAAGATGTTTGTTTAATTATAATTTCTATCCAGCACACTTCGGTGCCGAAGCGAGAAACTAGCGAGAGCGAGGGCTGTCTCTGTTGGCCGGATAGCAGAACCAGAAGGTGGTGGACAGGAGTGAAAAATTGGTTTTCACAAAATCAAGCCATCAACCACAGGAAGGAAGATGAAGTTGTGGTGTGGTGGTGGTCTGGCATCAAAAACAAATCTTTCGCTCTATCTCTCGGCTCTGTCTGCTGTCTTTATCGAATTCAATTTGTGGATCTTGGTGATTAACAGGAAGGAAGAGAGTGACGACGAGCAACAAGTAACGAAGCGAGTCTCTTAATCAAAAGGCCTTCAGCTTCAGCAGCATCAAGAATTCATAATATAAAGAGAGTTGTGCAAGGTTCGTCGTAATTGAACTAAAAATACCTCTGGCCATCGTGGTGTTGGGATGGATTATCAAACATTAAGAGTGTTTCTCCAGGTATTGCTATCTCTGGTTACTCGTTGGCAATCGAATGCTAGATATCGATTGAATATGAAATCACGACGATACACCCTGTGGTGCTGTATCCTTGAACTAAGACTTTAATGACATATCGAACCCGGAACGTCAGATCTAAAAAGGTATCGAGGTGCGATCGATAATCCTGTTGGAAATTTGTGCATTTCAACCAAGCTCTGCCCGCTTCCTTTCAAGGACTCACAGCTTGCAGCGCGCTGAATGATTTAGCAGTTTTACATTATAATTTGCCGGCCGACAGGACCGGCTGACAGGATCTGTCACCAATCTGAAAGGATTCCTCAATATCGATGATGATTACCTTCCCCCTTCCACTTCACCTTTCTGCCTCGTCGCGATTGTTTAACACAGTTAAAGCAAGAAAGGGACCGTTTAAATGAAATTAATTTCCAATTACCAACCTTCCATCCTTCCGGCGGAAAGGTGGCCGTGATTCGAAAGTTCATCTTCGGGTCTTCTCGCTTTTGGAAGAGTCCTACTAGCACCAGGGATCCATCGCGAGGCCACACAATAGACCGAAGCAGCTAGCTCTCTCTCTCTCTATAGGCCCGGCATACAATTAGGAGAACATAACCGATTTTACAACCGAACCCTTGACAGAGGGCCACAGAATGAGGACCGACACTCCGTGCAATCGGTGCTCCGATGGCGTCGAGTGGCGCGCCGCTACATTGTGGGAAAATTGCCGTCTTGTCGATGCCGGGCTGCCGGGCACGTGTACCTTTTGCGCCAGGCGTACATTCCCGGCTCTATGGGGAGAGTGATCGTGAGCCAAATTGCTTCATAGCCATAATCCATCCATCTCCTCGCGCCGTCGTCGTCGTCGTCGTCGTCGGTGGCCGCCCCAAAAACGGTCCGTGATGTAATCGCTTCCGAAGCAAATTACAGGTTTCTGGTTTGGGCGCCTCGTGGCCGCCTTAATGCCGCACAGCCAGCCAGTCGACCAGGCCATGCCAGGAAATGTGGCTTCTCCCGCTCTCTCCATTTTTAAATAACTCATGAATTCCTCGAAGCAAATGGGGTAGCCGCCAACTAGCGAGGCCAACGACAACGACTTGTCTTTGTACTAATGTGCCTCTTATCGATTCCGGTCCAAGAAGGCTCTCGCTAGCACGACGGTTTGGTGCAAAGACACACACGGCACACCACACGAGGAATGAAGTCGATCGACAATCAGCTCCTCGGGAAGGGGCGCGCGCTTTCCACAACTCGCACTCCCGAACTCGTGCAGGTGGAAAAACACACGTCAATATGTTTGAATTATTGAGCAGCAGCAGCAGCAGCAGCCGTAGCTCTACGGTTGGTCCTTGGACCGATGCACGACCGAACCGTCCATCGATGTGGCCACCGCTTCGCTTCTCCTCACAAGCGAAACTGCATTCGTGACTCCGGGATTCCGGGTTCCGAGTTTGGTGAATAATATATCCTCTCCCGAAAGCGAAGTCAGCGCCGCGTACGCCTCGTGTGTGCGCGGGCACCACAGACAGAAAGTGCACCACGGAGTCGGACGGAGTGAATGTATTATTTTGAGGTCACCACCAGTTACTAGGCGAACACACCGCACCCTCCCCCCGCCCCCGCCCTCCGCACATCGACCAAGGTGCACCAAGTTATGGACTGGCATACGAGTCTCCACCACCGCGAAGAGCTCATAAATTTATGATTCATGCGAGAAGTGCGGCTGTTCGGTTTTCATGCTCCAACCATCATTGGAGGGGGGATTTTTCGATGTGCGCTTCTCCGAAGACAGTAAATCGAAACGAACAAACGACCGATCGATCGATCGATTGATCGATGAAATGTAAACTGCTCCAGTGGGACAGTCAGTCAGTAGTTCAGGGTGCTGCTGCCGCTACTGCTGCTGCTTATGATGAAGGTTGTATCTGAGGTCTATGATGATCGACGAATGTGATTTCATTACAAATGAACGTTGGTTTGTGTTGGGAAAACGCAGAAGTAGAACGATTTTTGGCGTGCTGGCGAGGACATGCGGCTTTCAGCAAAATGGTGGCCCGAACGTGTGCGACGCCTCCATCTCCCATCCATCATCGTCGCTACCCCTTTTCACAAATAATCCGTGAATAATGGGTCTTATTAGTGGTGCAATCGCAATCTGATCGCACACATCGCGTGGTACATGAACATCGCGAAGGAGTCGCGCGCGCCCGCGCTGGCACGCTAACGTGCGCCTCTCAACGCAATCAATTAGAAGGTTCGCTGATCGTTGTCGTCGTCGTCGTCGTCGTCAAGGGCCCCCGTATGGTCCGTTGTAGTAGGCCTGTAGCGATTAATATTCGTTCCATGGCCTACCAACACTAACACCAGGTGCCAGGCGCCTCCATCGTGCGGCGGTGGTCACAGAAAGCGAGCTGTCCAACGAAAAGGCGCCTTCTTGGATTACGGCAACTTGACACTGATGGACGCTGAAGCGTGACGGCCCTTCGGTGCGTCATTCAGTAGTTCAGTGGATAAATTGTTCCAAAGTGTCGATTATGAATAATTAAAGGACCGCTTTTTTGGTCACCGGCCGGTATTCGCACACAGTCGTAACCGTTTTGCGCACAAAACTGAAGGGAGGAAGAGGAGGAGCAGTAGTAGGGAGTGTACCATTTCCCTGGCTCGACACCACGATCAAGCCAAACCCACAAAACCAACCCAGGGCGAAAGGGGAAAGGCAACAGCAAGAGGAGGTGCTTGCCGGGGGGGCTGGTAACCGAATACCACCAATATTAATTTGAACAAATTTTATTTGGCCGCCGTGCAAATAGTATAATTAATTTCCTTTACTCCTCTCAAACCCACTACCAGCCCTTCCCCCTCCCCCCGCTCCCTTGGGTTGATTCGCGGGAGGTTGAGTCACCCGAAGCGTGACGCACCGAGCGGTCAAAGGTATTGGATTGGAGTGGAGTTTAGCACCGGGATCAGGTTTATCGGGTTAACATCATTGGATCGAATGGTGGGAGTTGGGTTACATTATACACACCTGCACGCATACACACCGATAGAGGAAACCAAACAAAACCCAACCAAACACAGTCTGGCCACACTCTGTATGTATGTGTATGCGACTCCTAAAGAGTATTGACACCAACGGGAGTGTGGACGAGCTGGCGTTCCGTGTCACGAGATCGGAGCTAATTTCATTGCCGCGAGCCCTCTCTCTCTCTCCCTCTCTCCTGTGGATCGAAACAGTGGTGGTTGTGGTGCCTCCTGGTGGTCGTGTTTGGTGGTGGTTTGTGGGCTTGACCGACGAGACCACCACAGCACACCGCGCCACCGTGGTGGTTGGCTAGCTGGCTGGCTTCCCCGGAACCGGAAGTTAACTTTCTAGCCAATCTAGGACCGAAAGCATCGACGGAGTGTGACCTAGGTGCGCGTGTGTGTTTGTGTTTCACAGGTCCGGTGTGAAATGAATTATATGCAAATTATGTTTAAATTCCAATTGACATTGTCAAATTTATGGTAATTGCTTTATTATGCCAGCTATCACAGAGGCAGAGGGAGGCAGAGAGAGAGAGAGAAAGAGAGAGAGAGAGAGAGAGAGAGAGAGAGAGAGAGAGAAAGAGAGACGAGGGTGGTACCCACCACCTCTGGCAATGAATCATGTTCGTCCACCTTGGGCAGCACACGCACACACAAGCACACACACGACCAGGAGAGTTCGAGAGCACCATTAGCAGATCCGTGGCGTGGCGGTGGCGGTGGAAACGAGAAGATCTCGAGCCCAGGATAAGCTTAATGATGCGTGACAGTTTCGTTCTTTTGTGCCTGTTCAGCAGCTCAATCGGGCATGCGACACACCACCACTACTACCACCACCCGGGGTTCTGGCGATGACGATACCCCCCTTTTCTCCTCTCTCCGTCTCATCGTCGGCCTTGCAGCGACACATAAATTAAGGAAATTTTACGACAAGGTCCTTTGGTTTCATGTTGAGCCTCTTTTCCCTTTTTGGGGAAACCTTTTCCTCGCACACATACACACACTGGGGTAGGGGTTTAGTTTTGAGGCTGCTGCTGCTGCTGCTCCTGCTACTGCTGTGGTGGTCACAGTCTTCGATTGCACCGAAAACAGCAGCGCGCATGCTTACGAGAGTTAGATTTTATTGCCTTCAATAAAAAAAAAAGGCTGGCATTGGGCCCCCGGTGGCCTGGAAGCGGTTCAAAGGACTGTCGTCCCATATCGTGCGAGATTCCAGCCTGTACCATCGTTATGTTTAATGTTTATTGCATCGGTGCCGGTACCGGTGCCGCTGTTGTGCTCAACCTTCACCACCACCAACAATGGCGGTTTGGTGCCACGTTGCATGAAGCGATCCTAGATCGATGCTCCGCCGTTCGAGCTCCGTCGCATGTAACTAAGTTAAACATTTTTATGTGCATCACAGTAGCCGCGTGATGTCAGTGACGTCAATTATTGTCCCACGGCAGCGCAGCAAGTAAGGCCACCTATGATTCGTGGATTTAAAAATAAAAAAGTACTTGATGTGAACCGAAATCATTCGTTGGCCTGATTCTAGGAATTGACGGAACTCGTTGCTTCCAGAGAAGACTGTATTTCACCAGACTGATTTCCGTAAAATGAAACCGAGACTAAATACACGCTAGACGGCGCTCGGTGTTCTGTGTCCCCTTGGCAGTGCTCAGCTTTTCGTGTAAGGAAATCCCTTCGTTGAGTATTGCTTGTCGCTTTAAACATTCCTCGAATGTCAGGCTCCATGGAGACACCGGCAGAGGCCACATACAGGTGATAAAAGCCAAAGAGTTGCTGTTATGCGCACGCATAAAAAGGGGAAGGCAGAGAAGCAGGATTAAGGGACGACAAGACGACAAGTTAGTCGTCTTCAGGTTTTACATGCCCGATTCCAGCCAGCGAGGAGCCACTCTGTGCGAAGCAAATTGGCACATTTTGCTTATAACAGCTGCAAAAGTCGTAGATGCCGTCGTACCGTCGTTTGGTTACCGCTACTGAGTACGACCGAATCCCTATCTCGAAGCAAGGCGAGCAAACCGAGCTACAGTCATGCCATCCCCATATGACAGGTGCTAACACACATCTGCCACTTCCTAATTACAAGCTGGAGAGTACTCACCTAACCGTGAATCGTCTGGGTAAAACAGAATGTTCACCACCAGAACAACAGTTGGAATGGGAATTTGAAAAAAAAAAAACCATCGCCAGTAGTAGACCCATGTTGTGTTCAATTCCTGGTAGCAAACCTGACCACCTAACAAGCGATAACTGAAATTCGATCCCTCCAAAAAAGGGATGCGAGTTGAAGTTTTGCAAAATAATTGATAACTCCTGATGCCGAGGAGGGGAGTTGAAAGGTATTTTTCAATTATGCATCACGCATTCTATGGCCTAGACCAAAAATCGAATGCCATTATAATTGCATAGCAGCCATTTGAACACGCTAGCGTACGTGAACGATTACCCACGATGGCTTCACCATGTGTTTTGCTCCTTTTACTTCCGTTCACGCGTGTTCACAGTTTTTCCTCCCGTTTTTTTTTTGTATTCCACCGTCAATTGCGTTTAATTAGTACCACGGTAACTACACCAATTTGATGCAGTAGTAGTAGTCCGAGGACTGGTAACCTGGTACTGACTACTACCTTCTCCTGCGTATACGCGTGCACATATGCCGGGAGTTTAATATTTGATTCCGCTTTCGAGAGAGAGAAAAAAAACTGCCGTTTTGCATAAATTAATCCACGAACCAACGGGAAAAGCTAGTGCGCGCATTTGCATATCCAGCCCATAATTGCATTATTTTTTACCCAAATCATTCGTTCGGGATGCGAAGAGAGGGTAAACATGGTCCGGAACAACTACAGCGTGACCACCACCGTGGTGCGGTGGTCCTCAATTTTATGCAAACAAGTCACGGAAGGACGCCCACAAATTCGGCTTTTCAGTTTTATCAGTTTCTCCCCCATCCGGCCGACGCCGAACTGGTGCTGCCATAACTAGGTCATTGATAAGGATGCTCCGCGCATTCGGTCGATGGAGTTCTTTATCTTTGGTCAATATTTGTGCAACTACTAAAACCGAATTCTAGGATAAACACAAGCCAAGTTCTGTTCTGCAGCTCCAACTTACCAAACCATGCTATTCGATCACGAAGCTTCTCCGTAAATTGATTCATCATCGAACACGCTCACACTGACCGGATGGCCAACAACCGGTTATCTATGTGGAGCATGACATCACACCGGAGAAGCATAGCACCAACCATCCATCCATGGGGTTCATGGAAAGCCCATCCCCGCCAAACCAACTGTGTCCAAAGCGGGGAAACTTGGAATGAAAAGTAATGTAGTTAAAGGAGCCAGAACCCCGGGACAACGAACCTCTAACGAGCCTGTATGTGGCAGGCAGAGGGAACACCAATGGAAAATCGATACTTCGATAACCTAAATATATCAATTGCACCCAGCCCCGGGACGTATAGAAAGAGGGAGAGAAGGAGGAGTGGGAGGGCGCACATCCAACTGACCAACCTGAAGTGAATGACCAAACCTCACGTTTTCTGCCAACACAGCACCAGCACCACCACCACAGACCAATGTCCATCATCGATTTAAATAGAGCTGAAGAGGGTTTTGATCCTTTGGCAAGGGTTCGCACACACACACCGAGCATGGCAAAGGCAGGGAACACGGAATGAAACACGATAGAAACACCACTAATCTTCTCCCGATGCCCTTTTCGATGGCCTTCCTCCCCACCCCTGAGTGGCCACCCACCGCTTGGGTGTGCAGCACACTCTTTCGCCAGAATGGAGCCTCTTCACTCCTTCCTTCCTGCGCGCGTTCGCTGCTCGCATGCTCGTTATCTGTAATTACTTCTAGCAGCATGATTCGCCCCCGGACCCAGAATGCATTCGGTTTCGGAACGGGTTGCTATCAGGCGGGGTGGTGGTGCTCCCCCCTCCTCCTCCTCCTCTTCCCTAGCACCACAACCATGCTTGGCACACTCTTGAATTTCACTCAGCAATCGAGCTCGAGGTCTAATTAAGATTGTCAACTTAATTACAATCGCTAAAGTTTCAGCTCACTCTCGCCACCACTACTCGATCACGTGTCCGGGGAGCCTTTCCTCACCCTTCTCTTCGGTCGATGGCGAATGGAAAGTGCTGTCGAGCAGAACAGTTCTAATGGGAAAATATATGATTGCAATCCACTCTCTTTCTGAGGTTGGCCGATATGTTGGTGGGAAAATTGGTTGATTTTCGATTTCGCTCCAGAGTTTAATGCGACCTGTGAACCTGTGTGTGTGTGAGTGCGTGAGAGGACAACCGACTAATGAACTAATTTAGAAGAGCGGGGGTTTTCGATTTAGAAAGAAGAGCTCTTGCACGAACTCTCGATGCGGTAATGGGGAATCATATTTCAAATTCCTATCAGCATAGCAACTTTCATAAAACGTTGATAACAGAGAAAGCAATAATAATCTAGAACCTTGCATTCCGTAATCAGTTAAAAATTACAAAATGGACCATCAGTAGAGCACCATTATCATGACGCATTTAACGCTGGCGTGCGAACAGATGGACTTTCTCACGATTTGACCCCGCAAAATGTAGGACAAAACATAAAGAGGCGCGCGCACGAAGAAAAACGTTTTCCAAATCTGGACCACCAAAAACTAGGTGCTTCAGATTTTACGGCAGCAAATGGGAGCAGGAAATTTAATTTCCTTCTCCGATTCCCTGTTCATCGCCGCAGCACTCGAAAAGAGAAAATGGGGTCGCGTCATTAAAAATTGAAATACTCCAGCAGCAACTTTCGCTCCAGCAGCGGCAGATGCTGCTCTTCTTTTCACGCGGAGTTTCATTTTCTTTTATTCTTCTTTTGCTTCAACCAGCCAGCCAGCCAGCCAGCCATACGCGGAACAATCCCTTTCTTTTCCTTCAATATCTAAAACATAAAGGACAACGTTTTATAATTTCATTTCGCTGCGCTATGCTGTGAGTGAAGAGTCGGATCGATGATGATGGTGAATTCCGTCCATTTCTTCGTGCTCCTTTCAACAGTCCTTCTTTAAGAGCAACGTCCGAGACCGAGAAGAGAAGGATTTTCGTGGCAAAAAGAAATCGCCCAAATGCATTCATGGATTTAAAAAGAAAAAGATCAATTTTCCATGACGAATGGAGCTGAAAAGCGTTGAATTATGTACCGGAATCGGCCCCAAAAAGCAGAGAGACCACCATACAGGTTTCCTTGTTGGCAATAACGCGCATATCAGCAGCAGCACCCTTCCATTCCGAGCAGGTAGAGGTGAGCCTCTTCGAGCGTAAACTAGGACTAGCCCATTTCAGGTTGCTCGCTTTAACTAGGCGTAACGGGTCGCTCCCTGGTACACTAAACCCTTGTACGTGCGAAGAAGCACTTTCCCCCAAATAATCTCTTAAGCAGATTGTCAAATTTGCAATTTCTGTAACTCGGTCCCCAGCCCCCTCGACTGAACGCCTGGTTTGGCTATTTTCCGAAAAGCCGACAAGGGAAAAATCATGTTTCGCAACAGCAACAGCAGCAGCTGGCAAATGTGCGACGTTCGGCATTTTGGGCCCCCAGAAGTCTAGGTATGCCAGCACCAGATTAAAGATATTCCCACTGGCGCACGCGCGCCCAGGAGTTTGTGCATAATTTTAAAGACTAAATCGAACATCATCGTAGTAAGCTAATCTTGGCAAACGGTAACGGTGCTAACGAGGCTGCCCCGTTTCCGTTTCCGCGCACCTCGAGTGATGTCAAATTCATAAAATGAAACGGAATAGTTCCTCCCTCACTCCCTCGCCCCCCGGGGGCACTGCTGGAGAGACCTTGGCTTGAGGCTTGAGTTCATTTTTCAACCGGTTCCAATTTCGAAGCTGCCAATGGAAGGGGCAGACACAGTAGCCCTTGACTAAGCGCAACACAATTTAGATCAAAACCCACCGTCATTTTGACAGCTCTTTCATCTTTACGGAACCGAAAGGACCACCGCCCGTAACCCCTGCCGGACCGGCCGCTCGTGTGCTGGGTGAAAAATCCTTTCGCTGACTAATTACAAATCCACCGAACCCCAATCAAGTTTCGGTTTTGCGTCCAGGGGCCAAGGGAGGAGGATGTGGTGAAGAGGAGTGCGGAGAAAGCGCCCGATGTTACTACAAGCATCAAGTGGTGGGTGAATCAATGCTGAAATGTCCGCCAAAAATGTGAAATGAAAAGCCCCGTCAGAGAGAGTGAGAGAGTGAGGTTACAAAGTTATGAGCCCAGTTAATCTCTCTGGCCAACTCACCGCCCTTCCCTGCCATCATTCCCCGGATTGGTCGCTGGTTTTCGGAAGACCGATTTGTTCAAACAAAAATTGAATCAATCCAAGCTCCAACCGCTGTAGTCTCTCCGAATGACCGGATATTGGGCGCGGTGCGTTTGATCAAAGCGTAGGCTGCGCCACGATTTCGCCATACTTTAAGACTTTTTTCGCATCAATTCCAAACCATCATCATCATCACCATCATCATCGCTGTCGTCATCGTGGGAGCAAAGTGATTACTTCCCGAAATTGTCTCCCAGGTTTTCGGCCGGATTTTGTCGGAAACATTTAGCGGACTCCGCGCCCCGTGAAACGCGTTGCATTAAGGCGAAGGCGGTGGTTTTAAGATGGATGAGAAATGCGGAAAAGCCGCGTATTTACGTTGCTAATGCCGCTTCCCCCTTGGGCTTTTTGTGGCTTTACACATCAGGGAGCTCAGGCATTTGCGTTTCCATCTTTTCCGAGACCCAAGGGGGAGCCACATCAAGGTACAGAGCAAGCCACTCCACCGATCGTTTCCATAAGTTGATGGAGGATTGGAGTAATTTTAATAAAAATTCTTTTACATTTTCTTAGCATTCCAATAGCATACGCGCGCGATGTGTAATAAATGGTGGATCAAATCGTTAACAAAAAAGAAAAGATGCTTTCATATCCGCACCCTTAATCAAATTAGTGATAATGTTATGAAAAGAAAAACCCCAAAACCGGGGACAGCTTTACCCATCATCAAGCTAAACCACCGACCAACCTCTTCACATTCCAACAACCGCAAGAAGTACCAAGGTGCTCTTCACTGACTACTGGCCGCACGTCCCCACTCCTCTGGCATGAGACCTGGCACAGATCTTGCCTCACAGCACACCTAGCCGCTGCCGCCAAATCATCGGCTCTAAGCGACAATCTTGTTCGCTTTCCTTCGAGCGAAGTGAGGTGCGTTTTGATTCAATTTGAAGCTGAATTTAAATTAGAAAAGACCTGCCTCTGTCTACGGTGGTCACACACACACGCACGTACTACGCACCAGGAGAGGAAGATTACACCGGCGTGCACGCCACCGGCTCCGCAATAATGCGAAAATCAGTGACAAGGTGCTACAGTAGCGAGGCCACAAAATAGCGCTTCGTCACGTTGATTTTGCGCTTCCCCGAGAGCTCCTCGGCCCTCGACCGAACTCCCGCGGGAATTGCGGACGGGAC
>NC_064874.1:93514401-93521901 GCF_943734745.1 Anopheles darlingi
CCATTCTCGCTCTAGGGCCGCCCTCGTCGGTCGGTCTGGTGGAAAGAAAATCATTTGCATTTTTGTGATTCCGCCATTGTCCGGCATCACATCGTTGGATCTATTCATTCCACTGCCGAAGAGAATGAATGTAGGGCACCAGAGGCAGAGAGCATCAACAGTGTATTATGGAGATGGAGCTCTGGAAACTTCAAATTCTTCCAGTAACTGGAACGCGCACTTCCGCCTCCTAAAGACCAGAGTTCAATGAACTTCTACGACATTAAACGCATTTTTGACAACTCCAGCACGACACGAGACACGAGGCTTCTGCCAAGCTGGGGTCTCGAGCGGCCCATCCATTACATCTGTCATAATTTACCCAATAAATGTCTTCAGCGATTTGGCGCGTTAGTTCGCGACGAGCGGCGTCTTTCGCTCCCGCTCCCTTTTTTCGATCCTGTTTGTGTCCTGTCCGTCCGTCCGTCCATGGCGGTCCCTTGGAGCATTAATACTCTAAGTGCAGGCCCTCAATTTGGTTTGGTGCGTCTAGGGCGAAATGAAGTAGCCATTTTGCAAGTCTCACTTCTGCTTCTCCCGTTTTGTGCCAGCGGATACTAGATGACAAAAGAAAATCTACAAAATTTGCAGCGACCGACGACGACGAACAAGAGGCGGCCACAAAGCCACTTATGGGGTGTGTTGTGGTGGCTCCTAGCAACATTGCTGCCAGCCGTCACCAGCCGTCTCGATGATTTATGGCGCAGCGCCCAAAAAAAAAAGGACCATCACTGGCTACTGTGCTCGCTCCGTGCGTCTGCCTTTCACGCGCGCTCTCTCTCTAGGGAGCAAGCGCCACATTTTTTACGGAAACGGAATGTCCACCATTGAGCGCCATCGAGTAGAGCACTCGCAGACCAAGCATCTCAAGAAGGCCTAGGGAACGGTCTGCAATTGTGGTTTTGTCTTCGCTTGAAGCATTTCCAGCAAATAATAGTATTTGTCCCCGGGGCTCTTGCTCACAATTAATCGATATTTCATTCCTCCAAAAAGGCGAACGCGAGTCTTGCGAGTCAAAAAACAAAGACCATCTGCTCCGACCATATCTTTTCCCCCGGGCTAAACGGTCGTTTTCTCACCTCGCCGCTCGCAGCGAACACAACGCCAGACCGGGGTAGCAGAATGTGCCTTCTTTTTTGCATTTTCCCTGTCTCGCCCTCGCGAAAAGCCGCCCCCCGAAACGGATGGACGCTGTTTGCGGACGCGTCTCGTGCGCGCCACGCTTCGTAATCCGGAAGTTGGTGGAAAATTGAATGAAATCGATCCCGATTTTCCTCCCAATATCCGGTGCTGGGCCGTAGACGAGCCCGAGATCTCCGATTCGATCCGCGTCGGCTACCTCTGTCTACCACACCGAATCGCGGCGAGGACGAAGATAAGAGAACGATAAACCTATTAAATTATCCTCCAGCCTTTTTTTGCTTCTTCCGCGAGGTGCCAGAACACGCGACCCAGACGTTACGCGCACCGTGGTCGTCGTTGTCGTCGTCGTCCTCGTCGTCGTCTTCGGATATCGATCCGTTATCTCTCGCCGTTAGGCCTACTACAAGGCGCCCTTGGTCCGCAGCCACTCTTTAATGAAAACCTTCCGCTTTCACTTAGGACGCTCCGTCTGTGCGGGACATCAAACAAACATAATGCTACCGTGGACTGGTGTGCGTAAGGTGTGCTGTGGTACCAGAACGTGGTCGAATGGCCAAGCTGTGGGGCCGAACCAGCATCGAGTAGCATCGTTTCCGTGTGCCGTACAGCACGAGGACACTTCAGAGTGCCGGCACACACACACCAGACCAAGACTAGCTGGCTGGCTGGAGCACACGGCCATCCAGGAGCCGGAAGTGAAAGTAAAGCGGAATCGGAAGTAGGCAAGCATTACACTAGAGTGCACGGGAGAAGAAAAGTGCCACTTAACTGCCATTATGCGATGACGAGAGAGGAAAGTGGGGAGGATGACATTCCCTTTTCGTCCTTCTTTTTGGTCTCCCGGAACGGTATTGCCGGCTGGCTGGCTGACTGGCTGGCTGGGTGGAGAAAGATATTTTTGCGACCACCAACGACCTTGGTCGGACATTTTTCACCCAACCATCGGGGGCCGGGAAATCCACTTCAAACCACAGCCGCTGTCACAAGCTGACGACGACGACGACGACGACGACAAGAGCCTGGAGTTGGAGGAGTTTTTGATTTATTTTTAGCTTTAATGACGGCCACCACCGCAGATTCACCACTTTTGGGCCACAGCGTACAACAACAACAACAACGACAACACAGAACATGTAACTTGGCGCACCCGGCGGAAATGGGCTTATTATAAAGCTTGTTCACGGTCGTGCCTTGGCACCACGCAATGACAATCACGATTCACCTGAGGCCAGTGTTCGAAATCACATTAAACCGACCACGCACGCCACGAAGTTGGGATCCATATTCCGCTGGCATCGCGTACCGGCACCGCAAGGACCGCGTTTCTCAATCTTCTCTTCGCCTTTAAAGGTCGCCCTCGAGGGGAAGAAGCAGAAGCAGCCGATAGCATGATGTTCAACAAGTTCGTTACGGAATGCTTCATCAGAACGCGTTCGCGTCGTTAGTGGCTTTTCCGTTGTTTCGAGCGTTATCATTCGGAGAAGGAGACGAGCAGCAGCAGCAGCAATCTGATCAAAATAACGTTTCCTTCCCGCGAGCGATAAGAGCACGAGGGATGGAGAGACCGTTACCAATCTCCCCGGGGTCGATCCAATCAAGCTTGATGGTTGGCTGGCTGGCTGGCTGGATGGATGGAGGAGTTACAGCAATCCTCCCGTGGGATCGAGACTTTTCCTAGATTTTTAAAACAAATCCTACTCGCTGCATCGGTGCGCGCTTTCCATCGATCCGTCCTCCGTCCGTCCGTCGTCAGTTCGGATGATGAAGCCATCGGTGCCCCCGGTGGATCGGGCACATGTCCACCGGCGGAAGTCATTCACTTCCCCCCCCCCCCCTGCTGCTGGTCGCTTTTCATCTCTTTTGTACATCCCCGGGGCCAAAGGACAGCGAGCGCCACAAGATCTTAAACACACTTACCACACCGGGACGAGCTTATGCGGAAAAAAATCATTTCCGTTCCCCGTCGTTTCGTGCCGTGCCGTGCGCTGGCCCCTAGAAAACTCCCTTCCAAACTCGTGGCGAAAAGAAAAGGCAAAGGAAACACCTCACTCGCGGTGTGTGTGTGTTTGAAGTGAAGGGAGTCATTTTCCATCCTCATTTTGCACCACGGCCTGTTCCGAGTGCGGACTAACTTCGCGTTACTGCTGCTCCGTCTCGCCGGGGATTCAGTATTGCAGCGATAGTTCCGCGGCGCACTGCCACCAGGTAGCGGTGCAGCTCTGCAGACGCCGCTAGTAGTTTGTTAAGAAGTTTCCTTCTTCCAGTCGGGAAAACATTTTCTTTCTGTGCTGAGAGTGCTCCTTTCGGTGTGCTTCTATCCGTGACACACACACACAGAGGGCCTGCACTTCACTTCTAGACCGACTGTGTGTGTGTTTGTGAGTGAGTGTTTCATTCTGCTTCTTACTGCCTTTCGGTTGGACGACACTTTGGGTGTGCGCAGATGAGGAAAATTCTTTTCTTTGCCCCGTTTTCCATTACACAGTCGACAGTCACGCTCCGCACAAGCAGTGTTGGCGGCGGTGGTGGCGGATTTGGTTGCAAAATGGTGGCGGTAGCGGCGGCAGGATCAAAAATTATTTGGAAAATTTTCGCGCGAAACGCTCATCGAAACGCTTTTCCCGTGGGGAATGGTGGAGCTGGCTGGCAGTTAGGCAGGCCGGCAGTTGAATGGATGGCGGTTTTCGCCGGAGTGCACACGATTTCCGCTTTGCTGCATTACGAGATTCCGAGTTTCTTCCGGCATTTCCGCTTGATGGTGCGCCTGCAAAGCGCTGCAGCGCATGGAACTTCGTTTTGTCGAATGTCGCACCGCGCGCTCTTGCCAGCCCCGCATACGGTTGCCCTGATCAAGATCTAGCGTTTTCTTCGGACGAAAAACTTACTCTTTCCACGCGATATCCATTCCCTTTTCGCGTTTCAATCGAGGGATTTTGGATTCTACTCCTCCTTTTTTTTAAATAAAAAATCTTCCATCTTCGTAACTTTCATCAACAAGTTAGCGACATTCTGGTCATTGTTATCGATGCGATGTGCCGGCAGCTTCAACAGCGCTTAACACACCCGTCGGTTTTTATGAGGCGTCTAGCACATAAAGCACTTTCGCAACATACACACCGAGAGAACGAGCTTGAAGACACTTTTCATCAAATCAATCGGATTCGGACACTCTTGCTGGCCACTAGACACACACACTCTCTCTCTACACATTGGAGACGATTCGACGAATTTTATTGCTCGAGACATTACAACTCGTAAAGTTTAATCGTTTAGCAAATCATTGCCCAATCGGTCTTATCCCAACTCCCGCGTTAAATCGCCTTTCGTCTCGTGTCTTCTTCAGCTTGTGCTTATTTAACTTTTCCGTTCTCCTCGACTGACGGAACACATAGACCAGTGTAAATAGTAGCTCTCCCCGCCCGGGGGGGGGGGGGGGGGGGGAAAGAAGCTCCGGAAACAATATGCTTCGGCACCCCTTTTTCGGGAAGGCTACTCCTACGGGGTTTCGATGATTGGCGCACAGTAAACCGGGATCCATCTCTAGCAGCCCGCGGCTGTTAAAATCAAAAGAAGAACCCCCCAATATCCTCGGTTGCTGCTTCGTCGAAACACCATCGATGTCACCGCCGGCGGCTGTGTACATCTCATCCCACCATCACGCTGCTGCTGCCTGGAAGAGATTGGGATGATGTCCAATTTTTATCGATTTCAAAGTCCCGTGCGCCCGCCCCTCCCCTCGTGTATGTGTTTACTGTTGCCCGGTTGTTGTCCGAAGCTCTCGTTTATTGTTTCGCTTTAATGCCCGAGACATGGGTGAAGCAAATTTTCCAATCGATTGAACCGAACCGAACCGAACTGAACTGAACCGCTGCTTGGCCCCGGGGGCGTGATGCTGGTGCTGGTTGGGGCTGCTGCAGTCAATCCCAAATAGTCGGGGACGTTCATGGTGAACTTTTATTGGTTCTGGCCCACTACGAGGCGAGACCAATTTCTGGATCAGAAAGGTCAGCCGCGTCGGGCTGTTGGGGTTTTGGATCACCGAGACTAAGCACCGAGTAGGGGGGAACATCAAGGCAGTTCCCGACATGGCAAGAGAAAGAGAGAGAGAGTATGGTTGCGCTATGCTTCGAATGTGTTTAAGTAACGTTCAGCTACATTAGCTCGTCGTTAGGAAGAGAAGCTTGTAAATGGCCGTAGATGTTCATCACTTGGATGTTTCAATCAGACGAACGAACACATCCTCATGAGGCGCTGCTCTTTCGTTAAGGTAATAGCCAAACGGCACGACATAAAAAGAGAGGCAACTTAATGCACGAAGTATAGTTTACTGCATCAAATCCATGGAGCGAGAGAGTGATAAAAATAGTGAAATTGAAAATGAGCTGCAAGAAAAAAAAAGAAACACTTTGTGAGTCGCCATTTATTCCGTTTGTCCAAAACTGAAACCGAAACTTCAAGAGTGAATAGATAGTGGATCTTGTTGAAGCATGGAAGTGGTAGAAGCATGGCGGAATACGCAGATAAACATGCCTCCAACATTACACTTCCGGACTTTGTGTTCAGTGGCGCTCGCCCCAAACTCACCAGCAAGTACCACAGCGCCCGAGGACTCCTTTAAACGCTTTCTTCATTTTATTTTTCCTTCTTTTCATCTGCTGTAAATTGCCCCCAAAAGTAACGCAAAAGAAGAGAAGGACCGTGAAACTTGCACCGGTTTGTTTGGCTCGACGACGACGACGACGACGACGATTGCGATCTACTGAAGCCGGAAACCAAGGCAGGAGGAAAAGAAACAGGAATGCAAGTGTACCCCTGGCATGCCAACACACAATGCGGTTGACGAATTAAACATCCTCGAGGAAAAATCGTTTAAAAGTTCGCTTTCCTCATCCACCACCTCCCCCGAGGACGCCATGACGTTCTGCCATGACACTGCGTCAGTTTGGGAACTTGACTGGCGGGCGGCCTCCTGTCTGTGCTGCCTGGCCGGCTTCATGACGTCTGAGCTTCTGAAGTGATTTTCCGTGATTTGTTGCCATTTAGAGTCCGACTCCGTTTCATCGTCGTCGTCGTCGCGGTTTGCTGGCTAGTCTGTTCTCGAACTCGAAGGCCCCTAAGAAGCCTCTACACGTCTATTATCACGGGATATTCCATCTTTTCATTGATACTCGCCGTCTTATCCGGTCCTCTAGCGGTCCTTCGGGGAATAAAATTTGATTTTTTGAATAGAATGGAGCTGGCTGCGTGGCTGTGTTGTTTGTTGAAAAGCAATTTATGTGCGTCTTGCGGTGGTCCATGTCCATTTCCCCAGATCCCAGGAGAGTGAAATCGTTCCGAGAAATGAATCGTTTTATTGACAAGAAGAACGCGTTGCAAAAATAAATACCACTTCAGGAAGGCTCCGTGTGCTTATCTCGCTCCATTATTATCCTCATCTGGAAGCGAAGCGCCTGTAGCGACAGCGACGCGAACATACAATTCCATTTCATCGCATTAACGAACCGTGCCAAAGGCGTACAGCGGCGAACCTACGACTCCTCTCGATTCTTTGGCGAACAAACATTTTATGGTCACGCCGAGACGCCGAGACGCACATATTACTGCTCCCTGATGTTGCTCCAGGAACAACATCGAAGAGATCTTTCCACCCGCGGACAGAACGCAACGAGCCGCACGAAGACACGAATCAAAAATCTAAAATAAAAACCATAACCGCGGGGCGCTCGGAATAGAAAAAGAATTAATCATATTTTTTTGCGTTCGGCGAAACGCTGCTCCGCTTGCACATTGCGGTCACGTTTCCACGGGCCGGTCAACGGAAATGGGTTTCGTTTGCTTTATGCTCCCACTAAATCCCCCCCCCGTTGGTCGTTTGACTTCGGACGAATTTATCATTTTTCCAACCACCACAACACCACGCGGCGAGTGCGTGAGAAATCTGCTGAAACAGGATCAGTTACCGATGGGATGGGCCGATGACCAGCCACAGCGACCAGTAGCAATGCCCTGTCCCCGGGTGGGTATCCCAATTGCACCGTATAAAAGATTGACCGAGAAACCGAGAACCCACAGCAAGCCATGGCTGCCATTTTGCTGTAAAACGATACCGAGGTGAAGGATCAGTTTTTCAGCTCCTCTTTTCCGGCATTTTGTTCCGTAAAAGTGTCCACATAGCAACCACTGCCTGGTGCTGCGAGGGTAGCAATCAAATGTTGTGAAAAGCACAGAAGTTGATGCGGAATTCGTTATATTCTGGTCGGGTTAAGGTACTCAGATCAACGACACGTTGACGATGTAACTTCCGAGGCTCCAACTCCT
>NC_064874.1:93529401-93544401 GCF_943734745.1 Anopheles darlingi
TGCAAATTAATACTTAATCTGCTCTGGGCTTTACCTTCGAAGTGCCCGTTCACGAGATGATCGTTCATGTGGATCATGGATCCACCATCTCATGTTACACGTCCCGGGCATCAGCAGTCGAACCATTTCACCGGTAAAAACTCGTCCGGCTAACTGCAAACTATACCACTCGTGCCTCTAGTTTTACCATATGGTCTCCCCCAATCCCTTGGTCTCTCCTTCCATCCCGTGGCTTCACTCTCATAAACTTTATGCACCCGCATGACGCTGAGCGGCAAAAATGGCTCCAGCTACCCCTCTCGGTACACCCCCCGTCAGCTGACTTCCTTGAGGTTGAAACTCAAAACCATCGACCAGGTGTTGGTTTACTCGCTGCTCCCGCTCCATGGCACGGGCGCGCGCGCGTTCGATTTTCGTCGTTCGATGCTCTTTTGCCCGCCAAGCGAAACCAAGCCTATCATCCCCGTTCCCTCGGGATCGAGTGGCTTCGAACCGCGGTAAACCACCGTCGCACCACCGTCACTCATCTCCACAGTCCCCTCCCTTTAGCACGTGTAGAAATAATAAAGTGAAATTTATTTGAATAACTTGCCCGCCACATAAACAAGGTTTTTAAATGTGGGCTTAGCGTGTAAACTACTGACACATCCTCTCTCTCTCTCTCTAGTGCCCAGGGGAGCTCGCGTGCCAGAGCAAAACCGCGCTCCAGCAGCAGGGTTCTCACCTGCCAACCACCACCCCGGTTGGGGTGTGAAAAGTGTACCGCAGGGTAAATGGAACCATCATGCTCCCCGTGGAAATGCGGCTGCTGCTCCATGCCGAGGGTGTCCCGCGAGGAGAGTGAGGAAATTGAGTTAATAGTTAGTTGACTAGCGACCGAGCGAGCGACCGAGCGAGAGTCGCGCAGCACACCATCGTCTGCCTTAATCAGCTCCAGGTGCTTTCAGCTCGCTGGCTGGCTGACTGTGGGCTTACCATCTCCTCCTCGGTGCCTCAAAACGCCCGCCCCAATAACCTTGCCAAATTAGACCCTCGTCTGGTCGTCCAGAGTACCCCGATTGTAAGCTGACATCGCTTTAAACATTGCCGCTGCTGCTGCTGCTGACTATGCTTCTGGATGCTAGAGCTGCGCGAGTTACGACGCTTTTCGAGTTTCTCGTTTCTACGTCCTGGCAGCTATCAGTTTCATACGAGGTTTCAATATTTTATACCGGCTTTTCGCCTTCATACACGACGGTAATCAACATCATTATGCGATGCGATGCTGCTAGCACCCAGCACCCAGCACAAGAGCACCCAGAGGTTTATGTTACTGACCGAAACGCGGATTTGTGCATGACAGCTGCGGGGCGCTACACAAACCCCTCCTTCTCCTCCGCTGGCGGCCCTCGCTAATGAATTCTAAATGTTTTTTTCAAATATTTATCCACCTTCTAACCTTTCGGCTGATCCCTTTGGGCAACAGAAATATCAAAAAAAACACCGAAGGGAAAAACGATTTCCCGTGTAAATAAAAAGTTCAAAGTTGCCAGCGCAAGTTTTCATTTACCTAAAGTGAAACCGGGGAGAGGGGGTTTGAAATTGTGTTTTTCATTACAGCATCATTAGTTTCAAATGTTCTTCTGTTGTTGCTTCACCAACGCGATTGACCAAACATTTGCTCGCGATTCGAAAAAAGGGGTTCCACAAGCCTCAGAAAAAACGGACGGAAAAAAAGAAAAAGGGAGAAATGCTTATGCCCCGCGATATGCTGCGCTGTTGTTGTTGAAAACAAAATAAGCTCCATCATCATACAAAAGTGCTCCATTCCCCTTCCTCGGCGCATTCGGTAAGTGGAGGCATCTCCATCTCGTTGGTTGGTTTGGAAACTTCGATCCACGAGAACGGTCCCGAGAATCCGATAACGGAACAACAAAAAAAAAACACAGCAGAGAGAGAATCAAAGGTTTTCGCATAACAAACGTAAAGTTGGAGGTTTATGCCAAGCGCTGCCGCTGCCACAGCATCCTCTCGCTGCGCCCGGTGATGGATTGAGTTGTGGTTGATTTGGTGGTTTCAAGATTTTCCACATTTTCCATCGCCCCACCCGGCGCGCTCGCAACATTGGTCGTTCTTCTGGGTTCTCCCGGTTCGCGTACGCTGTGATGCTGTGGCGCGAGGTAAACACGCGCGCTGAGGTTGTGTATTCGATGTTGTTTATGAAAATATTATCATTACCCTTTGTGCGGCCAATTTTTTGGCGAGAAGTTGTTTTCTACTAAGACCAGATAGATGTTACGTGCGTTTGGGAAGGATACTACTTTTTTTGGCGAGGGCAGCTTCCATTTCCAGGGCATGGATTCGTTCCAGCACTTCGGTTTGCATCAATCCCGGGGCTGTTGTATTGCGTTTGTTTGTTGGTCACTTACACGAGCGCCAGCAACACAAGAAGCAAGGCTCTTAATTTCGAATCGAAATTGAAGGCTCAACAACGGTGAAGTAGCTGCTGTTCAAACAAAGCTCCATTTTCATCGGAATGCTGTCCGCTCTTAGTGTCCTGTTTCCTCTCTAAATCTTAACAATTGATAATCCATCACGTAACGTAAACTCTCGGTCTGTCTCTCTCCTGCTACAAGTACGGTCCTCCTTTGGGGACACCAATAATGAGATGGCATCGGAGATTTTGTTTACCTTGAGAGCGTCTCTCCAGCCCCGGCAGGCCACCTCGAAGGTGAGAAGGTGACTCTCAATTGACGCCTTTCAATGGCGTCTGCAAAAAAAAGGACCTGGCACGGACCTGGATGGCCACTGGGCGTGCGTGCGTACGTTCTGCGTCCTTGCGCTTCACTCAAGTCCCTTTTTGCGCGCCATTTGATTGGTTTCTGCTAGACATATTTCCTGGTCCCAACCCAGCCCATCTAGCCCATCGTGAAGGTGTTTGTAGAGCGTGAAAAACGACGAAAGTTTCCCATTTACCACCTGGTCCAGGTCCCACCATCGCCCTTTCCCTTTACGGCGCGCGTACAATAGACCTCAATCGAATCGAAGCAAACACCAAACACCATGGAATCGAACACTCTTCACCCCCGGGGGTGGATGCTCTTTTGATTCGCCACTTTTTTTTCGGGAAGAGAGGGAAAAGCTACGCACCACCCCCTCGGTTGGCCCCTCTGTGGCCCGGTGTGTCACGACGCGTCGACAAAGTCGATTCGATCCTCCATCTCCCTTCCTTTCTTGCACACAATACACAATGCTGCTGCTGCTGCTGCTGCTGCTGCTGCTGGAGGGAAGTGGAAAAGTGCTTCAAAAGCATTTTAATGCCCTTTTCTCGCTTCGCCTTCGTTGTGTGCGCGGTGGTCCTTCTGCTTCCTACAAAGGCGCAGTTTTCCGGCGGGAAAGAAATGCGCTGATCCAGGGCCAAAATATGGCAGGAAAATGGACACCTTTCCGACGCAGTGGTGGTGGTGGTGGTCACCTCTGCAGGTGAGTGGAACCGCATCGCACCGAAGCACACTTTCTGAAGAGTATCGATCGGTGCCCAAAACAGACAGCAAGAGAAGCAAGACGCACACACAGACACAGATAGAACGGAAAAGTGCGTAATCCAATTAAATTTCTTGGTGTTTTCGAGGTGTGTCGGCCTTTCACTTGGTTTGTTTGGCCATCATCACTCGTCTTTTGGAGAGAAATTTTTTTAAATTCTGTTTCTCTGAGCCTCTTTCGGTTGGAACGGACTACTCTGGCCGGCCGTCTGGTGGTCGGTGGTTGGTCTGTCAACTTTGGGTCTTTGGGAGGATGGAATAAAAAATTTGAAGAGTTTTTTTTTGGTCCCAGGTCGGTCCATGAACCTTGTTATCATTATGGTAGAGTGGCGAGGAGCAAACGCCCGCGGCCATAAAGCAGAGATTTTTTTCCTCATCTCTTTTGGTATGATGCCTTTTGGTGGCTGATGTCTGCTTATTGGAAAAGTATTTAATAATGAACTTTGCCCTCCGTCCGTCTACATGATGTTGTCCTAACACCTGCAAGTGTTGACCAGATTTTAAACGAGGGTTCATTGCACTAAAAGTACTTTAAGAAGTTTGAAGAAATTCAACCCAAGACATTTTGTGAAAAAAATGCAAAAAACCTGACAGGATCTTCTACAGCGTGTTCTGTAGTAACCGCAAGATATCAACCTTCATCCAACGTCACACACACACACCTCACTCTGGAGGAAAAACGTAATGACGTGAAATAATTTGATGTCCCTTTATCCCACAAACACTAAAGGACTACGCGTGAAAACCTCGCAAAAGGAAGCACCAGAATGTAAATCAACCCTCTTTAAACCCTCAGCCAGCCCATAGGCGAGTTGTAATGTCGCTGCTTCGTTAAAACTGCTTCGTCTTCGTCTTTTTGCAGACAAACTTTTTGTTGCGACGCCTCGCCAACTGTCGGAAGAGCGACGTGCATCGGAGGAGGAGTTTGGGGCCCCATGAGGCGCGTGTCACAGGAAGTGTTTCCTCGCGAAACAGTGTCTTCCAGTTCCGCCTCAGCCCCCTCTGCTTGCGACGCGACCATTCCAGCACTTAACGACCTTCTTCAAGTGGCTTTAATTATTCACAAAACCTTTTGCGTGGGGACCGTGGAACGGGAACTTGAACCGTGGCCGTGGCCAACACCAACTCACCAGTCAGCAAACAGCTGAGCCGCAGAGAATTACTCTACAACACTCATCCCATCCACTGCGCGCCCCCGGCCCAGAGTGCCCGGCATTCGGTGTTGTTCTTTGGGGGGGCAAATTGATAGATCGTTACTAGATCCTCGTGCCACACGTCAAGGGCCTAGTGTGTGTGTCTAGGAGCGTGGTCTTGAGTAACTGCCATTCCACGAAAATCGTTGCGGAACGCCCAACGGCAGGATGTGGTTGGGGCACCAATTAGGAGTGGAATTCCTCAACTTTCGCCAAGTGTGCGTCAGTCTCCGGGATCCACCACAATCTTACCAGAGAGCGAGACAGAGAGAGAGACAAAGAGAGCGTTTGAGGTTGGTTGGGATCGAACTCCTCGAACCGCCAACACGTGCTGGTTCCGTGCTGGCTCGAGGAGTCTCGATTGATGCCTTCATTAAAATGCAAATATCTAACTAAACACAGACCCCACCCGGTCGTGTGCGGGAGTGTGACCGACAAAGTGGCCTCTCCGTTGAAAGGGTGTGAGAGGCATTGTCGAGGACAGGAGATACGGTATCTGGTACGAGAGATGCTATCCTTCTTCACGACTTCTCTGACAGGTGCGTGATGCGGAAGTAGTATGACAGACAGTGTGGTTTGGACCCTCGTCACGGGTTGCTGTGTTCATCACACCGTTGACAGCAGACCCCGGCTCTAGGATTTCGTTTCCTCTCGGATTGCTTAACCTCTGGCGCGCCGACTAGGCCTGCTACTGCTGTTAGTGCAGCTGGAATCTCAGCAACCTTTGGAGTGTATGTTACGTGCCACCGACTGCTGCGGTTGCTGCGTTACCATTGGTACCACGGATGGGATTTTCGAAGAAGTGATTACCGAAACGTCCTAGACGACACATTACACCGGAAAGGCATTATTATATTAAATATTTCATTCCCCACATCCGACCGACCGAAGGGGCACGTTGCAGCAAATCGTCCTCGCTGTCGCAGCAGTGCGCCAACAAAAACTTTTTCCTTCTCCACTCCTCGAAATCCCTGGACCAGACAAACCCCAGACGATACTACGGCACTTCGTACTGACAACGCACAGCTTGGCCGCCCGGTCTGGTTTCTTTCGAACGTGAACAAGTCCGAGAGATGAGTCCAAGGGGGAGAGGGTGGCTTTGTCAACAGTGTACGCATTCCGCGTCCGCCAGCCGCCCAGTTGGTCGATGAAAAGTTGGTCCTTCCTTCCCCCCCGCTCACCAGCATTAACCTTAATGATGGTGACAAAACTTTTGTTGGCAATATTTCACAAAACGTTTGCAGCGAAGGAAGAGGAAGGAGGCCCCACAGGAAGGCCGTTAAAGTAGCGGGACCAAGGACCAAGGTTTGCGTTTTACGCAGCGTGCATATATAAAATTTACGAAGCATCCGGAGGTCCGGAACGTAACGCAACCAAGCAATTGTTGGTGTCGTGTCGAGGTGGTGCGTGAGACCTCTCGACCTCTTCCTCTCTCTCTCTCTCTCTCGATTTAAAGCCACCGACGCGATGTTCGTGCTATTGCGGTGTACACGAACCCAGCGAACGAATTAAATTTATCGTGCTAACGAGGTTTAAACTCTTACTCCAACATGGCCCCCGAGAGTATGGCCTTGGCAGAAGGACCCCCCCTCCCTTCCAGATACTGGCTAGTGTGTCCTCGTGAACAAAGAGGTTCTGGGAAGACCGTTTCTCCTTCTTTTCCTTCTTGTTTTCGGTCCAAAGGTCTAGGCATAGTCCTAAAAATGGGAACCCGAAATCGTGGCAAAATTGAGTTTTGCTTGAGGGGCTCGAGGACTCCGAAAACAAAAACGAATTAACACTCCCAATGCCCCGTCGGTCAGTCCGTTATGTTCCTCCCGACCGGCTGGTTTATGTCACCAGAAAAATGCCCGGATCCGGGATTCCCGGGACCCTCATCTTGCGCTGTCCATTATCTAGGGGCTAAAACTAGTTGCTTAGCTATACTACTACCACCACACCACCATCATCATCGGGCCAGAAATCGGGCCAAGGATTCGGAATGCAAAAATACCAGGAAAAAAGGGGACCGCAAAAGGAAATTATGTTCCATAAATTGGGTTTCTGGAAAAACCGAACCAAGCGCCAGTCGAAAGGCCAGTTTTCGGTATTTTTTCCGATGGGCGGGCAACGTGGCATTGCTCGTGACCAGCTACCGGGGTGGGAGGGGGGAGCTTCTCTCCTACGCACACGCCCCCCCAAAACGAGAGAAAGGAAAATTTACTTTTTTATATCGTGATTAAATTAAGATAATATTTACGGTTATGACTTAATAATGGAGATTGCGAGCACACACACACACAAACACAAACACAGTCACAACAGGCACAAGAAAGTGCGTGTCTTGGACGTCGTCTAGCACCTGGGGGCGTTGTGACTACCGCAAATACAAAATCGAGCTAATTTTGTGAAAAGCGAAACGGAGCCTTGGACGCGCGAATGATGTGTTGCAACAGTGGAGCAACCGCAACAATCACCGCACGTGTTGGAATGATTAATGAATCGTGATTAAATCGAACACCAGGCGTGACACCGTGGCCAGGGAGGGGGCTCATTATTCGCGCGCCCGTCTGTCAGGTGGAATTAGATTAAAATCGACCTCAAAGAGGGAGAGAGAGGGAGAGAGAGAGCGCGCGAGCAAAATGCGGTTGATATGTGCACCTCCTACTTGTGGTTAAATGGTGCAGTGTTGGTGGTGTCAGCCTCCCCCACCAAATAGCGCATAATCAACACTAAAAGCATCTCCAGATGGTCAGAAACTGTCAATGAGATGGGCCATCGACCACCAAATTGGAAAGTAAATTCTGGAGAACGCCTTCGTCGATGGTGACGTCGATTTGAAGTCCATTTAACAATCGCGATATTGCTGATCCGTGAAATTCCCGTTCGCTGATGATCTTCCCGAGGGGGGTGGGTGAGAAACTGAGGTGTCCTCTGGCCCACCCCCTCTCCGCGGCAGACGCGACCAAAGTATCGATTTTCCGGTCATTTCGCGGCTCACTTATACAAGCGGCACGGTGGTGGTGGTGCCCGTTGTCTTTCGCGTGGAGAGTAAATTGATGAAACTCTCTCCCCATCCAGTCCCCGGGGTGAAGAGGCAGAGGGGAGGGGACTAGAAGTGTTACCCGCACGAACGGTGGTCACGGAAATTTATGCAAATTTATTCAACACTTTCCCGGCGCAAGCGAGCGAACAGAGGAAGGAACCTCCTTCGTCCGCGGCCACGTTACCACGAGGAAAACGATGGACACAGACCCCGCGCGAAAGGCGAAGAAGAAGCAAAAAATTGAATCAGATAGTCCCGATAATACACAAGTACCACCTAAAGGGGAACTCGCACACACACACAACGTCATCGACCATCGAGGGTGCCTTGGAGAAGGGGACAAGCGCACAAAACACATGAGAAATGGCCGTCCGTCGTCGGGGCTATTAGTCAATGCAAATCATTTCATGGCGTCCTCGGCGCCGTCCTCCTTCTTCTTCTTCTTCTTCTTCTGGCAAGCAAATGTGTCAGCAACAACCGACCTCAAACCGCGCACCCCGCGGTGACGCGACTAATGGAATGTGCGCTAGCGAGAGGCCTCCATCCTCCCTCCAAAAACCAAATGTATCAGGATCCAACGCCATCATCGGCGGATACTGCTGCTCACTCGAGCTTGTCCGCCGAGTGCCAAGAGAAGCTGCAGGTCACAGGGCATCCGGGGCCAGTGCCTGTGGCAAGAATCAAGTGGAACAAATTGCTGAGTGATTTCTTTGCTTTTCCTGCTGCTGACGGAGCACATTGCTCTTGTGTGTGTCAGTGTGTGTGAGTGTGTGTGTGTTTGCATTGGCCACAGTTGGCCAGTTTTGCATAAGCCAGCATTAAGAGCAAGAACGAAGCTCCCCACTTCTTCTTCATGAAGTGGTAAGTAGCGAAGGTCCTGCTTCTTCCATCGTTGTGGTGATCGCTGCTGATGAGATGGTTTCGGTGGCGATGAGTTTTCCAAACCACCACCAGGGGGCGCACTTTCCAGTTGCATCCCCAGGCGCAAAGCAGGCGAGCGACCAAGACCCAAATTTGGGTCAAATTAAGGCTTCATTCATCACGGTTTGTGGTTCTTCCGCATAGTGCCGGCAACCTGGGGCCAACGAATCGCCTCGAATCATTTTGCACAAAAGTTAATTCTCAACCTCCTTCTTACGTCACAACACCACAAACCGAGGGTTGAACATTCAAAATTTAATTGTTCCGCTACGTGCGAAGCGATCCTTCTAGCAAATGCACACTCCACATTAAAACCAAATTGGTGCCTTTAATCACACAAAAGCCCGGTCGTGGCCTCGCTTGCAGGCACCTGTTCCTACCTGGTGTGCTGGATGAATGACCCAAGCGTCAGAATGTTGTAGCGCGCGTAAAACACACTTTTGAGGTCGACACCTGGTAGGAGAGTGACCGAAATGTCAAGACAGTGTCGTAGTGTCGCGCTGTAAGACGGAAGACGTACCACCAGGCCAGGTGCACGTAAAAAGGTCCGACGCAAAACGCCTCCGTCCGGGGTCTCCATGACAAATGCGAGGAAAATGATTTAAATTGCGCGACGACCAAAGGACGGACGGACCGACGAACGGAAGGACGGGGCTCTCGTTAGTGGTGAGAACATATTTTTGACATTTCATACCTTGGCTTTATGCGCCACAAAGCACCACGGAACCACCTCCACACCAGCACCATGGCCGGTCCTTAGCTGGCCGACGGTTTTGTGCCTTCTCGGGGGGCGCCATAAACTCCGGAAGGCTCGTTCGGTCGGTCACAAGAAATGATTCTTATCGGACTGTAAGGTCTCGCCAGGGGTTTTTGCTGGGACCTTAACGCCAAGCACCATAAAAGAGAGCAAGAGACGCATGGGAGGGGGGAGGAGAATTCCTAAAACGGTTCCATCGAGCTTTGACGCTTTCGACACGCCTTGGATTTGACGAACTCGGTGGCCAGAGTGTCGCTGTATGTCTCGGTGTGTGTGTCTTGCCTAGAAATGAATCGTTTTGGGTGACGTAACGTGACGGACGAGAGTTGGAACACGCACCTCGAAACCCCCGGAAAACACCGCAGCACCATTGTGAATGGCCTTTAATGGGAGGTTTCTCTTCTCTTGGTTTCGGTCTCGGCGACGGAACCACCGCAGCGACAACAACCGGTTCGCAAGCGATAAATAAAGAAAACGCCGGTTATAGACACTGAGGTGACACACCGTAGGAGAAGGGTGAGGAGGAATAAGGCCGTAAAAAACGTCAAAAGACTGAAGAGAGAAAGAGATAGTGAGAGAGAGAGAAAGGCGCTGTGTGTCCTGGAAACGATGAAAACGAACAAAACGATAAAAAAGGGAGAAAAAGTGGAAAACCAAAAAAATCTTTGAGCCACAGCCCATCAAAGGTGGCTGGCTTCCAACAAACCCAACCAACACAGACACACACACACACAAGCAACCATCAAATGTGACAACACAACAACAACAAAGGCCGTAAACCGGCCGCCGACCATCGTCTGTTCCAGGACTCCGTCAGCGAACCGACAGCGAGGTTCTATCCGGTACCACCCAAAAGCAATCCTTCTCGGAATCGACACGTCGAGAAGAAGAAATAGGAGCAGGAAGAGGAGTGGTGGTGCTGAGAATGAAAATTTTATTATATGTTTGGAAATGCGTCCCCGGGAAAATGGTGGAAAATGGAAAGGAGGGTTGAAGTCGAAAGAAATATCAAAATTCAAAAAGAAAGGAAAACGGCCGCCCGACACCGCCCACCGAACACCATGAAATCCCGTTTTGTCCTTTCGACGTTCGAGATGGCACCCGATGGGAGGAAATGCGCGGGCAGCAGGGAGGGAAAATGGGTTTCATATTTTTTATGATCGCTCGCGCGCTTTTCCTTGTTTTCCGCCTTCTGGTTTTTCTCGCTTTCGACCCCGCTCCTCCTCCAAGGTGAGCACCCTTCTCCTCTGGTGGCCTTTTCTCTTTCTCTCTCGTTGTCTCTGTCCCCGCGGCATTGATTTTCAAGTGGATACCATTTGATTTCTTCTGCTTGCTCTCGAAGGGCGCACATGCACACATACACATACAGTCGTGTCTTCTGGGTTAGCGTATCATCCTTCATTCTGTCGATAGACTAGCGAGCGCCACCAGAGGTTAGACCAGGCCTGCTTCGGGAGGCCATGGCAACGGCGTGGCATAAACGCGCCGCTTTGGCCTTTGAAGATGTAGAAAAAGAGAGAGAGTGAGAGAGAGCGCCGCGAGTGCCAGGAATAAGGGATGCTTGCCGGGAAAATTGGGACAAACACGGTTCTGGGCTCGCGGTCGAGGTTGCTTGCTCCTGCTCCGTTCATAAATTGAAGGGTGGTAACTCTCACTCCCCCCTTTCGCTCTCTGGTCGCGAGGTTATGATTCACGCTACGGCGACGACGACAACGACGACGACGATAAAAATGACGACAGAAAAGCTGTTTCACCGTGGTTCGTGTGTTTGGTGGGGGGGAAATAGAAAGGAAAGGGAGCATAAAAGATGGCGGTAAGGGAGGCCGGAGGAGGCTCGTAAAGGTAGAGGACATTTGGCGCTAATGAAACATTTCCTTCTCGTCCGAATGGGCGCAATGCGTTTAGTGGAAGTGGAGACGGAGGTGTGTGTGTGTGGACGTGATTATGATGATGATGGTTCCCCAGGACCCGGAGGGGAGGGGGTGCGCACTTTTAACTAGATTCCATTTTTCATCCATTTCCGGCCATTGCAACGTACGAGATTGTGGGAGCCATAAGGGAGCATACGATCGTTTGCAATTACGTTAAAAGGCTCCCTGAACCATTTGATTGGATTCTTTGGCAGAGAGATTGATCGAAGTAACCATCGTTCGTTGAAATGCGCCTGAATGCGCCTACTCTGACCACCAAACATGAACGGCCTACTGTATGGGATGGATTGAAATGAATTAAAAGCCTTCGAGATGAGATGATGTGCCGTGGTTTAACGATTTGCAATTAAAAGCGAACTACCACGGCCATTTTGAAGTCAATTTGGTGCATTAACATTGAATTTATTATCCTTCATAAAACAGACATACAGCCGGTTCCTCGGCTCATATACACGCGTGTGTGTTGTTCTGACTCATCATCAGTACCAGTGACCACACCAGCCACAGAGACACTGTATACGTGTCCCAGATAAAGAGAGGAAGAGCTGAGCTGCATAAATCGGCCAACACCCTCTCTTCCTCCTGACCGCCATGCTTCTCAACAAACAAGACCTTCAGGAGGGGTGAGAGAGACTCGTGCGTGCGTGCGTGTTTGCACACATTAAGCGAAGATTGGGTGCGAATAAACGCATTAAACGTTATTTCATTTTTCCCTTGGTTTTTCTCGCTACGTGGCGGCACCACGAGCCACGATTATCCTTGCCCCGGGTGTGCATCCACAATCCGCTTGTTAGCCAAAGCCGACCGGCAGGCAGGCTTGCGCTGCCTTTTTCTCGCTCTCTCTCTCCCTCTCTTTCTCTTTGTTTCCATGCATTATTCATTTTGCCGCCTCCGGAGTCCGGAATGTCCTCCCGAGTGAAAGCCAATGCCCCGACGAGAGGACCTCTCATCCAAAGAACGCACAAGCGATGCCTTCGGTGGATGGTGAGACCACCACCACCACCCTCGGGGGATGAAGGAGAAAGATACGCGGAAATGGGGTGGAAAATAATGAAAATAAAAACAATAAACAAAGCCATCGAGTCACCAAGAGGCAAGGATGAGGAGGACGAGGAGGTCGCAAGTGCAGGTTGTGTCTCCTTTGCAGCATCTGCACACACACACGCACACACCCTAGAGAGCACGGGAAATGTTTATTAATATGCACGCCCCGTACACCACCGCATCTCGCACTCGAATTCGGCCAGAAAGACAGCGAGGATTACCTTCTCCAACCACCGACCACCATCTTCCGAAAAGGAAAAACTAGGAAAAACTCACTCGCTACCCTCTCTCTCCCTTCGTATCTGCGTTTAGGAAGATAACAATTAGGATTCTACGATTTTATTATCCTGTGCGTGCGGCGTCCTTTTTTATCGGGCTTAACTCCACCACACGCACGCACACATGTGCGAGCGGTTTGTGCAAAGCATGTGCATGATAAGATTACCTTTCTTCGATGGCTTTTCCGGCCCGTGGTAAGCGAACAGTGGAAATTCGGAGGGAATATTCGGTTACCACTCAGCGCGAGGAAGGGCAGGGACTAGAGGACAATCATTTTCCACTGTTTATGAGCGGAGTTTCGGGTGAAGCGAGGGTTCACCGAGATGCTGCTCGCATACACGCGCAGCCTCGACGGATTATAGGGTTCCTCGCATCGCCCGGGGGCACGTGGTCGAACAAGTTTTCCCGTTTATTTGTACACCGCACACACACGGACACACACTCGCATACGAGAAAGGAAAAAGGGGATGTCCGTGTTTGTGGTTTATGTGTTGCGGATGCAGATTAAGGCCGCCGGGGAATGTGTTGTGTAAATTAAAGATTTGTGTCCCCTCGGGAGGACTCGCAGCCACCGCAGCTTATCATTTTGATTTGGTTCTTACCATTCGCATCCATAAACACCAGAAACCGGGCCAAACAAAGGCATGAGAGGCACCGCGAGTGGTCACACGAGGATTAAAGTAAAAAATGTAGATCCACATGGAATCGATGATAACGAGAATGAAATCACTTCGAACGTTGACTCGTAGCAAAATCGCAAACATATTTAACGCAGCATTCGCCGTTCCCTGGAATGTTGGATTAGCATAATATAGAGGGGTGGACACAGCCTGGCCAGAGGATGGTCTGTCCGTTCCTTACGAGAAACTCTCAACCAAACACAAGCCCGGGAACTCCCGCTCTCTGTCTGGCGAAATTAATATCAATTTCAGCGCAATTTGCGCAGATAATGATAACGAAGCCTTGAGCGCCATTTGTACCAAGACTACCAGTGGGGGAGCTACCAGGACCAGGCCATGCACGCCCGTGGAAGCCAACAACAGTGGCTGGCGGCAGGCGAGCGAGCAACAAGCTCGCAGGAGGAAGAACGAAAGCGAAAAACCCTTGGACCGATTTATGGCTTTATGCTCGTGGCCTGTCTTGCCTAGACTAGCGAGCTCACGGACGAAGGCGGACGATGAACGATTGCTGGCTGCCTCGCGCTGCCCCACAACACGCCACCTACCTGTCTTCGTCGTGGAGAGAAATGGGCTTTGAATGGCCACCGTTGATTCACTTAAAACGAAACAGTTTAGAGCACGGGCTTAGGAAATCCGGGGCCGGAGGGACACTCACTCAAATGGCCGTTTGCTACATTCCCTGGATATGAAAATGACACTACAAATGCCAGTCACAAACATGGACAATCATTTAACCGGGGGGAACGAAGCGAAGTGTTTTTAAATTTCCTTCTCTTAACGATCGTTTGCCTTTCCGAATGGAAATTATGGATTTTAATGGAAAATCTAATGATTAACCGAAAAGGGAGATTCGAGAGATTGCCACTCCCGCCCGATAACCGATTGGCAAAACACATTTTCAGCCGGTTGATTGATCGCAGGATGATATTTCATTTCACGAGAAGTGTTTTCACGCAACCGGAAAAGCCATCGCTTAGCCTCTCCGCTTTTTCCGCTATTGTTTTGCAGCGCTCTGGCCGGCCTTTTTGGCCAGAAAATTAGATGCGAATCCGGGGTCCTCCCGTGGGGAAAAGGTCTGCGTTTGATTTATGCTGATCGCTAGTCAGTGAAGTCCATGAACGAGCGAGCCAGCGCCCGCCAGAGAGAAAATGGCTAACCATTACTTGCAAGATCTCAGAAGGCGTTGAAGGCTTTTTCCCTTTCTAGGATTCTTTTCGCCGCCATCCGGGGATCGAATTTTGCTTAATGACTAATGGCTGATCATCTATTTTGTTTCGTTTAGCCGCGCTGTCATTACGCTCTCGTCCTGCTCCACTCAGCTGAAAGAAATAACGATTTTCCCCTCACGTTTTCACTTTAATGATGGGCGCGAAGTCCCTCCCCGGAAAATATGGCGATAAACAAATTGAAAACGTCTACCGAGCGGACTGTCGACCGATGGTCCGACCAACAGACGAAACGGATACGTGATTGCCATTCGGGATCGAGTTTGCAAATCTGTATCTCTCTCGCTCTCTCCCTTTTTCTGCGCTCCATTGGAGTTTTCCCTTTGTGCGGGATACATTATTCATTTTCACTCATTTTCCATCGATAGGCCAACCGTAAGGCATCTCTTCGTGGAGTCTCAGTTCAGAAACTTTTCATTTGCC